>NC_134950.1:48234863-48561530 GCF_965638725.1 Aptenodytes patagonicus | reverse complement strand
AAAGCTCTTCAGTAACATTAATATTGATTAACAGTATTTTTTGGAAGTAAGAGATGGAAACTGCTTTGAAGGTATTAGTGCAGCAAGACTGAAAAGAATGACTAGAAGAAAAGATAACCTAAATAGATGAATAGTAAATGATAAAAGACACCCAGTGGATTTTACCTAATACCACGATGATAAACAGCCCCCTGGATCTAACTTTGCTTTTCCCTATTTCTTAATTCAGCTTTCAGCAGTATATTATCATATTTCTATAACAAACCCTTCTGCAATATGCCATTTTGTAGATTATTTCATTAGTAATACTCTCAATATCTGATGAAACAACATATCATGACTAGCTGTTAGAACTGGACATAGATTTTCTGATATATCATTCCCCAGATGGAAAATGCTTTTCTATAAAAAAGAAAGTGCTCACAGGAACATGCTGATTTGTTTTTAAATGAAAAACATTTAAGTTAAGGTAAAACCACTCTGATCAAACATTTGCAGACTAAACATTTTTTTAATAATAACTGATTCAAAACTTAATATCTATAAAATTTAAAATAAAAAATTTTGAAAAAGTATGTTCCCCCTCTTTTAAAATTTCTGCATTGTGATAAGGAGACAATATTGTCATTCCATTAAAGGAATTTCCAACTGCCCTTTTATATATCTGAGAAATTCTCGTTCAGTTTTAGATGAAACATTGCTGAACTTGGTGCAATTTTAAGGTACAATGCTAAAGAAATATTGATTTATTACCATCTTCTTTTCCAGTATCACGCAACAGTCAAATAAATTCATAGAAAATCTAGAAACATTATTGGGAGGTAAGGGGTTTTTAGCAGAAGACTAATGTTAATTAACAGAATTAGGAAGTTACGATATTGCTACTATTTCAAAGCAAAAAGAAAGTTAAAGTATCAGTATATCTGTTAATGCTTTGGGTAACAGCATTTAATGTGTTTATCAAAAGTACAAGTCTGTATATACGGATGTCTGAATTTAAAGACTTATACATCTGCACTTCAGAAATATATTATCACATGTCCAATAGTAAATACTAATGAGGACAAATTTTCACATTCCAAGAGAGTTTCGGTCATTCAAAATGTCTTGCTCAATCTTCAAAACCCACAGTAATCGTTTTTACAGTTACTTTAATTGAAAGTACAATAATCACATTAGCAGCAGAAAATAAGAGCAAGCAGGCTTGTTTTGAGGTTAAGAAAACAAGGCACAACATAATTATTCTGAACGTGATCCAACACTCATTATGAATTGTTATGTCAGAGAATTCTTATCTGTGTGTTTAATACAGCACATATCAGCACTGAACCAAATGGCAATATGATAGTTTGGGGACTGTACTGTCTCTGTAGAACATAAGGTAATGAGATGCTATGCGAGTAGTCACAAATAGCACACTGATAAAATACGCCTGTGAGGTATAATTTCATCATTATACATGTAAATTTCACCACATTTAGTAGCATGCATGTTAGTAAAAGTCACACCTTGTATTTAGCGGTGACATTTGTTACATGCATGTGTCATAGTCTTATCACCTGGCAGCCCTTTCTCCTGTCAGAAGACAGAATCTAGAAGGTCTGCAAATCAGTGACTCAGCTCTCCAGCCAAATCACACATGATGTGTGTTCCTGCAAGAATCGGGCACGCAGATTCTTCAGCTTCTCATCCTATTTAGTCCTGACCATGAATAGATGGTTTCTGTCCCTCAGTGTGCTGCAAGAGTTGCCCCCCAAAATTTCTTTCACTGTCTGGATCTGTGCTGAAGCCACTAGTTTCTTGTGCAGATTCTCCCATATCAGGACCATTCTTCAACTCTGTTTCCCTTCACTCTTCAACTCCATTTCCCTTCACGATGCTGACAAGGGTCCCTAGTTTTCTCACCAAATTTCTCACCTAGTTTCTGGCCAGTTTATCTCTTGATAAGAGACTGCTTAATCTCCTTTATGGATTTAACAGTCCCATCTAGCCTCCAGGAGAGAGGGCCCTCTTGCTTGAATAAAGATGTCACTCTTTATCCCCTTCCTGTCAAGCCATTCAAACCTTTTTTTCTTGGCAAAAAGTTTTTTCTTCCTCTTGTTCTCGCTTTCTGGCTTTTACTCACCCTCACGAAGTCTACAAGTCACTACAAAAAGGACTTTTTTGGACCTTTTCATAGGTCTCAGGCTGGCATTTTCAGTCTCACTGGTCTTTCCATTTATTACTGCATCATTCTGCCCCTGTACTCGGCCCTGGTGAGGCCGCATCTCGAACACTGTGTTCAGTTTTCGGCCTCTCACTACAAGAAGGACGTTGAGGTGCTGGAGCGTGTGCAGAGAAGGGCAACGAGGCTGGTGAGGGGTCTGGAGAACAAGTCTTATGAGGAGCGGCTGAGGGAACTGCGGCTGTTTAGCCTGGAGAAAAGGAGGCTGAGGGGAGACCTCATCGCTCTCTACAACTACCTGAAAGGAGGTTGTAGCGAGGTGGGTGTTGGTCTCTTCTCCCAAGTAACTAGTGACAGGATGAGAGGAAATGGCCTCAAGTTGCGCCAGGGGAGGTTTAGATTGGATGTAAGGAAAAATTTCTTTACTGAAAGAGTGGTGAAACATTGGACCAGGCTGCCCAGGGAAGTGGTGGAGTCCCCATCCCCTGGAGGTATTTAAAAGACGAGTAGATGAGGCACTTAGGGACATGGTTTAGTGGGCATGGTGGTGTTGGGTTGACGGTTGGACTCGATGATCTTAGAGGTCTTTTCCAACCTCAATGATTCTATGATTCTATGATTCTCTTCTGCATAAGGTGAAACGGCTTATACCTGTCCATCTTAAAAATGAGATGATGAGGATAATTCTAGCCTCCAAACTGTACTGCTAGATGTGCACCTCTAAATTTTTGTATTGACATGTGCATCTGCATTTCTCCTTAAGTAGAAGGAACTATGAATCAACTTTCCATTTTAAGAGTCAAAAGTTTGTTTTCCTGCTTAAATCTGTCCCTGAATCAACCAAAGCATCTAACAGCACTTCTCCCAGACTAAAAGATACGACTTAGTTTGAGTTGCTTGAGGTTTTGTTTTCACCTTAGCTATGAATACGTATGACATTACCATATATTTCCATAGCCTCTATAGGAAACATCCCCTTTTAGTTTTTGTACTTCATGACTTGAAACAAAGTATTCTAATTTTTTCAACTATCAAGACAGGCTGTTCTCATTCAGTATAATATCTCAGCAGAATTTCTAGAAACCCTAGATCAGAATCTCTTGAACCGCTTCCTGTACTCTGTACTCCAGAGTTAGGGCATTGCTTTTTTATTGTTTTCTCCCCATGGGGGTTAATCCTGTGAGGACTACTTTTTCAGCCACTCATCTCTCACCTTAAAAATATGCTTAGTCTATTCCCGTTGACTTATCTATCAGCTGGGGATTGAATGGTCTCACCCAGCTTCAGGCTCAGGGAAGCAAAGGCTGAGAAAACTGGTCTAACACGTATGCTCCATTACTACTTCAGGAAACCAGCTTTCACCTCCAGACCCTGGGTGACAAAGCCTTATAATCATTGTACCACATTACGTGAAGTCAGGACTTCTACAGAAATTGTTCAATCCAAAAATCAGAATTGAAAAACTTTTTCATTCAACCCCGATTAAAGGAGAAAATTTATCTTTATCATTCAATACCAAAGCAAGGTAGATGATTTGACTTTTTACTCTCAGGAAAAATTTCTGAAAGCTGTCCAAGTGACCTTTGCCAGAGAGCCGCACTGGTCATCCTTCTAAAAGCCGTGGCCCAACTTCCACAAATCACAGCTAGCCTCCTTGAAGAGCCTGCCTGTAAATCCTAGTTCCAATGCCCTCAAAAACTTCCTCCACCCACTGGTACTAGGCCTTCTGCTCAGTTCTGTTGGGTAGTAAACTGAAGACCCTGATGAAATTTATTGATTGTCCATAAGGTACTGAAAGAATATTTGGCTTTGCGGGTGTTATTACCACCAGTTTAGTCTTTCCTGACTAGTCAGAAAAAGAGAGTAAATGAACTCGATGTGAGAAGGCAGAGAAAGAGAGACCTTTCTGAGGTAATATAAACATTTAGGACATATTCTATTTTTCATTTCTTAATTTTTTTTAAAAAACTTCAAATAGATCAGTGGAGTTTGGGATTTTATAGACGTGAATAAATGCTTTTATTGTATGCCGTATTTTCCATAAAAATAATGAAGAATGACATAAAAATGACCAGGTAATAACAAGGTAAATATTCAAAGGGTGACAGTGTGTGCCTCCATTCCAGCTGCAGGTCTGGACAGAGTTGTCATCACAGAGACCAGCAATGCGTTCCAGTAAAAACTAAAACAGGCTCTCAAGCATGCAGCATAATATTTCTACTTACATTTAACCACCAAAAGCTTGGCATAATCTCGTAACTCCAACATTAATTTAATAACAAAATGCTGTTAAGAGCTCTGTACTTCATGCAATACCCATAACTCAATGTGTAAAGGAGATGGGAGACAAGACAGGATGAAACAGGACACATTAGGAAAAACAAATCTTGATGTCCTAGAGAAGGAGATAAGAAAAGTACCTCACCAAATCATCCTTACAGTTATTTTTGAAGTTAAGGTGACGATGAGCAAGTCAACATACTGGCAAGTATTTTTGACCTCAGAATTAATTTAACACAACAAAGGAGCCAAATATAGTATTTTGAAAGGACTAGTATCCCTGTAAAAAGTAATAAAGTAGCAATCTTTATTTTTTAAAAAACATGTTCTTATTGTTGCTATTTCCCTTTCTTTCATATCCTGATCAGTACAGATTTTGTGAAAGCAAACAAAAACATTAATTAGCACATTGGAAATAGGAAGTAAAAGTGAATACTAAAGAGAAGGTAATTGAAAGTAGCTTACTTTATCTAAACTGTTCTAAGCTAACTGAGAAAAGTATATGATGGGCAGAAGAAAAGTAAAGAACACAAGACTAAAAGTGAATGTTTTAATTATTTTTAACACAGCTACAATTGCAAAAATCTTAATCTGGGAATGTCTCCCCAAAGGAGAAACATTTTAATGTTACCATTTTTGTGTAAAAACAGAGAAAATTATACATGAAGAATTAGGCAATTATCCATTTTCTTAGGGAAAAAAGTTTGAATATGAAAATAATACAGAAAAGAACTTGTACTTGCATCTGATTTATCTGAAGCTTTTGTGGTTATTACCACTGTGTATTTTATGCTTCTATTTCAGATAGCTCTGATTCCTCAGTTACATCTACACAGACTCTGGCTCCCATCTGCCTGGTATCAACCGCAGCATCTAAGATCCAGATGAGGGTCCTGTTACGGAATAGCTCCTGACAGTTCAGAAACAGCTTTATCCAAAAGACCAAAGTTTGACTGCTGCACTATCAAGAAGACTGCATGCACTGAGCACTTTTCTTGTACTTAAGTGATTAAAAAGGAATGGAAACTTATTGATGCTGATCTTAGTCAAAATTATCTGAGATTTTTTTGTTACTGAGCACTTGGTGAAAAGGAGAAAAAGATTTTCAAGTTAGCAGAAGTGATGTCTTGTCTTTTCTTTCCCAGAGGTGTCCACAAATGAAAGCAAAAGAAAAGAGGGAAGAGAAAGTATACAATAGCCCTAAGCATTAATGAAAAATTAAAAGTGCCAAAGCAAATGAACAATTTTATAGTTTTCCTAGAATTACTTCTTTATTTACAGAAATAAAGAAGTCTACTACAGAAAAATAGCAATGTATTTCATTGGAAACACTTGCATATGGAGAAGATACTACTTATTTCAAACTTTTGATAAAACTGCTATCCTTTTTAGACCTAAGAAGAGCCAGAACTAATCAAATAGTTGTCTCACTTCCCACATAAAGAAACCCAGCTCTGTTAATACTCACTTCTGAACCTGTCAGGTTTTTCTTTCTAATCTGTAGTAATTCTCCATATGTTTTTTCTTCCTGCTTTAACCTTTTCTCATATTCTGCTAGCTCATCTTGGAGATGATTAAATACCACCTGAACATTTTGCTGCTTAAACATCACGCCACTTAAATTTTTCCTTTGAAAGAAAAAATATTCAGTGAAGTAATCAAGATATTCTGCTATACTGTCTTTTAGTCTTTACTTACAGGTTTGATGTTTAATTTTATAATAAATAAAATAGACAGAGTCATCTCGCAAATAATGATACCCTTTAAAAAATCCCAAAGAGCTATATGACGGAGCTTATCGTGAATGTTTAGATCACTTAAAGACACTCTGCCTATCAATCCATATCCAATGAGTCTACTGAGATACATAACAGTCACAATTTTAAAAAACAGCTTGCATTTTTAAAACAACTTTCTAGAGAATGGACTGGTTCATTCCCACATGTAAAGTATCTGCTCGAATAATGATATTCTGAGACACAGAATGAGACCATGACCAGTGCCATATCGGGTAACCACTATTTTATTATTTATTGGGACTGGAAGTGGGAGCTTCACACCATTTGTGTAATACTTTGTTTCTGTCTCTGTCCATACCTAGTATGGTTTCTTTAACCTGTACATATGAAATATGTGAAGTTAAGGAGTTTTTAGGGGGTTTCACTTTGTACTAACATTCTGTTCTCTCAGGGTCTGTATTTCTGTTACTTTTAGACAGAAGCGTATTAAAAAAAAAAAGTATTTCTAACTGATTTTCTGCAAGGTAACCTAAACTAGAGCTTTGTAGGTAATGTAACAGTTGGCTGCATAATAAAGACTGTATCACAATGCGCACACAAAAAAGGAAACTCAAGAGACAAGTTTAAGCATCCTTTTTCCAATTTTAAGGCTTTGTTGTGTAAACTCAATGTTATTTTAACACTAAAATAATTTTTTTTTTTTAAATTTTAAACCAAATCAAACAGTCTGAGAAAGGGAAAAATCTGTCATGTAAAGATTACGCTGACTGCTCAGGAGCCATTTACGCTGTCAAGCTAGGAACAGCTGGGACCAATAATAAGCTGTTATCCTTCTTATTGATTAGCTGATACTTGACAGAACAGATGTATTTAGGAGTTTTGGAATTTAGTTTTAAATTCTGGAGGTCACAAGATCCTCCCTCACAGTCTCTTCCGAGACTCCCTGCAGAACAACAATCCCCTTTGCAGAAAATTAGAGCATCTAAGGCCCCCTCTAAATCAGCGTCTACAAAAACCTCTCTGAAGAGAGGCTAAGGGATCCATCAAAAATTATCTAGAGTTCCTTTTCACAGAAACACCCTTCCAGTTTCCTAATCTCCAGTACATCCCCTTAACTTGCTTCGTGCCCTTATTTCCTTCTTGCTGGAGGTAGGCACACCATATGGGAACTGATGCATATAAATGGTAGGGGCTCCAATACAAGTAGGGATGCTCCTCACACAAACCGTAAGTTCACAGGATTTGCTCATCATCCTTCTAATTTAATTAGCACCAAACTCCACTGAGATTAAAAAAATTGGGTATTTCACGTTCATTCTTAACTTCAGATATGAAGACATGTCTTTATCTCTTCCAGGAGTACAAAACCAATTTTGCAAAAGCCATTGGCATAAGATAGTTTCTAGGTGGGAAACCTATGGCATATAATTTTCCCTTGGTTAGCAGGTTAGGCTAAATTTTGCAGTAGACTTCAGTTTTGTAGTCAATTTTATTGTGGAAAAAGTATTTATTTCAAATTACTGTTATTTTGATAACATTGTGTCAATGTTTCTATTTCATTCTAGTAGCTATTATTTAGTCTTTTTATTGCATTAATGGTAAGCAATAAGTCAAGGCGGTGTTATTTAGAGAACAATGCTAGGAAGTACCTATAAAAGGACAATAGTGAAGACTGAAAGCAGAAGTAGGGACTCTTTTACCTCAAGTTTCTCCACCAGATTGGGCTAGAATTAGCCTGATGACATGCCAGTAAAAATGGAAATAATAGCCAAGAGTAAACGTAAAAACAGTTAATCCTTTATTCCCAGTTTTTCTACGAAGTCAGGCTGGTATCAGCACTCTTATGACGAGAAGAAAGATCAGTTCAAATAGATAAGTACATTTAATATTGAACTATATGCATAACACAAAATATAACAGGAAATGGCTAGAGCAGACTTTCTTAAGATAGATTGATGAAATGCCATGTGATATGTCACATTATTGGAAACATTAATAGAAGAAGGTAGATTAGCCTGAAAGAAATTTTTTTTCTGACTATTGTCACCATTAATCTTCACTAGTGAGAAACAGTAAGCAATAAAAAACCACCAATCCCAAACTTTTCTTCTCCTTTGCCCCTCAAGCGCAGAGAGGCTGAATACTCTGACAACCAGAAGACATAAGCATGCTGTCCGTTTTCAGCAAGTCATGTGATGGAGAAATTCCCGTGTGCTGTATCTTCTGGGTTCAGAGAACGACAAAAAGGAAGGAGAATATACTAGCCCTTGGGATGCATAATTTGGAATTCAGAGGGGGGTTTTTGGAAGGTTTTTTGACTTTACAGTTCTTTCTACCAGATGGGATCTCTAAAGCATGTTCTCAAAAAAAATGCGAAGTTTTCATTATTATTTATTTTAGGTCTAGAAGTTGGAGAATTTGCAAGAAAATTCCACTCTGAAAGAGAGATGGACTTCTTAACTATATAGAAACAATGAATTGCTGGAATGAACTTTCAGTGCCATTTTGTGCTGATATTATCCCATTCTTCTCTGAGTCTGAATACAACATGTCACTGATATAAAACTACTGACTACTGCCTAAAGCGCTGTGGAAAACGGGAAGAGATTTTCAGTCATGGAAAGATGCCTTCCATTCTTGAAGCTGAGTAAGTTCCACTGCACATTGGGTCCCTCTGAATCATTCTGTTTGAATTAAGAGTTGGAAAAAAACATATTCAGTCCCACATATTCAGCTAAAATATTTACATAGAAAGATTTTTTTTTTCCCCAGTCAAGAATTTCATAGAATAATCTCTTGAAGATCTTTCAACACCAACAGTACATAAAGTGAATGAGATCACAGAAAGGGAGCTGTAGTATAACGATGCAAGGTTCACTTTTTCACTATTTAGTCATCCTGTACAATTCAACAGTCCAGGCTGCTTTCTCTTTGACATTGCACAGCAGGTTCACCTTTATCCTTGAAGAGTAAGCCTGCTGTGCAATCAGCATATACGGCCCTCCAAGGCTTGCGTGGCCTAGAAGGCAGCCTGCGTTATCAGGTGGATAGAGCCCTTTAAGACTATTTTCAGGACTCATCAGTCACAGTAAGTGTAGGTCCACACTTCTTAAACCAGAGAAAACACAGAGTGCGTGGAATCCTCCATTAATTAAGGATGCAACTGACCATGAATATTATCAGACTTCCGAAAGTAATTCTGATGCCCGAAATTCAATTTGGTAGGCAGACAATTTATCACGAATAACTTCTACAGATGCATTAAAACTACAAGCAGTGATCAGACAAAAATACTCTCAAATTATTGATGAAAAGTGCATTGTATTTCCTAGAAGTAATACTGTAAAATAATAAAACTACCTTTAGTAATAGTAATAAAGTGGATTATTATTATAGTGGATACTAAATTACTTTTGTAAAAGCAATAAACTACCTTTTAAAATTCATATAATAGGTAGGTCTTACCACAAATCAGTGAAAGATTTTTTTGCATTTTCCGTCTATAGTTGCTTCATGTTCCATAATTCATTTAGTTCTTTAAGTCCAATTTTTAAATTTCCTGTAGTGTGCGAGTTTTCAGGAATTTGACTGGAAGTAAATGAATTTTTTTCCTGGGAATTAAAACATACATAGCATGTAAACTAGTCAGGGCTAGATTTCCAAGGACTGTATTTTAAGCACATGATTATGGGCAACAATTCATGCAGTTGTACACCCAAAGAAACAGAACTTCTTTCAGAGGGGGCAGCTGAAGCACTTAGTGCAACTGGAATAATTGCATTTCTGTAAGAGCATAGCTTTGCACATCCAGTTACGGTTGTCCAACTTGTTGCACAATTCTTCTACTATATATAGATTTATGTAAGATATATAAATTTTATTATGGCACTTGTATTTCTGCAGTTGCCTATGTTGTATATGGATGTACGCATATTTGTAGGCCACCGTCTTCATAAAATACATATTCTCTTTTATTTTTGCTCTCATACATAAAAGTTTTGCAAATAAGCACTGGCTTGCACAGCAAAAACTTTATTAATGACAGTGAAAAGTCACAATTTTCACATATGACCCAAGTCTGGGCCTACGTCAGCGTATGCAGAGTCAGTGTCTTAACTGGCAGCTTTTATTGCTAGACCATGAAAGTATTACAAAATGTAATACTGTTTTAGGAAGATACCTAAAACACTCGACTTTCAGGAAAAATCAGTATTTTTAGATTACATTCTCCAGGCAGAATATGGCTTACTTGTTATCTCTGAAAACTGACATTATTCATTTAGTTGCCTCAATAGAGAGTTTTCCTCTTTTAGATGTCAAGTTTTTCATAACATAGTTGTCCTGTACTCCAGAGAGCGGAGGATTAAAGCACAGAAAACAAGACTTCTGAACTCCTGCCTACTTTCCTCAGCTACAACTACACAACTCAAAGAGATGCTGACATTAAGCTGCTGAAAACCTTTAAATTAAAAAGTGTTTTCACTAAACTTCCCATTCTACGGAAGAGAGATTAGATCGCAGTGTCTTCTTCATTCCAAAAGTGACTGACAGTCACAGGACCCCAAAACGTAAAGGTTCATGACACAAGCAAACTCTGCTTTGAAGAGCAACAGTATATGGTAAACAAAGCTGCAGCTTGCCCACAATGAATAAGGTAAACATAAAGCACTGTTGCAGTTCGATAGTAATAAACAGGTGGGAGTCTTCTGTTTGGGTGATACTTCTAAAGCGGTCTTGCTGCATTAGATTTTGAAACCCATACTAATGGGGTGTAAGAAGCTATGTAAATGGGTTAAATTAAGAGGGAGGAAAATACCTTATATGTACACATATACACATATAATTTAAGTGCACACGTGTATAAATACCAAATTTCAAGACCTCACAATTCAGTAGGCAAAGAATGCATCACAGTATTTAAATAAAGAAAAAAGTATTTTAAAAATTTCTTCTTTAGATACTGCCCCATTTTTCTGAACCAGTAGCCTGATGCATAGTCGAATGATCTTTTTCCTTATGAAAGAAGTGCTTCTTAGAGGTATACCTAAAAGGTAGCTGTAAAAAAATGAGGAATCAAAGCTTTCGTAACAGATGTTAGCACAGATATGAAGGTGTGAAAGGTACCACAAGAACATGACATTTTTAAGGTCTCTGAACTTTGTAAAAGTGTAGTAAGTGTCTGTATAGGATTAGATGGAAATTTCAGGTTTCTTGCAGGAACATGGAATCATTAGAAAGAAAATGGAGATATGGTAATTAATGCAAATCCCTATGCAACTGAACCGCCCGTAGAGAGTCTCAAACCTCTGAGGAAATATCATATTAGTTTTAGGCTCAGTACCAGGAGAACTTGGAGAAATGTGATAGCCCGTGATATACAGGATGTCTGTATGATCTGTCCTGGCCTTAAACTTTACAAATAGTGAAATCTGAAATGATTAAGGTATCAGGGCCGGATATAAATATGTACACAAAGAAGCTGTGACGTGTTTTTTGCCAAAGAGTCAGGTTCACATATGAGCTGTGTTAGAACAAAACTGCCAGTGAAGAAGAATTTTGTCTCTTTGACTTCCTGCACTTTTTTCAGGACTTTTTAACCAAGAAGGCAGATAAAACCTGAAAATGTTGACTTCCAAGCATATGGAATAGTAGTCATTGAGTCAGTGCAATCTGGTATCTATTATAAAAGGCAGAGAATTTGCAATCGGGTTTTAGAACAAACAAAAATGGTGAGAGACTCTACATTCTGTGATCCAAGTATCGATAGACTGAATATCCGCTCCTTACGGCTTGCTGCAGTGCTTAACAGTCCAGTATCCTGCCTAAGCTGAATGAGTCCTTTGGCACTCGGTCATTCAGCTGTTCAATACATGAACAGTATTCTTCATTCTTCTTAGCTGCTGAACAAGACTACTGGTTTATTATGGGGTAGAATTCATATGCTCTTATCTAGGTATCTAGCTTTTAGACATTTAAATGTCAGCAGACCAAACTAAGTCACTTCAAATTCAATGGTGAGATGCAGAAGCCTCCAGGGTGTGATTCATCTTGTCCTGAAATAGGTAAACTCTGAAGGACTGGGTGAATTGCTTGATCAATTGGAAGTTGGAGACTATATTACTCCTGTACTAATACTATGGAATCATAACCATTTCTTCCATAATATCATTTAAGTTACACACTGGACAAGCTTTAAACAAACCAATGTCTTAATCGTGGGAGAGCACTAAAATCTCTGAACATAACTTTAAATAACTTTTCCTTAAAAACAATATAACATGATTAACAGGATCATATAGTGTGACCCTGCACAGCTAGAAATATGAGTTATTGTTAAAAATAAGACAGCCCCTTTTATAAAGTCCCCCTTTTACAAAACTCTGATTGCTACAATCAAGGAACTGTATCGGGCTTTAAGAACGCAACATTTAAGGTATCCAAGTATTGTACAGAGCTCTACAGATCTCATAAAATAGGCTTTGTACATTGTTTTATTCTACTTACCCAGAACACTCCTCTAATAATCTTCCAGAACACCAACTCAAATATTGCTCAAGTAAGTAATGGATACAGTTATTTACAGTTACTAGGAAAGGCAGCACTAAAAATAATAATAAAAAAGTATAGGAAATAAATGCACTGAAAAACATTGTAGAATTACTGATTATCTGTGTGCTGACTTATCAGTCATTTCCACATGTTCTAAGATCTATCGGTAAACCTGCAGTTTGGTAGAGCACAATCTGTAATAGAAAGGGATGTATAAACTCCGTCTTCCCTGCCAAATTTAGAAACCTGTGTGACTCAATGAATTACCCAATGCTTAATTTAAAACTCTTCATATATAGGAAGTCTCAGAGTTTTTCAATAGAAATTACCAGATTCATGAAAGCTACTCTGGACAACATGAAAGCTTTTCTTTTTTTTTTTTTTTTTAATCTATATGACTCATCTTTGATGCTGTAATATCTAACTTAAGTTTATACAATATGCAAATGAAAGAATAATAAAAATGATCAGAATCTTAGAAAGAAAATGCTTGTTTCTTCTAATGCTTATAACCATGTTTATATAAAGCATAGTGTTCAGTAATGAAATTCAATAATTCCCTTTGGTGGATTATACAGTTTAGAAACTGATACAGCAGATATAAGCCATCATTTACAAAAAGATGCCATCTGCTGAGCAAACATGCAATCAGCAAGCACTTCCTATTATACTAGAATCTTTTTTGTCCTTTATTGATTTTCTCCATTGCATTTCTAAAGCCCCTCAAGCAATCTGAGCCCGTGTAGCAAATGAAGAAAGCAAAGGACTTTTCAGTGACCCCAATATCAATTCTGCTTTGTACTTTACGCTGTCTCAAGGCTATGGACCTCATAGGTTAGTTCAAGCAAGAGACAGAAAACAGTGCATACATTATATGTTTGTATATAGTTCCAAGGCAACTGTGTAGAAATGGCAGCCTAACCTTTGAGATTAAACATACTTCAAAAAAGCCATACAAGCATTAAATTATTCACCTGTATATCACTTAATTGTTGCTGCATGATACTTCTTTTCTGTTTCAGTTGTTCAATTTGCTTCTGCTGTTTAACTAGCGCTTGTACACTCTGATCCAAATAGGAGAGCTTCTGGAGAGTTTATGCATAAACAGATGTGTCAGTATTCAGAAATTATTGTCCTACATTCTATAGAACTCAGAAAATATATTAGTCATTAAATACTTTAACAGTTACCATTCTTAAGATTATTTTTGTTTTCCCTTCCATACCCATTTTTCCATTGTGTAGGTTTATTTACTCTATGCTTTGAATGAAAAAATGCACGTTTAAAATAGAAAATATCTCTGCTACTTAGAATCATAGAATCATTAAGGTTGGAAAAGACCTCTAAGGTCATTGAGTCCAACCATCAACCCAACACCACCATGTCCACTAAACCATGTCCCGAAGTGCCTCATCTACACGTCTTTTAAATACCTCCAGGGATGGGGACTCAACCACTTCCCTGGGCAGCCTGGTCCAGTGTTTAACCACTCTTTCGGTAAAGAAATTTTTCCTCACATCCAATCTAAACCTCCCCTGGCGCAACTTGAGGCCATTTCCTCTCATCCTATCGCTAGTTACTTGGGAGAAGAGACCAACACCCACCTCCCTACAACCTCCTTTCAGGGAGTTGTAGAGAGCGATGAGGTCTCCCCTGAGCTTCCTTTTCTCCAGTTTAAACAGTCCCAGTTCCCTCAGCCGCTCCTCATAAGACTTGTTCTCCAGACCCCTCACCAGCCTCGTTGCCCTTCTCTGGACGCGCTCCAGCACCTCAACGTCCTTCTTGTAGTGAGAGGCCCAAAACTGAACACAGTAGTCGAGGTGCGGCCTCACCAGTGCTGAGTACAGGGGCACGATCACTTCCCTACTCCTGCTGGCCACACCATTTCTGGTCCAGCCAGTTTTTTACCCAGCGCGGAGTACACCTGTCTAAGCCGTGAGCCGCCAGCTTCTCTAGGAGAATGCTGTGGGAGACGGTGTCAAAGGCCTTACTGAAGTCCAGGTAGACCACATCCACAGCCTTTCCCTCATCCACTAGGCGGGTCACCTGGTCATAGAAGGAGATCAGGTTGGTCAAGCAGGACCTGCCTCTCATGAACCTGTGCTGGCTGGGCCTGATCCCCTGCTTGTCCCACACATGCCTTGTGAGCGCCCTCATGATGAACCGCTCCATAATCTTCCCCGGCACCGAGGTCAGGCTGACAGGCCTGTAGTTCCCCGGATCCTCCTTCCGGCCCTTCTTGTAGATGGGCGTCACATTGGCAAGCCTCCAGTCGTCCGGGACCTCCCCCGTTAACCAGGACTGCTGATAAATGATGGAGAGTGGCTTGGCAAGCTCCTCCACCAGCTCCCTCAGCACTCTCGGGTGGATCCCATCCGGCCCCATAGACTTGTGAGCATCCAGGTGGTGTAGCAGGTCGTTAACTGCTTCTTCTTGGATTATGGGGGGTTCATCCTGCTTGCTGTCCCTGTCCTCCAGCTCAGGGGGCTGAATACCCTGAGGATAACTGGTCTGCCTGTTAAAGACTGAGGCAAAGAAGGCATTGAGTACCTCAGCCTTCTCCTCATCCTCGGTGACAATATTCCCCCCCGCATCCAATAAGGGATGGAGATTCTCCTTGGCTCTCTTCTTGTCATTAATATATTTGTAAAAACTTTTTTTGTTGTCTTTAATGACAGCGGCCAGATTGCGTTCTAGCTGGGCTTTTGCCTTTCTCATTTCCTCTCTGCACGACCTAACAAGATCCCTGTACTCTTCTTGAGTCGCCTGCCTCTTCTTCCACAAGTGGTAAACTCTCCTTTTTCTCCTGAGTCCCAGCAAGAGCTCCCTGTTCATCCAGGCCGGTCGTCTTCCCCGCCCGTTCTTCTTACGGCACATGGGGACAGCCTGCTCCTGCGCCTTTAAGACTTCCTTCTTGAAGAACGTCCAGCCTTCCTGGACCCCTTTGCCCTTCAGGACCATCTCCCAAGGGACTCTCTCAACCAACGTCCTGAACAGGCCAAAGTCCGCCCTCCGGAAGTCCACGGTTGCGGTTTTGCTGGCCCCCCTCCTTACTTCACCGAGAATCAAGAATTCTACCATTTCATGGTCGCTAAGCCCAAGACGGCCTCCGACCACCACATCTCCCACCAGTCCTTCTCTGTTTGTAAACAGCAGGTCGAGCGAGGCACCTCCCCTGGTAGGCTCACTTACCAGCTGTGTCAGGAAGTTGTCTTCCGCACACTCCAGGAATCTCCTAGACTGCTTCCTCTCTGCCGTGGTGTCTTTCCAGCAGACGTCCGGGAAGTTGAAGTCCCCCATGAGAACAAGGGCTAGCGATTGAGAGACTTCTGCCAGCCGCTTGTAGAACGCTTCATCCGCCCCTTCATCCTGGTTGGGTGGTCTATAACAGACTCCCAGCAGGATATCTGCCTCGTTGGCCTTCCCCTTCATCCTTACCCATAAACACCCGACCGTATCATCATCACAATCGTTGAGCTCTAGACAATCGAAACACTCCCTAACATAGAGCCACCCCACCGCCTCTCCTTCCTCGCCTGTCCCTTCTACTACTTTATACAGTGTTTATCATCTTACAGCAAAACATCACTGCTTACTCTGCTCCCCATGCTTCTTTACTTTCCTTCTGTAAGAAAGTTACAAATAGAGTTCTGAAATCAAAATATATATTTGGAATAGCTTCCATGGAATTTGTATAAAGGGCAAAATAAAGGTTTATTACTTATTATCACTAACTCATGAAAAATACAGCTAAGGACAGCTAACAAGAAGAGGAAGAAGAAAGAAAATAAAATGTTGGGATATCTAATTTTTATATTTGTCATTAATCCATTCTATTATTAATTAGCACCTCAAGAAAAACAGAAGTTCTTGTCTATCATATTAATTTCATTTGCATTGTTAGTGTGAGCACCAAATATTAAATGACAGAAATTATTATTAATACATGTAATAAGGAAAATTTTACATTACTAAATATGCTTATATAAATTGTATAATAGTTATATTATTCAAAGATTTAAATTCCATTTAAACTATATAACAAAGAATATGAAAATAGGTATTAATATTTCCATTCTGAAGCAATAACCTAAACCTTTAATTAATGAGAAGGTTCTTCCTTGAAATTACCAATATCTTTCACATATCATTCACATACAAGTCTGCTTGTGCAAACTCTGTTTCCAAGCTTTTAAAACAGAAGCAAATACACAGCTATAGACCATGATGTATAACTTACACCACACCTCTCCAGGTTTCCAGGAAACTAATGATGTGATCTTTGTCACATTGCTTCTACTTAGTTTTAGTTGGGGAAGGGCTAACAACATTAGTCACTGCCAGTAATGTGTTGTTTTGAAAATACTATTAGCTATTAGAGGAATCTTCTTTTTTAATTTTTCAATTTGACTTATTAAACCTGCATCAAAAATAAACTATCACATAATCCATTATCTGAACTCAAACTATTCAACATCCTCCATCTCTCCTCCAAAAATGGTGAAGTATTGCTACATGCAGACTATGTCAAGAACCCTTCAACTAGAATAACACTAAAAAACTGGAGAAGACAATCTTCCATGACAAGCTATCTACTAGTAGTTGGATAACTGAACTATAAACCTACAGACTGATTCTGCGACAAAAAGCTTCTCACTGAGGTAGCAGAAATTCTTGTATCTGGGCTTTGAGCAAAAATAAAAAACCCTGTATCTAAACTGAATAGACTCAAAAGACGTTGATCTTACTTGATTGTGAGAATGTTCCATAATAAGCATATGGGTTATTGAAAGCTCCTATCCTTAGTGCTGAACATAAACCATCAATAGCTAGTTTTGTTTCCTATTGATTTGGAAACAAAAATGAAGGCATTTTGCTTTTTCTTTTCTGGCAGTAAAGTCCAGTCAAAATGCCCTTCTCTTTCAGACACTTAAGAAATTATTACTTCTTTCACACCGATTTCTGTATTTTCAGTTCAGGTCCCTAAGTCACTTATTTCCTTTGCCAAAAACCGGGAAGCTTCAAATACCTTCCCTGGATTGTAAAACTGCTTGTTGCAGTGAACAATGCATGCCCACCTATTCATACAGTGTGGGGCAGCTCACATTTGGAAGGACTTGTTTGCAAGGATTTGCACATATTTCATGGTGCCATATAGAACAAAGGCTTTGAGTAGTAGGCAAAGCTTCATTTAAGCGTAATGATAGAAGGACAGCCCCCAGTTTCAGTGTTGCTGGTTTGTACAGTTACCAGTGTGAAAGCCAGGCTCTGTTTCACTCATGATAGAAGACTAAAAACAATTGAAATTTTTCCCATGTTTCCAGTTGTTTTCAGAGCCATTTCCCAAAAGAAGAAAAGGAATAGCACCTGCTCAAGAAAAAGACATACAAAAAGGATAAAGCAAAGGTATGGAAATGCTCTTAATTTAAAAAAGAAACAAACAAACAAACCCAAAACCAAACTCTGGCTAAATTACATTCCAAACAATTCTGCAAAAGAAAGACTGAATGGTTTTGTTTGAGGGTTTTGCTTCAATATAATGTACAGACATTACATCTTGCACTAAACTAGGGTTCAGATTTTGAATATTTCCACATCATTTCAGAACAATAAGGTCTGTTTCTACAGATGTTTGTTGAGGTGGCAGGGGGACATACAACTATCAGCATCGCTTAAGGAAATGAGCATCTACCTAGCTAAGATCTCATGTTTGTACGACTACTACTGAACTGATCTACTTACTATCAGGTATTTTTGAAAAAGGTCCATCATTGTAATACCTTGTTTTCAAACAGTAATTTATTCAGATAACATTGTCCACTTTGTATTCTGCTCTCTATTACCGCTGTTGTAGCACTCCATATAAGCAAAACTTTCAAAGATCTAAAAGATCACCAGATCTAAAAGAGGAAAGTCTAATAATGAAAGAAACGTTTCTCAGTCATACAAGTTTAGTCAGTATTCCTGTTACTCTCTTGAGCAGGTCTGGAAAAAAGGTTATTTCTCCAGAAATTTTCCCAAGGTTTTAACCTCAGGGAAGGTTAACACTACTAGTATACCCTGCAAATATGGGGAACGGGCTTACTAGGTCATCACTGGACAACTGGAGGAAAATGGCTCTTTGGCCATACTTTCAAGATGATAGAGGGACCAATCAAAACATGTCATACTGTAACAGTAAGAATGCTCTGCCAGAAGCATAAGAAATGCTTGGAAGAGAGTACTTAAGTAAATTCAAGTAGGTTGAGGACCTGTTTTAAATACAAAAATCTTCTGTTTCTTTTTCTTATTATACAAAACAGACCTTTCATGAGAGAAAGGAAAAACATTTTTATCAGTATCACCCATAAAGTGGGGAAGCAAAGAAGGTCTCCAGCATGCCATGGCTGGGGGCTTATACACTAGTTGCTCTCTTCAGCTTATAAGTAAGCAAAGAAGTACAAAGGAAACAAGCAAGTACTAAACAGTCCTCCCTTTTGCAAGAAAACAGACCACAGAAGTTAAAAGAGACAGGAAGATTTTTCTAGTACAGAAAACAAGAAAGGACAAAAATAAGGCTGGAATTGCGTTGTTTTGTTACGTTGTATCACAGTGCAACTGCACAGCTGCAAAATCCAACTCTTCTGAGCTATGGACTTCTGTTTCCTCTTATTTTTTTCTAATAATGACAAAAAATACGCTAGTGAGTGGTCCAGAATCTACTGCTTTTACCTCATGGTTGTCTTTAAATATATCTTTATTTCTTTTAAATTTTGTTTCTAGATCAGCTACTTGTCTCTCAATCTCTTCTATCCTCTTCATATCTTCCTCTCTTTTCTTGAGTTTCTCTTTTTGCTTTTCCTCTAGCTCATCATATATTGCTTTAAGCCTGGCCTGTTTATTAACATATATATAGAATTAGCTTTCAGTATTTCAAAAGCAGAAGTAGAACATGAAAAACCAAAATCTGAAAGAACATTTATACCGTTAAGTAAACACCATGGATAGACCAAAAGTTCACAAATAAATCATAAGGTGATTAAAAATGTCTTCAAAATGAAGAAAAAGTTGGCCATTAAATCAGCATATGTCAGAAGCCTTTGAATAGGAAAAGCTGAATAGCCAGCAGAACTGGCAAACACAAATACAGCAGAGGAATCAGCAAGAAATATTAGGAAATGTAAAAATGATGTTGAAGCAGACAATGAATTTACAGTACTATTTAAGCAAATAGTAGAAAAAAATTCCATAAAAGAGGAATTAAAATTCTAAATATTAATGTCAAGAGTGAAAATCTTTTCTGATGGGAAACATAATCACCATAGGCATGTTCCTAGATTTAAAAAAAAGGAGTGAAAAAAGAGAAGGAAAACACTGCAGAGCGAAAAGGAACAAAATGTTTGCAAAATAAATGAACACCCTTCAAGGTTGGGAAATACAAGATCCAGCATACATCCACTCCAAACTTCTCCCCTCCACCCAAAGAAATAAAGAGAAAGATAGAGAAATATTATGTACCAGTAGCTGTGTTCTTCAGAATGGGCAGGTCTTACATAAACTTACAATTTCTAATATCCCAAATTCACCATCACTTGAATTCAAATAATTTTTTATCTGTGTAGCAAAGACTGAATACACAACATCTGATATTGAGACATATATAAACACACACACATACATATATTTAAAATGGAATGCAGCTGGCAACATTTTGAATTCCTTTCATCTGTAGAAGCAGAGTGAAATAAGCCAAGAAAATTATGGGAAAGAGGGCAAGAAATGACCATACATGTGACTTACTCTTTTCAAAGTATTATGCTACATGGTAAATAACTCCTTTTTCTAGTTTTAAATAATAGTCCACAAACATAGTTATCCTTACCCGGAGTGTTTCATTAAGTTTTGTCGTATTAGTAAGAAAAAACCTCTTGACAGCAAGGATATGAAGGTTGTCTAAGCCAGAGAAATGAGGCTTTGGAAGAAAAATAGAAAAAATAGGTTTAGTTGAAACAGAACTTTAAAACCACTTTAAAAGAAGTACAAGATGCATCTCAAGAACCTCTTCATCCTGAAAAAAACATGAACTACAATGAAAAAAGCAGTTCTGAGCACAACATCTACTTCCCTTTAGGAAAGCATTCTTTTGTTTCTGTCTGTAAAAGGAAAGAAGTGGGCTAAAGTTGCCACTGAAGATCTTTACCAAGAATCAAGAGAAAGAAAAGAGATTTTTAGTTTCAATGAATAATCGAAAAGGATCAGTACTGGTACCAAAAAGGGAGGAAGATGTTTGGAAGTGCCAAATCAAGCCTGTCATGCTGTAGCAGACAGGCCCGGAAACATTCCCTTCAGCCTTCTCTGAAGCAAAGCCTGAGAATCAGAGGGAAGTTGTGCGTCAACCACAATTGCATGTGATGGAGACCTTATGCACCACCTGGCTTAGAAGAGGAACATTCAACACTTCCTGCTAATGTCTGGGACAAACAGGAACTGCAAGATCTCTCTTAGGGCTTGTCTTTCTAGAAATGGGAGACGTAGATACTAGATTCTGCTGTTGACCTCTTGCACAGTTCAAAGTCACAGAATGGAAGAGAACAAGCTTTGTAACAAAAGCAAAATAGAGATTGTGAATGTCCAGAAGCAAATAAAAAAGGTTCAGACTTGTCTCTCTCTCAATAAAAAAAAAAAAAAAAAAGGAACAAAAATCTCAGAAGGACCTCTGGTCATCACAGTAAATCCAACATTCAATTCTAAAGAAAAATAGCCTCTAACATCTCTCAGAGTAAATCTCTCCTGTCTGAGACCACTGCCAAAGGAGCCAAAGGCATTTTCTGACTCAAGGACTTGCAGTAAAAGACTGAAATGCCTCCCTCCAGTTCTGGCTATGTTCTTTCGATCCCACACGACGTTGGATCAGAATCCAACATCAGAACACTCACAGCATATGAGTATTCATCTCAGGATGAGCAGGAAGGAGCAATGGAGCCAAACAATCCTGTATCTCATAATGGTGAGAGTGGGAGCATTAACAGTACAAATATTTTTCCCAGAAGTATTACATGTCTCCATCGGAAAGTAGAGATGAATCTCAATGGCACTCACCAACTATGAAAGGGCTCTCAGGATGGGTTATACACTGGTGTGCTGATGATGCATCACAGGAGATCTTTTCCAGTTATCAGAGGGATCTTGGATGAGAAGAAAGTCATTAATTGTACTGTTTATCTGGTATCAAGTTTTATCTAAGAAAAAGGCAACGCTTTTACTTCTTGCAAAGGACCTGGTTCAGCCAGTAGTGGCTCAAGGTTGGCACAACCATTACCACTGCATCCCATCTCCCCACAGGATGTGCCCAACAAGAGCAACTGGAAATCTGTTACTTGCCTTTATCTTGCAGGCAGGCACCACTAACAGCAAGGTCAGTACCAACAGCCAGTTCAACAGTTGCTGATTTTGCCAGGTCTTCTGTATCACAAAGGTCTCTGTGTTACTGGACTGAAACTCTGAAGGAAACATTGACTTTGATTTTCTGGCATCATAGGGAACAAAGGAGTGATCTTTGGAAAGTTGCTGCTCAGACAGAAGGCAGAGCTTGGTTCTGACAACCCCACTTTAAGGCCTCCTATCTCTTGCTGGTGACACTGAATACAGACGTTAAGGACTTCTTCAGAAAACAGTCCTGGAGCTTCCACTCAGTGTCTTGCCTGAGGCTTTAAGACCTGGTAGTTATTACAACAGTTTGAATATGACCATTATCCATCCTCTTGCAGAATACAGCTGATGGAATCCATCTGCCAAAGGATGGATATAGATGGAATACCCCCTTTTGGTGATGCCAAACTTGGGATTTCAGTCAGAGGAGCTGAAGAAATATCAACACTTGCCTGAGGATGGCTGAAAAGCATCGCTGAAGTCCAGAAGAAAAGAGCTACATTTGACAATCGAAAAAGGGACACCAAAGCGTGTTGTGTGAATTTAGCAGTTCACTCCAGGAGAAAATAAATGGTGTTAGGGCCACCCTTTTTTACATATGCATGCGTGAATATAAGGTATGGTAAGGGTCTGATTGCACTTTCTACAGAAACAGAAGAAAGATATACAAATTCAAATTATGATGTCACTGCATATACGGATTATTACTAAAGGCTTTTTATCTTTAAAAGCAAACTGGAAATTATTGTGAATAACTGGGATACAACTACAGTGTTTCATGTTTTCATGAGTATTTAAATTTTCCTAGTTGTTAAACAGCAGGCATCATTATTTAGCAAAACCCATTAGCCTTCTATGTGAGTTGGTCACAAGGTACTCAAAGTTAATTCATGGTAGGAAGTAAAAAGAAGGTAGAAGAAGAATTTAGATTTGAAGTGAAATGGTTACTGTCATGTTTACTTGAGTCACTTTCCAAACTCCGTTTTGATCTTGAATTTCTTTTTTAAGATTCCACTCCGAATTCTTAGGGGAAAAAAAAGCCATATACAATGCATAAGAAAACAAGTTAATGGACAACAGCAATGAAAATTTAACATTAACATCACTGTAAGGATGAACATAGCTTTTAAATTCTTTCTCAAGTATCATAAAACTATATCAAAAAAGGAAATTGCAACAGAGTCTCAGGCACAAGAGGTAAACAAATATAGACCACAGTATAAGAAAAGCAACAATATTTTCTAGATCTAATGTAATTTATTTTTGGTAGCTTAAAATAATTAAATACACAAAGAAGCTGAGCTGGCTTACCTAAATGGATATTGAACATCAAATGTTCAAAATTTAAAAATCTCAGTGTCTTCTATGTTTTATATGATGAGACTTTTTTTGTAATTTCTAGTAAAAATCTGAACATGTTTCAGCCCTTTCTTATATGACTATCCTACTCATACCACTTCTAGGATAACAGTTATATAACACATTGTTATAGTTTGTGCCTTTAAAACCTCTAATCTAATGTATGTCAGATTAGCAGACCATCATAACTATACCTGATTACAATCTAAGTCCAACCCTAGTTAGAGCTTTCTGTTTCCATTTTAAGTGAATTTAGGGAGTGGAAAACTGATTATTTAAGCAAAACTAGCCACAACATGGCCAATAGTAAAGTAAGAAATGGACTCAATCAATTCTGTTATTGAAATGTATTTATTCAAGATATTTTATTCACATCCATATCTGCACTTTGGAAGTGCATATGCCATCAGCACTTGGGGAGAGAGATTCCCGCATAAGGAGGTCATAAGCATCTCCCAGATGCCACATACATAAGAAAATACAAAAACAGATGCCAAACATCCCCATATATTCTCAAACCCCAATCCCAAAGATTATTAGGAACTTCCAAGGAAATAGAAGTGACAGAGATGGGTGTTCATGTGGAAAACACATCTTGTAATCAATGAGCGAACATGTTTTTTTTTTTCCAGATGAAAGTTTATACATTTGTTCCAAGGATAACTCCAAGCAACAACTCGTGCCCATGGCCCTGCCCTCCCCCTCACACCTCCTTGCCCACATATGCATATAGTCTATTTGAATCCAAATCTCTGAGTCTATTCGACAAACTGTGGCATCTGTACTACTCTCCAAAATGTGGCAACATTTTGAATGACGAATGATAACATTTGGTGATTGCACGAATATATTTTTCACTCTATCCAGTAGCCCAAGGATACAGTTTAACTGGTGGTTACAGACAGACACTTTTTTCAGACACCAGGGGGTAATTGCTCTCACAGAACATCAGCAGAGACCAGGCAGTCAACTACAAATTGCACCTTCATTTATATGGTCATATTCAAAATTCACCACTATTCAACTGTTGCTTAGGTAGAGAGGTATCTTAGCTTCTGCGCGCTCCATTCACGCTAACTTCTACCTTGCGAATAGCTCTTGCAGCTGGTCACCTTCCCTGTGTATGTCTGCATGTGTATATGTATGCTTTAAATTATTATAAACACAGTGCTTTTGCTAATTTATGATAACTAAGTCTAAATATAACAATGGTAACTTAAAGCTGTTGGCAGAATGGCCATTCTGCAAGGGGTAGGAATGGAGGTATTCGTTGACAAGGTCACTGAAGCAACTTGAGTGGTGCTGGAAAGCAGTCTTATCACTGAAGACAGGACCACTAGTAATGGCTTCATGTAGAAGTTAAGTTGTACCAACAAGTAAACCAGATTACTTACAGAATGAAATTCCATCTCTAACCATAAATGTATAGCTTTGAGGTACATTTCTGACTGACTACATGCCCAAGATGTTAACACTATGACTTGAGAAAAGAGCTTGAGGAACAACAAAATCCAAAAAGTAACACTGTAGTCAAATTAAAAAATCAATTTTTTATAAAAATTTGAGGAGTTCATTAAAAACTTTATGAGGAACAGCTAAATGAGTAAAATACTTATGAGTCAGACAGAGATTACTTACAGATATCATATTGGAGGCTCAAAGCACATGCAAGCCAAGTTTTGACAGACACTTTGGAAATATCAAAAAGAAAATCAACACCACTAAACAGAAGGGAAGCTATTAGCAGCAAGACAAAAAAGTTGAAATTATGTCTAAAAAAAGGAAAACAGAAAAGATACTGAACTTTGCTTATTTAAATGTAAAAATACCATCAGGCAAGCTAAGTAAGAGTTTTTGGAAAAACCTGCAAGGGACATAAAACAAGTCTTTTTCCAAACACATCTGATAGGAAGCCTGCTAGAGACAATGTAAGGCCAACAGATGATCAGAAGCACTTAAAGACAGACTTACCATGAAGCACTCAGAAAACAGAATGATAGTGTCCTGGTTTCGGCTGGGATAGAGTTAATTTCCTTCCTAGTAGCTGGTACAGTGCTGTGTTTTAGATTTAGGATGAGAACAATGTTGATAACACACCGATGTTTTAGTTGTTGCTAGGTAGTGTTTACGCTAGCCAAGGACTTTTCAGCTTCCCATGCTCTACCGACTGAGAAGGCTGGAGGTGCACCAGAAGCTGGGAGGGGGCACAGCCAGGACAGCTGACCCAAACTGGCCAAAGGGACATTCCATACCATGTGACGTCATGCTCAGTACATAAATTGGGGGAAAGCTGGCCAGGGGAGGCCGCTGCTCGGGGACTGGCTGGGCATCGGTTGGCGGGTGGTGAGCAATTGCATCATGCATCATTTGCTTTATATATTCTTCTTCTTATTATTACTATTATTATTGTTGTTGTTAGGATTTTATTTTATTTCAATTATTAAACTGTTTTTATCTCAATCCACGAGTTTTCTCACTTTTACTCTTCCGATTCTCTCCCCCATCCCACTGGGGGCGGGGAGGGCAGTGGGAGAACAGCTGTGTGGTGCTCAGCTGCCGACTGAGGTTAAACCACGACAGATAGGGAAAAAAAAGCTCAAATTCCAAAACAAATAAAACCTTCAAAGCCCTAAGAAGCAAACTCATAATATCAATTATAAAAAAAAGAATTAGCTGACACACAGAAAATTTGATGCATAGGAGAGGACGCAGTATGACTGGGAAGCAGTGTCTCAAAATTCATCAGTTAAATCTGAAGGATTTAAGAAGTATGTGGAGAAGAGGTATCTGGGTGATACAGTCTACTTGGACTCCTAAATGGTATTTGATAAAGTATTATACGAATGAGTCCTTAATTAATTTCCCATGAGTTAGGGATAAAAGTCCTCACATGAACATATAATGCATTTAAAGACAGAAGACCTACAGTAAAAATAAATTACCAGTTTTCACACTGGCAGATACAGTAGAGTACTGCAAGTATCCATGCTGGATCCCATGGTTTCCAGTTTATTCAGAAACAATACAGAAAATAGGGGATTTTGTGGGATGACTTAGGAAAACCAGCTGGATTTCTTATTTACAGAGGACAAAATTCAATGAAGGTTAATGTATGTTTGTACATTAGGAAAAAGTCTTCACTTTATATAATGCTGGACTCTGAGCTGCCTAGTAATCAAACAGGAACAAGATCATGAAGAATATAATGCTCCACTGCATTCAAAAGAATAAATGTAATGTTAAGAACTATTACGAAAGGAATAGAGAACAAAACAGAAGTCATTGTTATACCACTACTTATGCCCAAATGCGTCTGCGTGTTGAATATTCTATGCTCTTTCCCCATAATAACAGAACTGGAAAACAGAACTGGATGACAGACATGGGACAGTTTCCATTCATTAAGCAAGTTAATGGATTAGGAGTCTTCAGCTTGAAAAAGAGGAAGAATATGCTAAAAACCTATAAAGTCATTTGTGACATGTAGGAAGCGAATATGGAATGACTGACCAATACAGCTTTGAAAGTAAGAACCAAGGCATTATATGAAGATAGTATATGCTAGGCGGAAAATAAAGAAACAAAGTAATTTTTCACACAACACATGACAAAGCTGTTGAAGTCCTTATCACAGAATGTTGTGGATGTCAAAAATCCAAAATGCGACTGTAAAATTAATGGAAGAAAAATTCATCAATTTGAAATTAATTTTTAATACTTAAAGAGAAAATATAAATTAAGACACAAAAAAAATAGAACGTAGGACAGCAAATAAGCAGGGGCTTTGCCTGAATCCCTTCTAAAATCCTAATTTCTTGATGAATATTTAGCATCCCTTAAATATCTAAACCATAAGAAGAATCATAGTAGATTCCCCTTATTGTACAGTTGAACATCCATTTGTGTAAATATTTCAGCACATAACACTGAGAATGTGGAGAAAATGGTGCTTGGCAAATTTATATACAAATAAGACAGAAAAGTAACACAAATTTAGTATTAAAATATATGGTTATAAAACAGCATAATATACCGAAACAAGACAATTTATGGGACAAAACTACATGGTGCAAATTCGGATATTGCCAGGAATATAAATTTGATCCAAGAGAAGACAACCTGGCACTATGAAAGGCCTTAACAAACAAAACTGACTCACTCCTATTCATTCTGAAAACAGCTCTGAAGTTCTCTAGCTCATGTTTTACTATTTTTTACCTTAGCTCTATAAGCTTTTTAACTGGCTCTGTCTTAAATCACATCCAACAATTCCTCTTTTTTTTTTTAGAAGCAGTCTGGTACTTGGACATTCCTTTACCTTTGGCAAGCAGGTAGGTGAAAAGGAAGGCAAGAAGCATGTGGAGCGCCTAATATACCAATGCATACTGGAACCAGGAAAATACAATTAATGTTCTTAATTTTACTGATTACAAGTTAGGAAATCCTAAAATTCTTACAGAAAATAATACTGTGAAAGTCTTTCCTTCCAGACAATCTATACTTTACATATAGCAGATCTCCTCTAGTGAAGAACATGAAAAACACCATTTATATCTCCCTGGTATAAAAAGACCCTTGAAAATTCCCCATATTCTTTTCTTTCCGTATTTCTGAACGCTGAATCTAACACCCTGCAATAACACTGAACACTCTATGCATATGTACATTATTATTCATTAAGAATTAGGTAAAGTGAAAAAACAAGTGTCTTGTAAGTCTTGTAAGCCTTCATAGTCATGGCAAGGCTTCTATATAAGGATGAACTAAAATTTCAATTCCAGATAACTAATGACATCCAAATGATAATTAAATAATTTTTCTAATGTAGTATTTCATTTGCAATGGTTACATTTGGCATCAAATAAAACTATAGTGATTTACAAATTCTTCTAATCATTTAGTTACACAAAGAATGAGATTGTTATTTGTTAGTATTCATTTTAAATCACCTAGGAATAACAAAATCTTTGTATGGTTGAGAATATTTAATGCGTTAACTTTACTTTTTAGCCTGCCATTACCTGTGACCATTTAGTAACCAATTTATTTTCTCTTCCAGAAACTACTGCTATTTGCTATTTTTCAAGTGTTTTAAAATACATAGTTAAAATCATAAGTTTAAAATTATTTTTTTTTAATATTAGGTTGCTTGCCCAATAATTCTCTGATACAAAGATCATTATTTTCTATTCTTCCACTCTAAAAAAAAAGAATTTAAATTTAAAAATATACCTTGTAAGAGATTTCTTCCACAGTTTTAGGGTTTTTTTAAGTCCTCATACTTTTTTTTTTCCCCACTGTAGGACAATTCAGCATTACAGAGATCTTCATTTAGTCTTTCTACTTGCTGTTCAATCTTACACATGCTTTTGCAGATAGTTTCAACTTCTGACTGATACGCCTTCTTTTTTTTTTTGAACTCTTGAAATAAAACAGCCAGTTTTACATTTCTTTTTATAAAGTATATTAACTAAAATAAAAGTAAAACCCATTATTGAGTAAGTAAAGCTAAAACATTTTAAAATCAAAAGCAGTATTTATCATCCTGCTATTTGATCCTGAAAACGCCAAGCTCAAAATTTTGGAGTCTCTTTATTCATGAGTATAAGCCCTGACAGTTCATTGATCTCGAACAATTATATGTATCCATTTCTTTGTTTTCCTATATATCTTTACTGCTAACCTGTATGATAGAATCACAGAATGGCTGAGGTGGGAAGGAACTTCTGGAGGTCATCTGGTCCAACTACCCTGCTCAAGCAAGGCCACCTAGAGACAGTTGCCCAGGACTGCGTCCAGATGGCTTTTGAATATCTCCAAGGATGGAGAATCCACAACCTGCATCGGCAACCTGTGCCAGTGGTCAGTCACCCTCACAGTGAAAAAGTGTTTCCTGATGTTCATATGGAGCCTCCTGTATTTTGGTTTGTGCCCATTACCTCTGGTCTTGTAACTGGGCACCATTGAAAAGAACCTGGCTCCATCCTCTTTGCACCTTCCCTTTAGGTATTTATACACATTATTAAGATCCCCCCTGAGCCTTCTCTTCGCCAGGCTGAGCAGTCCCAGCTCTTTCAGGCTTCATCATAGGAGAGAAGCTCCAGTCCCTTCATCATCTTCATGGCCCTTTGTTGGACTCTCTCCAGTATGTCCATGTGTCTCTTGTACTGGGGAGCCCAGAACTGGACACAGTACTCCAGGTGTGGCCTCACCAGTGCTGAGTAGAGGGAATGACCACCTCTCTTGACCTGCGAGCAACATTCCTCCTAATGCAGCCCAGGATGCTGTTGGAATTCTTTGTGGCAAAGGCACATTGCTGGCTCTTGTTTAACCTGGTGTCCACCAGGACCTCCAGGGCCTTTTCAGCCAAGCTGTTTTCCAGCTGGGAGGCCCCCAGCATATATTGGTGCCTGGTGTTGTTCCTCCCCAGGTGCAGGACTTTGCAATCCTCCTTTTTGAACTTCATGAGGTTCCTTTCGGTGCATTTCTCCAACCTGTTGAGGTCCCTCTGGATGGCAGCATGGCCCTCCAGTGTATCAGCCACTCTTTCCAATCTGGTGTCATCAGCAAACTTGCTGGGGGTACACTCTGTCCCATCATCCAGATCATTAATGAAGACGTTAAACAGGACTGGACCCAATATTGACCCCTGGGGTATACCACTAGTTACTGGCCTCCAACTTGACTTTGTGCTGCTAAGCACTACCCTCTGGGCTTGGCCATTCAGCCAGTTTTCAATCCACCTCACTGTCTGCTCATCCAGCCCGTACATCAACAGCTTGTCTATGAGGATCTTAATGGGAGACAGTGTCGAAAGCCTTACTGAAGTCCAGATAGAGAATATACACTGCTCTCCCCTCATCTGCCAAGCCAGTCATTTCACCACAGAAGGTTATCAACCTGGTCAAGCATGACATCTCTTTGGTGAATCCATGCTGACTACTCCTGATGACTTTCTTGTCCTTGTGTAATGTGCCTGGAAAATGGTTTCCGGGATTAGCTGCTCCATCACCTTCCCAGGGATTGAGGTGAGGCTGACTAGCCTGTAGTTCCCTGGGTCCTCCTTCTTGCCTTTCTTGAACAAAGGAGTGACATTTGCTTTCCTCCAGTCCTCAGGAACTTCTCCCAGTCGCTCAAAGATTATTGAGAGTGTCCTCACAATGACATCAGCAAGCTCCCTCAGCACTCATGGGCGCATCCCATCAGGGCCCATGGACTTATGTATGTCCAGTTTGCTTAAGTTTTCCCTGACCTGATCCTCTTCCACCAAGGGTATGCCTTCCTTGCTCCAGCCTTTCCCCCTGGTCTCTGGGACATGGGATTCCTGAAGGCTGACTCTTGCTAGTAAAGACTGAAGCAAAGGCAGCATTCAGTACTTCAGCCTTTTTCCATGTCCTGTGTTATCAGGTTCCCTGTCTCATTCAACAACGGGCCCCCATTTTCCCTAGTCTTCCTTTTGTGATCTATGCACTTACAGAAGCCCTTCTTGCTGCCTTTGATATCTCTTGCCAGATTCAATTCCATTTGGGCTTTGGCTTTCCTAACTGCATCTCTGCATGCTCAGACAATGTCTCTGTATTCCTCCCAGGTTACCTGTCCCTGCTTCCACCTTCTGTAGGCTTCCTTTTTGTGTCTGCGTTTGGCTGGGAGCTCCTTGTTCATCCATGCAGGCCTCCTGGCATTTTTGCCTGACTTCTTATTCATTGGCACGGACTGCTCTTGAGCTTGAAGAAGGTGATCCTTGAATATTAACCAGCTTTCTTGGGCCCCTCTTCCCAAATATAATATAAAACTATCAATTTTGAATGAGAAGAAAGTGGCAAAAACAGCCCTTTTATCTGAAAGTGTTGAAATTGGTCACACAGTCTCAGTTCTTCTATCTTATAATAAATGGCCAGGTCTAGCGTACTTCATACCAGTGCAATGGTACAGGTTAGTCATACAGCTGGTGAATTCAAATTCCTAAGTATGTTTCTATTTACAGAATTCTTAGGTCACATATAAAACAATTTTAGTTTATTTGCATACAAACAAACTTTCAGTAGAAGTGAAGTCTTTAACAGAAGTGAACTTAAAATACCATTAGATTACACTATCGGATTACACAGCAAAAACCAAACTCAATCAGATACAAAAAACCTACAGGTAAACATTGATATTACCTTGATTGACAGAATACAACCTCTGTATGATTAGAACTTAATATTCTTCAATGGAATGTTTCTTTGCAGAAGAATGGGATAACTGAAAAATAAACTGTTTACTACCACTGAGTATCTGCTGAATTAGAATGATAAACCTAAATGGTATTGTAAGGATCTTCACAGGATATATAACATTGTTTCCGAAACTTAATGTGCAAACCCACAACAGGTTGGCACTGATCACACATTTCCTTAGCTGAATTAGTGGCCAGATTATTTCTCTCAAAGATCAGCTCCTTTAATACAGGGCATCATTTGCTTAGTTAAAGGAAGGAAACATAATTTTCCTTACAAAACTCCAAGATTTCTAACTGCATAAGGACTAAACTTCATGGATTATTTCATACACACACACTCTGCACATTCCACTTTCAGTGCATGCGAACTGCTGGTCCCTAAATATACAGTCTTACAATCAGCAGTATCTTCTATATAGTCCTTGAAAAGCCTGTAAGACAGTGCAAGCCCACAGCAACTTAATTTCCCTTCCCAAAATTCAGGCAATACAAAAGCACAAAGCAAGAGAACAGAAAACATTGCTGGTATGCATCCTGATGAACTATACCTAACATATAACATGCGTGTAGTATGTATTACAATTGCCCTTCCTCTATTAAGAGAATATCCACAGCCAGACTCAACTTACCGTGATTCCCAAGCAGTTGACCAATCTGATGGAGACAGGAACTCAGTCCCAACAGAACTGAAACTGCAATATGATCTTTCCAAAATGCAAAATATGACCTAGAGGCTTTAGCAATGCCACACACCTGTAAGACCCTGTGTTTAGAGCCGTGACTGACTGATTTACATAAATTCACAAAAAAGAATTTTTCAAAGATATTGCAGGAGGTGTAATAGTCCTACCAAAAAACTGAGCTCTACATGAAACAGGAGGGACTACTTTCACCACCTCAGACTGCCAGTGGTGTAACCACAGATTTTTGGCGGAGCTCAGGATGATCTGAATATTTAGAGAAGAAAAAAGAATTTTTCAAAGATATTGCAGGAGGTGTAATAGTCCTACCAAAAAACTGAGCTCTACATGAAACAGGAGGGACTACTTTCACCACCTCAGACTGCCAGTGGTGTAACCACAGATTTTTGGCGGAGCTCAGGATGATCTGAATATTTAGAGAAGAAAAAAGAATTTTTCAAAGATATTGCAGGAGGTGTAATAGTCCTACCAAAAAACTGAGCTCTACATGAAACAGGAGGGACTACTTTCACCACCTCAGACTGCCAGTGGTGTAACCACAGATTTTTGGCGGAGCTCAGGATGATCTGAATATTTAGAGAAGTTGTAAAGCTGCCACTCCTGCACAGGAGATGGCGGTTTTCACTGCACCAGCCGGGAATCGAACCCGGGTCGCAAGAATGGGAATCTTGCATGATACCACTACACCACTGGTGCTTCCCTGCAACTGTTAAATAATCAAATCACCCTGGGCTGTCCTAGGGTGCAAAGCACTGCATAGTCAGTTATCGATTTAGACAGTCCTTAAATACAAGGGATTCCTAGCCCTTTTTTCAGCTGCTGAGACAAAAGAATCTTGCATAGATCTAAAAGATCTTGTTCCCTGTGAATTAAAACACTGGAGATGATTAAGATCTACTACAAGCATGTTAGGAAAAATATAGCCGAGAGTACACATGTGAATGGCCCAAATCTTCCCTAGACGATAATGATCAAAGATGATAACAAGAAGGAGCAACAGAGATTTTTTGGCTGAAGGGAGTCCATATGAAAGCAGACATACTCTGGTACTTCCAAGTCTAAGACCATTTAGTTAGGAGCCATCTCATTAGACAGTAATAATAGTTCTATTCTTTAGACTTTCACAGGTCTGCCTCTATCACATACACTGATTACACTTTCCTGCACACCAGTGTGGTTAGCAATGAGATAGATAGAGACCAATGATACCAATGTGAGTAGTAACCAGGGCTGTGACATAACCATGACTTATGAGAGTTATAACTGTAAGTGGATTACCAGTTACAGACAGACTGACTAAGGAGGTCAAGAAACTAATGCGATGCAGAAGCAGTGGCAAATGAGGAATTTGTGAAGGTACAGTATGTGATGCCTTGAGACCAAAGACCAAATACTTAGATGGGATCAGAAGTAATTACAATACTCCACCCAGCAGAGAGGTTCAAGGGTATTCTGACTACCAGATGAAACTTCAGTTGTAAATCCGTCCCTGAACAAATCATTTCCATACACTTTTGGTAATGGTTTCAGGTTAGTTATTACAGAGTTTCTGAATCCTATAGTCTGATAATACTGATCTGAACTATTCAGACCACAACCACATCACTTTCAAAACAGAAAGTTCTTCTACAGATGGTCTTGTGACCTGATTCTGAAACAGGTCTCATTAATTATTGCATCAGAGATAGATGACTTAATTTTGCAAATTCCACATGTAGAAGACTTACAAATCACATGCTTCATGACACATGCCATTCTCCTAATTAAGTGCTTTTAATATTTCCATATGCCCCATAACATCCTCATATGAACAATACTTACAGTAGACTATGTAGGAAAAAGAATTATCTACCAGAAACAAATTACCTGAAGAAAGTAACACATATTCTAAAATACTGACAAAAGGTCACTGGGCAACTTACTACTCACTTTCCCTAGGGAAGTTTTGAAACAGCCTACACTGGAAACCCTAAAAAATATACTCATCTGATTGTTTCTTAAAATGGGTATAAGTATAGCTAATCTTCTTTTTGGGAAGATAGTGACTAAATGGTTTCACAAATTCATTCCAAAATGTCTATAATTATAAAAAGACTTAAATATCAAAATACCAAAGCCAAAAGAGCAATTCATCTGAACAGTGCAGAGTAAGCAGATCTGTGCTGAAGCTGGAAAGAAATGAAAGGAACCAAACAATGACTGTTCCACTCTGATTTCCTATACCTTTCACGTGGAGCAAAATTGTTTTGATGCATACAAGGCTATCCATGACTCTGGAGGTCAAAACACTTTACGCATGGATGCAAAGAGGAACATAAGTATTTCAACCAGAAAAGCAAGTGGACTACAGCTGAAAGAAGAACTATGGTTCTTCGGCGTATGTGTTCCATACTCCACTCTATGTACAGGTGTTGAAAATTTTATCACAGCTTCTGCAGCTTACTCAGGAACTCTGTCCCCATTTGAGAAGCATGGTAAGTTTTTGATTTTTCTTTCCCTAAGCTTTCATACATTCAGTAGCTGTGCATAGCACGTGGACCTGAGATTTTTTGATCTAATAGTATCTGTAAGATACACTCAGCCATTACATATCAGGTCAAATGCACTGTTTTTCCTCAGCTTCTTTCATCCAAGATGCTTAACATACTATGAAGAAAAGGCAACACAGATGGGAGGTTAATGCTGTCCTGGTTTCACCTGCGATAGAGTTAATTTTCTTCCTAGTAGCTGGTACAGTGCTGTGTTTTGGATTTAGGATGAGAACAATGTTGGTAACACACCGATGTTTTAGTTGTTGCTAAGTAGTGCTTACACTAGCCAAGGACTTTTCAGTTTCTCATGTCCTGCCAGCCAGAAGCTGGGAGGGGGCACAGCCAGGACAGCTGACCCAAACGGGCCAAAGGGATATTCCATACCATATGGCGTCATGCTCGGTATATAAACTGGGGGGAGTTAGCCGGGGGAGGGGTGACCGCTGCTCGGGAACTGACTGGGCATTGGTCAGTGGGTGGTGAGCAATTGCATTGTGCATCACTTATTTTGTATAGTCTTTTATCATTATTATTATTATTTTCCTTTCCTTGTCTGTCCTATTAAACTGTCTTTATCTCAACCCATGAATTTTACTTTTTTTTTCCAATTCCTTCCCCCATCCCATTGGGGTGGGGGGGAGTGAGCGAACGGCTGTGTGGTGTTTAGCTGCCTGCCGGATTAAACCACAACAATGTTCATATGGACAACAAATCCCAAAGTAATCCAGTAATTGGAATTTTGGAATTGGAAATTGGAACTTTTTCCCCACCCAGATACTTGTTCATATAAACTTTGTATTTTAGATCCTTCTAAGCTCAATCACAAGTTACCTGGAGATGATAGGTCTTGGAACACTTTGGGAAAAGATTACTTCAAGATCATTTTGCCAAAGGCAACACTATTTCTGGATGCCTCTGCACAGCACTCAGTATCAGTGTGTGTGAAGATGTCCTCATCAATGCCATCAATACAATCTGAAGTACACTTCTGATTGTAAAAAGCAGGTCCCCTTCAATGGTCTCATAGAAGATACTGAGAGAATATGATATCCATTTTAGAAAATGTAGGAGGTAGAAGCGTCTCTCTCTCTCTCATATCATGAAAAAACACAGGAACTTTTTGAAATTGCTAATTCTCTGTAAGAAGAGGTAAGGATTTTACATTTATTGGCAGGAAGGTGTCTATACGCTGGATTAAGAAAACTTGTAAACCAACTACCTGGTTCATGTAATAAGGTAATTTGAGAAAAAAAGTACAGTATAAAGGGGATCAGCTAGCACAGTATGGCTGTCTTTTTTTTTTTTTCCTCCCCATTAAGAGAAACAAAATTCGAGAAGATTCAGTAATGAACAAGTCAGAAATGGATTAAACAGTGTCCCCATCATGGTCATGAGCAATAAGTTTAAGTCTCTCTATGAAATGGGATCCTGAGTAACAGAAAACACCTTCCCTAATTTCTTCAGATCTGTGCGATGGAAAAGCAGAAAAGAGATTTCAGTGGGCTGGGGATGGGAAGAGACTACCACAAAGTGAAAATAAAGGAGCTGACTAGCAACCAAAACCCCTTCAAATCTAGTAAGAAAATTAATATTATAACAACATAAAAATCTTTGACCTTTCTGACCATTTAGTCCATGTTGCTAAATACATATTAACAAAGAAATCAATTACTAAAAATAGTAAGATCAAACTAGTGAGAAGTAATGAGGAACAGGACGGTGAGAGAAAAACAGCCAACAGATGCTCCTCAAGTTCAACGCAAGTGTAAAGAGAGCTACGGTCTTAATAACAGCAAGATATTGGTAACAAAACTGTTTCAAATAGGTGGGGATAGTGAGATGTAAACGACCAATCCAATCTTACTTTGAGGATAATTCTGAGCAGCAGTAAAGTTCAGAATAGGTACAGAATCCCCTGGACAGGTTTACTGGGTCTGGCTCAGATGTAGTTAACTCTACAGCAGCCCACATGGTGCTGTGTTTTGGATTAGTGGCTAAAACAGTGTTGGTAACACACCAGTGTTTTGGCTATTGCTGAACAGTGTTTGCACTTTCTCTTTTTTCCACTCTGCCCCCCCCCACTAAGTAGGCTGGGGGTGGACAAGAAGTTGGGAAGGGACACAGCAAGGACAGCTGACCCAAATTGGCCAGAGGGATATTCCATACCATTTAATGTCATGTTCAGCAATAAAACTAGGGCAGGGGAAGAAGGAGGTGGGTTTTTTTTTACTTCCAAGACTGGCTGGGCATTGACCTGCTTGTAGGAGTGGCAAGTGATTACTTTTGCATCACTTGGGTGTTGCGGTTTCCCTCCCACACCCCTATTAAACTGTCTTTACCTCAACCCACAAGTTTTTTAGATTTTGCTCTTCCTATTCCCTCCCTCACCATGCTGGGGGTAGGGGCCAGGGTCAACCCACCAGTCTTTTCTGAGACACAATATGGGGGCTCAAGAGGGGTGCAAGATAATGACATATTTGATCAGAGTGTGCTAGACTGAATTTTTAGCTTTTTAGCAGTTAATTTGTTGGTCTTGATAATGGCTGCTTTCAGCTTTTGCTGTCTGCTGGGTTGTTTTGTTTTACCTGAGAGATGTATGATAAAAGCAGTGGCCTTGAGCCTAGTCTGGCATTTGATCCACATTGCTGTCATCCCAGTACTCTGGGAACCATCTCTTGGAGACAATCAGCAATTACACCTTCCCTCTCCTTAGGCAACCTGCTCACCCCAAGACCCCCAGGGATCACCATATAGATGCCAGCCTTATTATGGACCCGCACTTGGCACAGTACACTACAGCCCAGAACTCCTGGGCTCAAGCGATCTGGCAGTCTCCACCTCCTGAGTAGCTCAGGTTGTGTTTGGAGCAAGACGTCTGGTGATAACTATAGCAACTCAAGGCAAAAGGGTTACTTCGGCAAGACACAGACCTTGAAAATGGCAAAAACCACCCCACAGCTTGATGTAACTTGTCAGCATCTTCAGTAAAATTAGAGAACATACAATGCCAGGTGTCTCAATTCCAGGGACAGGTTGTTTCACAGGAAAAGAGAGAGGATACCATGTCTAGTTTGCTGATATATACCATTAATATTGTTATTATCCTTCATTATATGAATGTGGTCACCAAGGATATGAGTTTCAAATGATCTAACTTTGTTCTTTGGGAGATAGTGTCCTGTGCTTCTGATTTATCTAGCAGAACTACATCTGTTAGGATCATCTTGGATGCCAATGACATACACAGATGCTCCAAGGATTTTGTATCTTCTGACAATCTCATTACAGGGTTAATTTTCACGTTTCTTCAACTGGCACATGGAAAGCGATCAACCTATGGATTCATCTGCAGACTCTAACAGAAGGTATCATACATTCTGTCATCTGTTATGAGTCCATGACTCCAACATGGCCCAAATAAGCTCCAGAAATTTGCACAGGATATAGATAGGACAACTGATGGTTTACCAGCTATCCAGAGAACAAAAAAGAACTAGGAGAATTTGGACAAAGTGAAGAACGTCTTCTCTGAAAGTCTTAACAGCCCTTTATCCAGATACAGGTCATACCTGTTACCCTTTGCAACAACCTTGGTGAAGGCCTTGAAGGTGTCGGAACACCACGTGACAGAACTGTATTGAAAGTGGTCCCAAGAGATTGAAAATGCATTATTGCATTGTACAATCAGGTATCTTTAAAAATACATGAAATTACTGTAGTGAAGTTTGAGAGATGAGAACCACTCCTACTCAAGGAATCTCCAATAAAAGCTGGAGCGACCATCTGAACGATCAGCTGCACGTGAAGGTCTGAAACAGAATACCTTTTTTGTAGCTGCTATATTCTGACCCAAAGAGGAAAATTTCCTCACCTTGTCCAGACTGGGAACTGGTTGTAGCTTTCCAACTAAGAAAGATTCTCATAAACAAGGGCTGAGAGAAGGGAGTATACCAGACATAAAAATCTTTGCATTGTATCCAGGATCCAACTGTTTATGATAAGGTTTTTCTATGTATGACTGAAGCAGTCAGTTTGAAAGAGACAGAAGGCAAAATTCACGATGTCCAGCTACACTTACAAAAATGCTACTCTTGTTAAACTATATGAGACAATGAAAGATACAGGTTGCTCATCTTTTTTTTGTTGAAATGCTACCTCTTCCTCTGAAGACAGGTAGTTGCAGGTGAAACATTATCTCTGCTAAACAAAACTGAAATGCTCAAGAAAACACTCTGAGAATAAAGATCACTTGGGAATAAGTAAAGGAATGTTTATTTTTTGCATTATGAGATGATGCCCACCAAATGGTTAAGTCCTCAAAAGAAGACTGCATATCTCATGGTACAAACCATACGTTTACAGATCAGCAGAAGCAGTCAAACTTCCATAAGGACAGAAGAAAAATTGTATCTAAAATCCATTCCCCAGGCTTCAGAAAAGTCATGCAGAAGATATTCTTATTTAGCCAGTAAAGCAGCCTTAACTTAATTGAAGGAGTATACCTTCTTTTCAAAAGCATTAAGACATTTGAGAGTGTCCTCTAAGTTACTGCTGTAAGAACACTTTCCCTTCTTATTTAATATAACAGCCACTATAGAAGACAGGTTTGGGAGAGTTTAATGAAATTGGAACTTCATAGTGGGAACATAATACTTATGATCAAATCTCCATGTCATAGGGTTATTGGGTAACTGATCTAAAATAAGAATTGTTATAAAGGTGAGAGAAAGAAATTAAAATTGTTTAGACAAACCAACACATATTCTCAGTTGACCACTGTATTAGAAATCCTGCCAAAACATAACTACAACAGAAATATTTTAAAGAAAAGTACTAACAGTTGGACACAAAGTTAGAAGTTCAGTCAATAAAGATGAATTGGGGGCTGCTGAGCTTTGGTTTTTACCCACCTTGTACAGGAAATGAGACTATTTAGACTGCATGTGCCCCTAAAATCTCAGGTGATCATGAGATGTATTTCTTGCATGTACTGCATGTTCTAAATAGGAAAGATACACAACTAAGCTTTCTAGGAAGAGTGTTAGAAGACAATTCTCTGTCTTCTTGCAGCCTAGTAGAAGGTGGACAGTCACTCACTTTTTAGTCCTGTTGAAGTAACATGTCAGGACTTTGTTAGTATACAATTAATCAAAACAAGCACTCCGAGTCTTAGACTAACATGAGACAACGTGTTGATTTTAAGAATCACATTCTGATGGAATATAGCAATTAAATAAAATACAGCAGTTCTTCCCTAATTCAAAAGACCATACAGAAATCACAATGTACTCAGAAAGGAAAATGAAAAATAAAGCATAATTATACTGAGAAAGTTTGTGAGAGGCTACAAAAGGCTCGGAGTATCAGGCTAATGATCTGACATGCAAAATATTTCCAATATAAAGCAAGAGATTAGTGGCAGATCAAAGAAATTAAAGGTTTCTGAGCAGAACCAAACATCCTGCCTCTCCCATAGCACTTAATGACAAGCTCCCCAAGAGAACTATAGTTAGTTATAGCCTTTGTTTAAAACACTCCTTATTCAGTCAAGAACTCCAAAAAGATAAAAGGGGATTTTCAAATAAAAAGCCCTACAAACAGCACTCTTCCTTTGAGCTTGCACTCAGTAACACATAAGAGGAATGCATGCAACTTCTAACTTTTAGGAGGGATTAGCAATTCCTTTCTCCCTTAAGAACTAAAATGTTTCATGCTAGGTCAGGGGTCTTGAAAGTAGAATTGAGAGAGTGTAAGGGCTCTATAAAATAGCATTCCAAAAAATCCTTCTAAGAGTTAACTTAAATTATCATAAGAAAGTAATGTACAGAAATCTGGGATTGTATCAGTCTGACTAAGAATCCTGTTTTTCCACTAAAGCAAGATTTAAAAGGTAATTCTTCTGAATTAGTATTTTTCTTTTAAAAAAACCCACTTAAAATTGAATTCTATATTCAGCCTCCACTCATTGTTTCCTGGTACTAGACTAAATAGCAGTCTGAAAAAATATTTCCCCTTCAAAGGATGTCTTCCGATCGTCCTTTGAAGACATAAATAAACAGAGCTCCTGGAATCCTTCATTACTCTGAATTTGTCATAACCATTCTCTGGGTCTTGAATCTGAACTTTCATATGCATTTCTTGAACTCCTGAACATGTGGAAGGACAATAATTAGGACACACTCACAACAATACCGATTATACATGAAATAGGTAATGCTCAAAGGACTTCTCTTGTGAACTTGTCCAGTCTTTCTAGGATGCTTGCAAAGTTTTAGTGTACAAGATGGTCTCAAGTAATAATGCTTCCCAAATCTGTTTTCTGAGAACTCCCCTCTCTCTCCTTAGGTTCTGCATTTGCCTGTACATGTTCTTACCAATCTGAGTTTCCTCTTTCAGCCTATCAGTTAATACTTCCACCACACGCAAGATCTCTCTCCATGTCTTACATGTATGAAGAAATAAAAGTTTTAATCCATCAAAAAAGATGTCAATGAAATTGAAAATAATAAATTTGTAAAGCTACAGCACTAATTCTAAAATGTTCTAATAATCCCAGTAAGTAGTTCCATCAACATCAGAACTAATGAAGCCTGGTTTCTTACCCATTTGTGTCCCATCGTTGATTTACTTCGGTATGTAAGGTGTGAGGTCTAACTTGGAGCATTATTAAGGAGTATGCACATACCTCCTCCCCTCTTTCATCTTTTTATCTCCTCCCTTTTCCCACATCTCTTGTATGAAATTTTTGGGGTCTAGTAAGGAATGTTTTCTTGCTGACAGGATGTCTGTATTCAACTCGGTCATCAATTTCTACAAAACTTATGAGAATCTAATTATTTTCAAGAACTTTTCTTTTCAGTTGACTTTGCTGAAACCAGACAATAAAATCCAAAGTTACTGGGGGGATAAAGAAGATAGCCTGTCAGATACATAAAACCAGCACACACCTAGTGTCCAAAGGAGGAAGGAACTAAAAATTGATTTTATTTGTTGTATTATAAATGCACTGAAAATATTATGTACAATAAAGTATAGTTATTTGGAATCAATAAACTGAGGAGCTACAAAAGATGTGTGCATAATGTCTTACAAGAATTCAAAGAAAATAGAGAAAAACAGTATTTCAGATTCTATGTTTATAAAAATCATATATGAAAAAAATACAAATAAAATTCATAAAAGTTTTTACCAAAATGTTTTGGGGACTGAGGTTTCTGTTAACATACAGAGAATTTCAGAATCTTCCTCATTTTGTTTTATTTTAATTGTCAAAGTATGTTTTTTGTCTTTTACAGAATTTTAGTTATTTTCCTTTCAAGTGAAGGGCAAAAAAGTTATATGATAAATTTCAGCCTGAAGTGATTTTTAATTATTGAAATGTTAAATTACAGACAGACTTAAAATAAAAGCAAGGTTCACTTTTATAGGCATGCTTTCAGTGAAGAAATAACGCTTGCTTCCTATATTTATATTGCAGGCATTACCTATATCTAAATTTTTGCAAAAACTCTTCATTTTCTTCCTCAAGTTCTTCATTTTCACATTTCAAAATGTCCAATGCTTCATTAATTTTGAGAAGCTTTTGCTTTATATAGATCACTTTCCCTGGTGGACTTCTAATGAACATTAAAACATTAAGACACCTTTAGCATAAGTTGAAATTATTTCAGGCCAATGCAGAAAATGCAAGCATGCAAGCATTTTTACTTCTTTTCTATAAAAACAATAAAAAACTTACTAATTCTTCCACAGCTTTAATCACTTCAGAAGAATCATCTGCTATTTTTATGCTCTCATCTCCTTGGGCAGCTATTTTGTTATTCAAATCTTCTATATAGAAAATATTTTGTAAAGTAAGTAATACAAATATCTCCTATATTTCTTTGTAATAATTAAAAGATATATTTAAAAATAAATTTAAAAGGAAGGCTATTAAACAGTAACTAGAGATATTTCATGCTATATTATTCATATGCACATTGCCATTGCGATGTATCCCAGCAGAATCTTTAGACTTCACAGTATCAGTAAGCACACACTCACAGCCTGCTAATTCGTACATGACATATGTGGTATAATTAAGCAGAATACCTTAAGTTCCTCTCAGCCTCGAGATTTTCCTCAATATCTCAGTATACCTATTGACTTAACACAGATTCATGCAGAGATTCAATGATGGATCAATCACTGGAGCTTAAGGAAAAATGAGGATGTTAGGGAAGCATCTAGAGGATAAGAAAAACATCTAAAGTGGCTTTAGATAGATAAAGGCATGCCTGCTCACATTGAGCCTAATGAACTTTGCTTCCTTCACCTCTCTTTCCTCTGCAGAGGCTGAAACAACATAGCTATCCTGGCAAGAACTTACCTATACAATCTCCATAGAGATATGGGTCTAACTGGAATATGACTAGACAACAAATGTGTCCAAGCAGGATCAGGGTTGATAAGGATGTTAGCATAAGGGTAGAGAATACACATGGGAAGAGCAGGACAGAATTAGGACACAGGTACCCTAAATGGCATGTAATTTCCTACTGCTACGTCAAGAATCTGATGAAAAGCAGATTTATGTAAAATACTTTCTGACTATGTCCCAGCAGCTAAGGAGGGAAACAATATAGGTTTTGTCTTGTTATCTTGTCCAGAATGTCATAGCTGTGTTGTACTTCTCTAGGATTCTGCTGATTGTCCTTGTATGGCTGAACCTTCCTAACTAGGTGGGGACTGAAGGTCCTAACCTGAATGGTTAGGGATTATAAAACACGATCTATGAGGAAAAACTGCAAAGAAGCACCTTTACTAATCTAGAAAAAGGAGATGAACAAGCAAATTGTTAAGTCTTTCAATATGTAAAATATTCTACGAAATATAGTTCAGGGGAAGTGTGAGAAAGATAAAGAAATTGCTTATATCTACAGGGAAAAAAACTCCAATGGATTAAGTATGAGCAAAATGGCCCAGTTTTTAAATTGCTAGTACATGGGAAAAACATGATTCAGAAATATTTTTCCTTCTTTCAGTGTTTTTAGACCAAACATTTTGACAGGAATGACCTGAAATACTGCCACACTGTGCAGGTAATTAATGAAGACAAAAGAATAAAGGAAGAATAGTTAAGTATGAGATTAATTTTCTAAGAAGGGTTTCTTCTAGTCTTTGAAGAGCAAAGCCCACGTAGATACAGAAAATGGATTAATGCATACAGATACCTTTTGTAATGCAAATCTGGGTAACATGGAAAAAAGAAAACTCAGAGTTGTCCCTACAGTGTCAAAAGTTGTAACACTCCCAAGAACTCATATATAAAATTTAAAAAAACAGCATGAACTAAAACAAGGAAAAAAAGCCAGGAAAAAAAATGCAGAAAAATATTAGTTCACATCACTAATTCTGTCTTGAAACTTGTTGACCTACGTCATAATTGACATGTTATAATTTGGATCCAATTCAAACCCTCTGAAGTCACTGAAAATAATCCCAATATTTTCCCGATTACCAAAATAACTCCATTGTCCCAGTAACATTTCTATGATGATCAGAAGAATCACTTTGAGCTTTCTGAAAATCCACTATTATTTGTAAAGGTTTATTCAGTTAGTTGGTTTAGTCATGTTTTTGAAGGAAATTGACAATAACAGAACAGTTTTATGCTAAACCTAACTCTGGCTCACCAAAGGTGGTCACCAAATGGAGCAGTTTCATGCTCCACCTTACCCCTGTTGCACATTTCTCTCTTTCCGTTGTGTTGGTCTTAATACCCAAGTAGTACCTACTGAAGTATATCAGGTCAGGCAAACCCAGCTGGAAACAAATCTAGAAAATTAAAAAAAAAAAAAGGTTTACTAATAAGTATTGGCTCTATTTGAAAATAGTGGTTTTCTAGTTATCAGTTGGTAGCAATTGCTGGTGCCAGTAACAGGAAGAAAACTGTAATACACAGTTGGAAACAAACGGCAAGAACACGCCCATTGGTTGTTGTCTAATATGACTTTATCTTTACTTTTCCGAGGGGTGTGCTTTGGGTTTTTTTGCTAAGTTCTAGGCATGCTTGGTGGATTCAGCTTCTCAGAAATACTCCACCTAGATTCTGGATTCCACTGGACCTAGCTATCTAGATGCACAAACCACAACAGTACTGGGCATGTACAAGAGAATGAATTTCATATTTTATTTATACATATATACATACACATAAATACACATACATATGAAAAATAACAAGTTCTGTTGTGGGCATTGAAACCCTGTTTTAGGCATTTTCTATTGGTTCCACATATGGAGCTGTCAATTAATTGAAAACTCCTAGCCAGGCAGTGTGAGGAACTCCAGTTCAGATTTTAAACTGCCAAGTACAAGATTTCAAAATGAATGCTAGACAAATATAGCAGAAAACAGGGGAATTTTAAGTAAAATAGGGTATCACTCTGCATGCTGTAAGAGTGCATCACGTGCCATCTCAGGTCAAAAAATCTACTAATTCAAGAGGACACTTATGCTGTCGCACTAAATGCACACTTTCTTCCAAATGATTTAAGAAGATAAGCAATATTAAGCAGATATGCATCCAACAACTAAAAATATCCAGGTCACTTAAAGGAATGTAAGATGATTATGATATTTTTAATAAATAAAGCTGAAAAATAACACTACAACAGAAGAATGAACATGAAAGTTCTATAGAATCTACCACTTTCTATTTTTAAATCAGTATTTGTGCTTTTACTTTTACAGAGGACCTTAACTCTTAAACATACAAAATATTCAGGCATTCATGTACTTTTCAATAAAAGATACTCATTTATTTGCTTGTTTATAAATATTCAAGACTCACTTTGCTGTTCCAACATTTTGCATCTTCCTGGATTTCTGCTTTTTGCTTCACTAACTCCTCAAGGTGTTTTTCATCCTTTATAATCTTCTCCTCTGTTTCTTTTAACTTCATACAGTATTCGGTCCAAATAAATTCAGAATGCTTTAACTCATTCCTAATAGAAATACACACAAAGTGAATCCATCTATTTGGAAATATTCCAAGGTAGTCCCTCTCCATAAAGGAAAATGTAAAGCAGATCTGAATTAGTAAAGATTTATTTTGATTCTCTACTACGTTTCTTGAACAGGTATGCATGAAAGAATTTCAAAATATCTACCCTGGCAAGTTCATGCAATTTCAGCCAGATATCAAAACTACTCATGCTACCAGTTCACTTCCACTTAAACAGCCTGCCAACATTACAACTTCTAATTGCACCTCTGAACAGGTATTGGTGTAGTTAAGCACAAGACTTTGTTTCCTACCTCACACGTTAATTAAACAAAATAGGAGTAAGCTTCTTTCTCTGCTAGTGGCTGAATCTAGTTCAGAGCCATCTTCACTTAATCAATCCACTGCACTGTCATCTTGTGGACAAATGTCTTTTGTGAAGAAAGTTTTTTACTGACATCAATTCCTCATGTAAAAAGGAAATTGCAGACAGTAGGCAAGGTCAAAGGAGGGCATAAGGACTTTACTTTCACTCTGAATAGCAGATTTATCAGCATTATGATATGGAAAACTGGCCCTAATGGCATAAAGAGATAATAGTAACTACAACAATCGTCAGGAAAACACTCCCACAAGACCCTGGCAGGCCTCATTATAGACTGTGCACAGGCCTTTTGTTACAGCCATGTATGAGAATGGATTTGGTGAAAGAGAGAAGAAATAGAGGGACATCAGGTTAAAATTTTACAATGACTACTGCTGCTTGTCCATTATTTTTATTATTGTTTCAGCAGGCAGAAAAGAGGAGTTTCCCCCATGCTCCCCAGAGAACTATCTTGGTCAATAACATATTCCGAAGCATGCCTTAAATGGCAAAATAAATCCACCTCAGCAGAACTAAGACCAACAGTAGTTGAATTTTAGAGACATCTACTGCATTACAACCCAAATAAAACCTGAACAAGTTTTGCATACTTAAACACAGTAAATCAACAGAAAACAATACTAAAGAGACTTCATCACTAATTCAAGAGCCATTCCTACACGATTATTTGACAGACACTCTTCCTTTATTTGCTTCCAAGATTTCCATCTAGTGATGGAGAAAAGACTTATTTGCAAGTCACATTCCAAATGTCACAGAATAATATATATATATATATATATATATATATATATAACACGAGCGTGAAACCCAACACTTCGAACACCTCTACTTTCTTAGGTCCCACCACCCATGAAAGAAACATATAAATGATACTTGGAATTATTCTAATGACAGACACGTAACAGGCATAGACTGTAATTTTCTTCTCATGTTACCTATCAGCTACAACTTTCTGGGTATAATCTCATGGAAAAATACAGTACTACCAGCCACAGCGAATACGTGTAAAAATAACAGACTGTGCTGTGTGATGTAACTCAGTATTTTGAGTTTCATGCAATCTTTATCATTTTCTCACTGATGGCACTGAACATAAAGAAGAGTATCAACTGCGGAAGAGTCTTTCAAGTCTGTGCCATCACAAATCTGTCTTTCTCACACCTATCAATACCACGTTATTCTAGTCCTCCTCAGATGGCAGCTGAAGGGTCGACTTTCTCTGTAATGTAAGTATGACTTTAATTACCAGTCTAGCAAATGGCTGGGGGAAAAAAAAACCATACAGTAGGCAAAAAAAATTAATTTCTTCACTGAGGGGTAGAAAAAAGTCTTCTACTCGACTTTTTCCCATAGATGCTGATATTCCTAAAAACACTTGTATCATTAGCATTTTTAGTTTAATTTACATTCACACAAACAAAACAGGTTGCAAGGTGCACAACAGTCTACATCACTGTCATGTGGTATGAATAGGAAATCACTTAACTAGGTGAAACAGAACATATACATGGTATATTTCTGTCAGTATAGCTGATGAATTTCCGGTATTAGTTACCTATTGCCATTATCATGGGGATTTTACTTACATTATGACTTGTTTCAAAAGAACAAAGAGTTCCTGTAAAGCAATTTCAATGCACCTCAGAACAAAGGCTTGTTACAGGAAAACACCACACTTTCTTGCACATGAAACAAACTCAAGAGCCTTGATTTCCACCAAGACTACAAAAACAAAACAGGAAAACTGCCCACACTGCCCTGCAACTGCTAAGCAAGCCTACAGCTGTGACACAGTGACAGAATTCTAAAGGGAACTGAAGAAAATCCTGCATAAAAGACTATGAAAAAGTGAAGTAGTCAGAAGGCGAGATGAAAAATCTGAATACTAATGAAAAAATGCAGAAGTAAGATTAAACGATCAATTTTCATTGAAAGAATAGGTCAACAGCATGCTATCTCAAAATCCCATATCTGTTGCTTTGATATATTTACAAATGATCTGAAAGGGCAAGGAGTAGTGAAATTAAAACTCTGCATACAATGTGATTACAATAAGCGAGGCCAAAAAGAACTAAGAAACTAAGAAAAATTTCAAGACAAACTAAGTAACTAGGGAACACAACAGCACATACCATTTCGTGTCCAAACTCAAAAGAAGTGTAAGATCAGAGATCAGCAATCAGTACACCTTAAAATTCTAAATTAACTGTATGAAATTGAGAAAGACATGTACATATTTCCATAAACACTCGGAAAGTCTACTCAACATTTAGCACAGTTAAAGAAGCTACGAAGGTGTTAGATTAAGTAAGAAATAGGATGAAAAACATCAGAATAAAAAATGAGAGTAAGACATCCCTGTTATTGACATGGCTTAATTTGGAATATTGTTTGCAATATCTTTCAACCCACTTCAGAAAAGTGTATCATGGAAGTGAAAAGCAGTCTGAGGACATCCCTGGAAAGGTCATAAAATACAGAAGTCTTTTGAAAGCACACGGAAAATAATGGAAGTTGCTTTAGAAAACAGATAGGAAGAAGGAACAAAGTAAAAATCCAAAGTCACAGAGGATTTAGGCTAGTGAAGAAGGATCACAATACACAGCAATATTTATCATTGCATACATCTTAAGGCTTAGACTCCCAAACTACAGCAATTTGCCTACAAGAGGAGAATAACAAATCGCTGCTGATCGCACTTTGTAAATATGAATTGATAAGGAATAAAGTTTAATAGTAGGTATATGCTGGAATAGTTAAAAAAAAGAAAAGTGAAGTCATATACTTTTAACATTATTTATTCTGGTATTACATGATAAAACCACCTCAAGCAATGGATCACTATAACCATTGCTAACAATTCTTGCCAGCAGCTAGTAATTCAGACAAGCTGACAGAACACGAAATAGGCCAGTGAAACACTAAACTGATTTGCAGAGTATCTGAATACATAGCAATAAATCACACTACATTTTTGGTAATACTTCTTACTCAGGACCTGTTCTTTCTCATAATTAAAATCAACATGAGGTTTGCAATGAACTTTACCAGTTACAGAACCAGGGTCCATGCTGCCTGATTTCTCTCAGCTGGAACCCACGGAGGAGCTAATGAGCATTTGATCAGATCATCTCTATATACATATTTAAGCTATAATTAAAATTCCAAACATTGTGAAGCTTGCACTCACAGGCTCATACCCATCAAAAGTAAGTATTATCTCCTACTCCTCACACACCTCTTCCTTTGTTTAGACACACATAGTGACTTTAATTGGAGAATCACAAGGTAATTTTCAGAAGTCACTCCAGCTTTGACAACTGTTGGTATTACAGAATTCTGGTCTCAGGTTTTGTATAATAAAATACTTGGGGTTTAGCCATATTTCTGACTACAATTCTTATTTTCATATACTAATATTCTTTCCAGATTGCAAACTAGGCTCTGAAATGAAAAAACTTAAGCTTTAGTTAACTGAACATAAACACGTTGACTGTCAATCTTTTTAATCTTAGAGGTAATAAAATATAATTAGCATAATATCTCTAATATAGTGTCAAAGTAATCCTGAACTCAAGAAAAATAAGACCAAGAAATTCACTGTAAAGGTTAGAATAACAAGGGAAAAAGTCAGACATGCTGACAAAAGAAACAAGTCAGAGAGAGACACTTATTTCTCTAGTATTGCTAAGCTGTCCATCTTACAGAAAAATACTTTTTTTTATTCTACACTGACTCACCCTTACTGAGACACAGACAGTTTAGATCTTATTACAAGTGCACAGACACTTTATGAGTGCAAGACTGGAACTTCTTGAGCAGCAACACCGTTTGAGTAAATTTGTGTTACCCAGGATGCCTCCTGCTCCCGTATTAAAGTATAAACATATTACAGGAAGAGCTATGATCCTTCTTTAATTCTGCAGTTTAGTGCCAATGGCAGAGAGATCCACAGTGATATAGTCTTTTAAAGAAACAGGATTATTGCGTCTAAATAACCTTCCTTTCTTCAAGAATGTGTCAGTAAGGTTTCTGCTTTAGCTGACTGGCAAGCACAGATCTCCCTGGATAGCAGACATCAAAAGCACCAGTCATATTAGCCAAAGTAATGATTTCCTGAGGTTGGTATCTACCCCAAAATACACTGTAAGAGTGCTCTGTTTTCCAAAAGTCAGTGTTACTTTGTGCTGTAGGCTTAACAACTTGTAAGATTCTGAGGCAGGCAGTAAGTACTCCTTCTGTGGGACTGAAAAAGGTGTTTCAAGTTCCTGAGCACTAATCAGTTCTTGAAATAAAGTTGCCGAGATGTTATAATCTATAGAAACTTGAAATGATACAACCAACCCCCATTATTTTTATCAGGTGCAGCTCTTTACCATGGCCTACTGAGCACCATAAATGGTAAGCAAAACAATCACACTTATCAATTCCAATTATTTCTTGAACAAAGAAATCTAAAACCAACAGAAAACAGCTACAGAAGCTATGACCTCTTCATTATGTCCCTCTGAAAGTGGGTCCCTTCACAGAGGGGACCAAAATACCTTACTCTGAAATTCTACTGTGTGCCTTGTTTTATTCTATCATATATTACTAAAACAGTTTACACACAGGTTAAAAAGTATAACAATTCTTCCTATTTGGTACATCAAATAAAAAGGTCACTCGCAGTACCCTAAGCTCTCACAACTACTCAGTTATTTGAGGATTTGGTGTTGGCCTCCATGGTAGACAAGCCTACAAAAGATAGTTCACTGACAGAATGCAGTAATTACAATGGGCTTGTGTATAAGTATACTGGTTTTGGCTGGGATAGAGTTAATTTTCTCCTAGTAGCTTGTATGGTGCTATGTTTTGGATTTGTGCTGAAAACAGTGTTGATAACACAGGGATGTTTTAGCTGTTGCTGAGCAGTGCTTACACAGAGTCAAGGCCTTTTCTGCTTCTCACCCCACCCCACCAGCGAGCAGGCTGGGGGTGCACAAGACGTTGGGAGGGGACACAGCCAGGACAGCTGACCCCAACTGACCAAAGGGATATCCCACACCATGTGACATCTGCTCAGCAATAAAAGCTGCAGGGAGGAAGGAGGAAGGGGGTTGTTCGTTCGGAGTGATGGCGTTTGTCTTCCCAAGTAACCATTACGTGTGACGGAGCCCTGCTTTCCTGGAGATGGCTGAACACCTGCCTGCCCATGGGAAGTAGTGAATGAATTCCTTGTTTTGCTTTGCTTGTGTGCACGGCTTTTGCTTTACCTATTAAACTGTCCTTATCTCGACCCACAAGTTTTCGCACTTTTGCCCTTCTGATTCTCCACCCCATCCTGCTCAGGGGGAGTGAGCGAGCAGCTGTGTGGGGCTCAGCTAACCTACTGGGGTAAAACCATGACAATAAGCTATTCATAACTGCTTACTTTCTGTCTTTTTAGAAAGTCTGGCAGGGTGCTGCTGGCCTGTAAACATGTAAAATCACAAAGTTTATTTCTGCTAGTAACGATTCCTAGATTTTGATGTTTTCTTGACAAAAGACGGGCTGACATGTGGCATAAGATTCTTACATATGTACAGATGAGAACCATCTTTGGCAAATAGGCTTTCACTGAGCAGAACTGAATAACAGCTCTTACAAATACTACATCAGTACTGGTGTGAAGAGTAGTTCTTGTAGTTCACAGTCATATTTGGAAGCATAGGGAAAGACTGTCAGCATTCTAGAATCACCCAGTTATCTAGCAGACACAGATGGCCCATCTCTTTGGGGGACCTAACTCTACTGCCAGGAACTTTGTGAAGTCTAAATTCCACTGTTAGTCCAACAAAAATAATCCTCTTCTAAAAATGATAAGGGAGTATTTTGTGTTCGCAGTACTTCCTGCGAGCTGAATGGATGTAAGCATCAGTGAGCAGGACAGGTTTACAGCCACTACTGTACATCAGGCACTTTCTTACATCAACCCTCTGGAATACTAAAGCAGTGCATGCTGTCCCAACTCAGGTAGTACATAGCACAACTGGATTTATGGAACTGGCATATAAATTCCTAGTGAATCTAGGTAGTTCTGAATTAATAGAATGAACCAAATTTGATTATTTACTACAAAATGTATATACTCCATTGATTTTGAAATACCTGGTATTTGAAGAACAGTTGCTGTCACATGGCTGCAATACGGAAACATCTGTTACCGCCAGTAAGGTTATCTCGAAAATTAACTGATGTCTTTCAATTATGCCTGTAAGCTTTCCTCATCTCAAGTGAAAAAGAGCCACTGTGTCACTTGCTACTTTGCCAAATAAAACCTGGCAACAAGCCATAGGCATATGCAGCAAAGCCGAGTGCAACCTCCTACCAAACATGAAAGTACTTGGTATTCTTGTTCTTTGGCATAGTTATTCTTGGTGCTGACTCTATCTGTACGTTCAGTGACAGAAAGGAGAGATTACTTGTCAGTGACTGGCCATTAGTGGTGTTCTACTGTTACTATAGCTCCATTTGATAATTCAGGGGTTAATAGCCTGACAAGAGGTTACAGTGAAGAAACGGCAACATAAGTCATTGCCATACAGAAGCTACCTTGCAATCCAATAAAGTTACAGTAATTTTGTTTGTTTGCTAAAAGAAAGAAAGACAAGGTATTTTGATAAGTTCAAAAGTATGTGGTGTTGGCTAGAATTGTTCTGGGTAATATGCAAGTTCAAAATTAAGTTATAATTATAACTACGGTACTATGATAAATGCTGATGTTCAATGCAAGTAATTTGTGCAGTCTATAAGAATGATAGCAAAAAGTTCTGTCAAAGGGACTAAAAATTCATAAGTAAGTAAAATAAGGTAAAAATGGCATGCTTTAGGAGTCAATTCATAGAACTTTCCATTTGGGTTTATTTCTGGACATCATCCCTTCCTTATTCTGCTAATGCAAGCTAAGACAAACAAAGCAAACACTTCTTTTATGTACAATTCTATTAATTTTAATTTTACAAAAATCAGAATTTAAAATAAAAGCAAATTTTCTATAGTTTGATTGCCACTATTAAAACTAACAGGACATTATAAAACCATATTGAATAGCTCTTACTTGTATTGACTCAATAGCACCTCAGCATATTTAATTTCCTCATACATAGATTTTATCTTCTTTTCAGATTCTTCATCAATTCTTTTCATTGCCTTCTGGATTTCCATGAGTTCACAACGAACATCGCTATATATTTTTGATGTCTAAGAAAATAAAACAAGTTTTCTGAAAGATGTTATATAAAAAATCATACATAATGGTTAAAATAAAAACTAATTTCAAGATTTGTCTGATTCTTTGCAGTTTAAAAATTGAAGTTTAAAGTTGAGGTAGTACTTTGTGATGTCATACAACTTAACAAATTCTGCATGGTCTGCAACAGATACAATCCTAGTGAAAGACAACAGAATGTGTGTGGTAAAATTGCATAACATAAAGAAATGTTAGCAAGAGGGCTTTCATTCTGTTACAAAACTTTGAAAAGGTGGCTACTTCCATGGGAAGATAGTGACCTCTGGAGCAGAAAGAAAGAAATAATGTTAAAAGAAGCCACTGAGGTTTCACTCAGTAATCTGACAGCATCATTACCTCAACATCTCCTACAGGATGTGCAAGACAGCAATCACCTGTGTAAAAGAGGGCCTGAGACAATGCAGACAATGAACACAATTTTCAATGGTATAAATAGTACCAGGACACCCAGTTCCTAACAACTCTCAAATAGATAGGCACGTCTATTGTCTCTGCTTTTTAAAATATTACAAATATAAACAAATAACATGATATAAAATCTTTATTAGAATCTAGCACTTCACTGCTCAAACTAGTTCTCTGGATATTAAAAGCTAGAGATTCAAAATTAAATAATTGTTTTAATTGCAAAGAAAATTAAGTATCAGCTGCTTTTTTGAGGCCATGGGAGGAAAAAACAAACCTGAATAATGAACAGCATATAAATTAGAGCACAATAAAAGTCATTAATATTTTGACAATTAGAAATTTTGTTGAAATGAAATATATAAATAAGTTACAGTAACACCAAATCTATCTTCTTATGATAGGTAGTGTCACTTTTTGGAAAGAAAGGGAAAAAAACCACCCTGAAAAAACATATTTATTTAAAATAGTCTTTAGAAAATGAATATTTTAAGTCTACTTCCTGAGTTGTATTTTAGCACACCTCAATATTTAAACTGAATACAATATATTCTAAGACATTAACAAGAAAAAAGGATACAAAATAAAAAACAAAATAACCAACTTGATTTTAATTAGCCAGTATTTTGAACATGTCTCATAACACTGATAGAATGGTGAGCTATTTCATAGGTCAGAACTAATTCATGATAATTCTCATATTATTTGTGCAATAGGCAATTAACTCTTTTTAATTTTAGAAGTATTTTGACATGACTGTTGAGTCCTCAAAATATGAGAAGTTCAAAATAAAACAAGTTAAAATAAACAATATTTATTAAGAATCTCCTACAAACAAAAGACCAGTTTTAGACTGTAAGTACCTTGAAAAAGAGATTAATCTGTGGATTTGTATTTAAGACTTACTATAGAAAATATACAGAAAACATAATAATTAGTAATAAAATCTGTACTTGAAGTAGCACAGTATACCTCCCTTTTTAGACACCAATGTTAAGCTACCTACAACTTTACTACACTTTGATTATTCAGCTTGACATTATCCACATTAGGCATTTATTATCAACAAACAATAAATTCTTATCAATATTATTATCAATAAATATTATCAACAAATAAATTAGGAAAAATGTACATCAGCACTTTAAAACAATTAAATCTTACAAACATTTTTTGACAGCTTCTAACATCTCCATATTCTAGAACAAACACTGATGTCTGTGAGAAATCTGACAAGAATCTATGCAAATATCAGATATGTGCCTTCTACCTTTCCCGTGAAAAATCCCACACGAAATCAACTTACAAAGTTAGAATTACATTCCGTATATGCTTAAGAGACATTTATTAAAGGCCAACAGCATTATCCTCCCTGGATTCCGTCTGCATTGAGTGCCTGTATGTAGCAGTATAGGCACACAATTCACAGTCTTTGTGTACAAAATTTAAAACAGACTTTGGTACTTCCAAAAGATTGCTGTTTTCTAGAAGGGTATGCACCTGTGTAGTGGAAAGGTTCTAAAAGAATCTTCGTTTGTTTGCATTTACCTTTTCATAAGCCAGTAACACATCCTTCACAGCTTCACCCTCTAGATTAAGCTTTTCTTCCAGCAGAGGGCTGTGTTTCTTCATGAAGTCTATGTCCTTCTGAATCTTTCCGTTAACTGTTTCTGTCTTAAGTATTTGGTTTTGTACCTGTCGCAGCTGATGGCTTTTACAATCAAAATGCCATTGTAGCTCCAAGGTATCTTGAACACACATTTCATATTCTGTTAAAAAGATAATTAGCATAACAAAATATGAGTATCAGAGTGACATCATGAATACTTAGTGAGATTAGGAAATATGTTGTCATAACACTAAGAGTTGCAAAATTTTGCTGTAAACTACTTTGAAGAACAAAAGAGGACATTGATTACAAAAGACATCACCAAATACTGCATTAGCAGTGGAACTGTTTTTAAACTCATCTTAATAATCCTAGTACGTAATTCAAGCAAATCTTCAAAGTGAGGGGTGGTTTTGTTTTTATGAAGGAAATTAAAACATTTAGCCTTAAGGCATATCTAGAAGAGGCTATTATAACACATATAACAGCTCCACTGAGCTTCCTAGTCTCCAGCAACAGACGTATGTGGATGCAGAGGAAGAACAGAGCAAGTACAAATCCCACATCCTCTTAATATGCCAACTATTTTCAGTTCAGGGACACTTCCTGAACTAAATGTGGCTTCAAGAAAGCTAAACTAAAGATACAAACTCAAATCCAACAAACAAAACATATTCATGTTGACACACAGAAGTATGTCAGTCTTAGTTCAGTTTGCTGCATTTACTTTTCTGACTTGGGCATAAATTTCCTACAGGTCTTTACAAGAAAATATGTGACTAGACCACTGATTGCTGAATGACAACATATATTTTATTTTGCTCAGGAAAAAAAAGCTTATTAGAGATGGTGTCCTGCAGCAGCTGATGTTCTATATGGAAAAACTATTGGTATGAAACTAGGGAAAGTAAGATTATCAGATAAGAAAAAAAGAAAATGTCTCAAGAGCAGTAAACTTTGCCATAAATTTGAGAGAGAAACACATTTTACTGAGAAAAAGAGGCTCTCTAGCTCTGAGAAGTAGCTGTAGAATATTCAATGCAATCCCTTAACAGTCAATAAATTTTGCTGTGTTAAGAAGACATAAATCACAAATTTACAAAATTATTATTTCATTGCTACTAAAAGTTAAAGAGACATTGTATGAGTAAGTGGCTTTTCTACATCATACAGAGTGATACCTAACACTAAGATGAATAAAATGTGTTTTACATTGGATTTTCGTTGTATTTCAGAGAAGGTAATTACTGAAGATAGGTTATGTCACTGCAGTTACCAGGACATAGATGCAGCAGGAACTAGCAATAACGGAAATCAAGGGAAGTCTGAAGAAATAACAGGATTCAGTGTCTACTCTGAATAGGTCATGCAAACTCTTAATTAAGAATCTCCTGGGTTTGTAACACTTAGATTAGGGATAATTATAACATCCCTGAGGGTCTTTTCCCTTTATCCTCAATTCCATTTTAGCATAATTTTTGTCTTATAGATAATACTATGAAAAGTTGTAATCCTGAAAATTACAAATTTACTCCAAGGACACAATGTCATACTGACATAGCCCACTGATAGATCAAGGGAGAAGAGTTGGTTAATTTTCACAGCCAAACTTCATGCTGGTTTATTTTGCCTTTTTTTTTAAACACTGTATCATTGCATATATTAACAGCATCGAAAATGTGTTAATTTTATTCCACTACTCCAAACTTTTGATGTTAATAGAGAATGCTAAACAGTAAAGTAAAAGTAGCAGGAACGTATAGCAACACACAAAAATGATTTACTGCTGCATCACTGTAGGTAAGTACATCAAAAAGTAAAAAGTAACATCTCTGCAGCTCAAATCCTGAACTACTGTGCTGAAGAATGAAGATTGTATTATCAACCTTTTCTTCTTGCAGCTCTTTGCTTCTGTAAAATTGACCTTTCCATTGCCACAGGATTTTCTCCTGAAAGTGGTTTCTAACCTATAACTGAATTTTAATTCTGATTCTTTATTCGATCTCCTCCTCTGTTTTCAGGGCATCATAAATTGTCCTTCAGAGGCAATTGCTTTTAAGCAGAGCAATCTCTGCAAACTGGTAACAACCTTAACACAGGTTTCTAGCTTCCAAGTCAAGAGTTAGCCATTGGCTAAAATAAGAAAAAAAACCCTGAACAAAAACAAACAACATACATTGTTCTCATATATTGTTAGGGATGTGCACTATTTGACATTTTGCCTTCTGGGGGGGGCGGGGGAGGAGGAAAGAGAGAGGAAAAAAGGCATTTGGGACTAAATGACTCCTGGCTTGCCTCCATTATACACTGATTTTCACTCAGTGTTTACCCATCGGTAAACGCTGTTATGGAAGACTCTTGCACTGTCACCACACTCTGGATTGTGAGTAAAATTGAATGTAAAATCACCAACTGTGATTTTACATTCAGGAACCCACTGTTACAAATTATGCAACTTTTCTATAAGTCTCGGTTCAGATGGTACCTGCTTGTGATCGTGAGTCAGAAGACAAACAGCAAACAGCTGCTAAGTAGCTGCTTTTTTTTTTTCTTTTTTCTTTAATTCTATTGTGTAGATGCCAGCTTACCACAAAAGGTAACAGTAAACGTCCTTAGAATCTGGGATTTCAAGGAGACCTATCAATGGTTACATCAAACAATTCCTACTAAATATGTAATTACTTTATTCAGGTTTACCACATTTTAATTTTTCTCAAAACAAATTTATTTTTTTTGTTTGTGGTTTAATCTATGGTTTAACTCAAATGCATTATTTTATAATTCTGTTTCAGCTTCTCACTCCTTGTCCCAAACTGAGTATTTATTATCATCTTAAGAGTGTCTTGTCTACTCTTACGCTATTTCTCAAACGATGCTGAACATTCCACAGTACTTTCCATATTTTTTTTCTGGATATATATTCAAACATACCAAATTCAGAAGAGTAAATATTGTACTCCTATTACAGCAAACACAACTATAGTCATATCATAATTCTTATTCTTGGTAATGAACTGACTGAAAAATAACTAATAATCTTAGTTTCAATACTAACTTTCAATACCTTTTTGAAAGGCTGCGGGGAGCTGCTGAAGCCTCCAAAGTGACATACAATCAATTTTCATGCCAAACTTTTTCCTTCGCTGTTTCTCCAACTCCAAAGCTTTTTCTGCCTCTTCACAACCAGCCTCCAGCTGCTTAATTAGCTCAGTAACTTCCAATAGCAAAGCTTATGTTTCCTGCTTCAAGGTTAATGTCTTTATAATATTATATACATATTATAAATATATTATATATATTATATAATCATACGCTCTTTATTCGAACTTCATTCTCAACACAAAGTTGGCCTGTTCACATGTATCACAGTAAGCACAATTGGTTACATTGCTGTCTTTAAAAATACATTATAATTATTTCTTATGAAGGCTTAAACATACACTCTTTATTCCAACTTCTTTCTCAATATAAAGCTAGCCCCTTCACATCTATCAAGGCAAGCACAAGTGGTTACAAACAGAACTTTCACGTTCAATAGCATTTTCCTCCAGCTTATTTCCAATGCAGAGTGCAACAAAAATGTATTAATAAAGATGGTACAAAATTTTTATCTTTGCCTCGTTGCTTGGGTAAGTAATCCTCCAAATAATAGTACAAGTTCCTGATCATCTCAATTTTTTGAAGAATAATTATTTCATTTTATTTTCCTAAGTAAGTATCAATGACTTCATTAAAGTCTTTGGCGTTCTAAGAATATTCAGTGTAACATCCCAACAGCACTGTTTTACTCGTGATACACATGAATCATCAACATTTCATTCTGTGAAATTTGGCTATCAAAAATGCCTCAGTTATTTGTTTCGATAAAAGATTCTTTGAGGTCACCATCCATTGTCCTGATCTATAAAAAATGGGAATTATATATGCTGCAGAGTCCAAGACATTTCCATTTTGATTCCACAGTCAATAATTCCCTAAATTATTTTGATTAAAAATACAAGCATTGAAAAGAAGGACAACTACTTAAAATCTGGAGTGAAATTTTGGCTTCACTGCCATCAACAGAAATTTTATCACACAATTTACTGCAGACAGGATTGCCTCAGGCTAGTAGTACTTAAAAGGTTGCACATTGACTTAAAAAAAATTGCACACAATCTCTTTAATATTTAAAACTTAATTCAAAAATATCCAAGTAAAGATGCAAACTGTAAAAACCAGAACTCTACGCTGGGAGTACGTTATGAATACCCTGTAACAGCAATGCAGTTATTTGTTTTACAGAAACTAAATGAAAAAAACCCCTAGAATTTCCAACAACCAACATAACTAGTTCAGCTGGTTCAAATCCTAGATGGAATAAAAACCAGTATGAATCTAAATACAGAAACGTAAATTATCTTCTTGCAAACAGGATGATTTAATAGTACCTCATATAACATTTAAAATGTATGTGTCTTTCAGCTTGACAGATGATACACCCAGATTTCAAAGGATACTCACATCATTTACATAAGACATAGAGCAGGCAACAAGCAACTATTATTACAAATGCAAAGCATATATTAAATGAGGATAAGTAACTTTTACCACTCAGACTGAGTATTATGAAATATTTTTACCTTCACAAGATACATCAGCTTCTTTAAAACCCAACTTAGTGGATAATGATAACCAGATATCTTCAATAGATTCAGCACTGACCTGTTTTGTTATCCTGTAGATAAAAACCACTGACACTAAAAAATTTTAGACTGAATTTATATTAGCATTGTTAAGTAAATATTACATTCACTAAGTCAAAATTTCCTTTCTTGAATCTTACACATTTAAATGGGGCTAGTTAAATGGAATAATTGTTAAAAAACACTGCAAGTCATACAGAATTATTAGTTGTACAATTCCCATATAACAAATACAAGAAACAGATTTCTTTACATCTTGTACTTGCACATATCTTCAATTTTTGTCCTCATACCCAAGGATGTGCCAAAGAGAAACTGTTGTAGAAAAGCTGTTACTCTTTCCAAGTTCTGAATATAGAGGAGCAATATATGCTATACTTTCCAGACTCTTCTAAGTGGCAGAAGCATTTAGTGCTGTATCTGTGCAGACACAGATACATTGCCGCTGCAGGTCAGATGTAGTTTCAGTTTCATCAGTTTAAGGGAAGTCATCACTTGAGGGTCAACAATGAAGAAAAAAGATTTTTTAGAGATACAAAGGAAAAACGATCAAGGCACAAGGCTTAATGAGTTTCCAACAGAAAAGCTTTTGAAACCTGGGAGACTCAAAAGCAGAGATGAGGAGGGCTTTGTTAAAATGAGATTAGGACAAATTTAACCTGCAAGTGAGTGGGTGAAAGATGTAACACAAGTAGTCAAAGAAGAACACAAGCAAATCATAGCCCGCATGTGAACTTCAGAGGCTCATTAGCCTACTGGAGTTGAGAACAAGGGGAGAAAGGATAACCACCATCCGCTTATGCCCACATGTGCTGCTTAAAGAGCACATACAGGTTCTTCATATGCAACTAAGATGAAACGAAATCTGCAGTCACAGTGTTACATTGCACATACATGCATAATGTGAACGTATATATTTGAAAGAACCCCACAAAAAAGTTCTTCTTCCATGAAGGAATAACAGACAAAAAGCCTATGCCAAAAACAGACCAAAAGAAATACTATTGAAGCATTCCCAGATCAACAGAAAATACATCTAAATCACAGGGAATAGAACAAAAAATTCTGTGCAGTAATGGAAGATAGTAAGACATTGGACAGGAAAACTGGGACCTGGTGATGGAAGAGATATCAAATTAGATACAGAAGCAGGAGTTTGATAAACAGGAGTTGGATAAGTAGGCAAACACAAAACAACTCAATAGGAGTATCTGACATGAAGTAAAAATACACAGAGAAATACAGGGTTTGTTGAGCAAAACAGCCAGGACAAGAAGCTCAGTGCACAAGATACATTCTCCTATTCAAAATCCTCTTTTACCTTTGTGACTAGAACTACATCATAAAGTAGCCTGCATCATGAATAATACAATTTAAAGTCACACGTTCAGACTTATTTTGCGTACTTTCTGAGTACTTGGCTTTGAAATACACTTGTATTGTATGGTATTGTATCCTAGGTTAGGACAAGTCTGAGTTCTTTAGTGTATTTCAAAATACATGCAGCCAATATGTAAAATTTAGAAAAAAACCTGCATGAGTTTTATGTTTTAAAATTACATTTTAAACTTATATTTTAAGATTACATTTTAAGTTTATAACCTTTAACAACTCTGTATATATTCTAGATATCTCCAGTGCAAACATATCTAGAAAAAACAATTCCTCAACTTGTTATTTTTAATTTAGGAATTATGTTCAAGCATCCTCTCTTGCTCTCTAACTTTAAAGATACATAGTTGCAAACACTATAGTGTGATTCAAGCAATTTTGTCACTCAAACACACAAAAGTTTTTTGAACTAAACATAAGTAGCTGGCAAACTATACTGAAAACACAAAAATCATGCATTTAATAAGAATCTTAACAGTATGCAGTATAGGAAAACCAGGAAAGAAAAAAATGAAAATCTTGTTTTTTTCCCCATCTTATTACAGCATGTGATGAAGAAATAGCCGTTTCATCCCAACTTTTTTCCTACTCCCTTTTTTAATTACTTGTCCTCTCCCTGTGTCTAGCCAAGCTGAAATGAGAATAAATTTGACCCTATACGCAAATTCAGAAAATTGTACACAGTAGAGAACTTCACAAAGATCAGAGTAAGTATGCAGAAACATTCAGAATGCTTATACAACATGTTCCAATCCAAAACTTAAAGCAACAAGAGCTTAAAATAAGGATCCTTACTCATATTTAGGTACCTGAGATAATTGTTACAATTGGCACAATTTCAGAAGTATCAATAACTGAACAACTGTTACCAACAGAAATTCATCACTTAGGTGGGTCCTGAGACCTGTGATCATCCTGAATCTTTTAAAATTAAACACTGATTAGGAAAGATATGAGAAATTCTCCATAAACACTTTTGGTTTTCTGAAGTAACTAGATCCTGCAGACACTGAGAATGCTTATTCTAGGTGCATTCTACGTTACAGAAGAACTTGGTAAACTCTACAGTTCACAGAGCAAACTTTATAGCCAGACTAACATCTCATCAAATAATTACCTGACATTAAAACAAACGCATTCTTTTGTATGATTTTGTATGTATGATTCTTACCATGGTATTTTCTCCTCCTTAAACACATAACCATACTGCAAAAGCAAACATAAACTTCCTCCTGGAAGCTATGCTAAGGCACGTGAAGGACAGCCAGCACGGCTTCACCAAGGGCAAGTCCTGCCTGACTAATCTAGTGGCCTTCTATGACGGAGTGACTACATCAGTGGACACAGGAAGGGCTACAGATGTCGTCTATCTGGACCTCTGTAAGGCCTTTGATACGGTCCCCCACAACATCCTTCTCTCTAAACTGGAGAGGTATGGATTTGATGGGTGGACTGTTCAGTGGATGAGGAATTGGTTGGATGGTCACATCCAGATGGTAGTGGTCAATGACTCAATGTCCAGATGGAGACTGGTGACGAGTGGCGTACCGCAGGGGTCCATATTGGGACCGGTACTGTAATATCTTCATCAATGACACAGACAGTGGGATCGAGTGCACCCTCAGCAAGGTTGCAGATGACACCAAGCTCAGTGGTGTGGTTGACATGCCACAGGGATGGGATGCCATCCAGAGGGACCTGGACAAGCTCGAGAAGTGGGCCTGTGTGAACCTCATGAGGTTTAACAAGGCCAAGCACAAGGTCCTGCACCTGGGTCGGGGCAACCCCCAGTATCAATACAGGCTGGGGGATGAAGGGATTGAGAGCAGCCCTGACGAGAAGGACTTGGGGGTACTGGTGGATGAAAAGCTGGACATGAGCCAGCAATGTGCGCTCGCAGCCCAGAAGGCCAATCGTACCCTGGGCTGCATCAAAAGAAGCGTGGCCAGCAGGTTGAGGGGGGTGATTCTGCCCGTCTACTCTGCTCTGGTGAGACCCCACCTGGAGTACTGTGTCCAGCTCTGGAGCCCTCAGCATAAGAAAGGCACGGACCTGTTGGAGCGGGTCCAGAGGAGGGCCACAAAAATGATCAGAGAGCTGGAACACCTCTCCTATGAAGAAAGGCTGAGAGAGTTGGGGTTGTTCAGCCTAGAGAAGAGAAGGCTTCGGGGAGACCTTATTGCAGCCTATCAGTACTTAAAGGGGGCTTATAAAAAAGATGGGGACAGACTTTTTAGCAGGGCCTGTTGCGACAGGACAAGGGGGAATGGCTTTAAACTAAATGAGGGTAGATTTAGACTAGATATAAGGAAGACATTTTTTACGCTGAGTGTGGTGAAACACTGGCACAGGTTGCCCAGAGAGGTGGTGGATGCCCCATCCCTGGAAACATTCAAGGTCAGGCTGGATGGGGCTCTGAGAAACCTGATCTAGTTGACGATGTCCCTGCCCACGGCAGGAGGGTTGGACTAGATGACCTTTAGAGGTCCCTTCCAACACAAAGTATTCTATGATTCTATGATTCTATACATCTCAGCTGTTATTCACTTCTTCTGTTTCCTAACAAAAAGCATAATGGGCCACTGAATTTAGTATCATAAGAGGATCTAATTACTGTATGTACAGATGAATGCTTTTTAACATTTTAAAATAATTACAAAGTTTTTGAATTCCTAAAAACTGTGCATCTCCAAATGGCTGGTAATAAAACACAGCTTTTGTGCATACATGTTATGTATTACTCAATTTTGTAGAATGTTTTTTAAAAATCCCTTAGTATTGTTAATTCTATTTTCACTCTTAACCTCTGTACTTTGTTTTTAGTCTCAAAACTACAGCAGAGATTCTGTCTGAACTTCACATGCTTTTTGGCTATGTCTACAACAGTAAATTAAACACTGCCAGGGAAGTTTTCTGGGCCCAGCAACTTGATCACCTACACCATTAAACTGTTACTAAATCTTACTGGTACAACCTACGGTAAGGGACATTACCACATTCACAAACCATTCCCAAACTGTTTCCAAGCACAGTTCAGGAACTGGAAAGAGTCAGGGACCATTCCTCAAAAGCAGTGCGCATAATGTCTATCCTGGTTTGGAGGGTAAGAATTTAGCAGTATGGATATAAGGTTTTCCATGTCAACTGGACGCATTGCTGGTAATATTTAACTTACCAGCAGAGGTGTAAATAAATTCATACATAGACAAGTAAAATCCAAACTGCCTATATTTGTAGTATAGCCATTTCAGTATATATGCCTAATTTTTATTTTTAAGAGCATTAATGAAATACTCATACTATAGCAACCCCACCTTTTCTCCTCTTAACTCATAGTTATAATGACGTCACCATCTAGAGGCCTCAGACTATTTTAAATCTCTGCATATTAAGTAACACAAACTTACAAGAGATGTGGAAAATATGCACAAGACTTACACAACCAATTTAAGCTAACATTAAAATGAATAAATATCTGGACATGTCAATGCTTATCCATCTAATTCATGTATACTGATGACAAAATTATGACATTAAAATAATTTCAGTATTCTCACATTATTTTAAATAAAGATGAATGAGGCAATATAAAATTTCCTATCAAATTAATGTCTATACTGTAAACCAAGATATAACAGTTGTTCATACACCTTGGATTCTTCTAATATCTATGCTGCAGTTGCAGAAATCTTCCTGCAGAGTATTTAACAGCGTTTGTGGAATACTAATCTAAGATAGTTTTCCTGATGTGCTGCTATGACGACATTATTGTTGGTATTGGAGATAAATTATTTAAATATAACTTGTCTGTGCAAGCAGTGATCAGACCTTACTGCAGTGTAGACATATGCAAAATTTATTAACATTTGGAAAACACTTCTCCAGCAAAAGTGAATTATTTAAATGATACTAATCATGTTCTCAAAGAAGTTAATAGGAAGATTTTACTATATATTGCATTCTTTCTTCATCTACCTACCCGTTTTTTTAGCTTCCCTTTATACTTGTTTCTGTTCAGACAAAATCTATGTAGGCTAGGAAAACATCATGTACTGCTAGAGAAAGAACCATAACATTTTCAAATTCATGTCTCTCAATATGATAGTAAAGAAATTTTTTAATCAAGGAATTGTTAAGTACTCTTCAGGAAAAAACACTGCTTACTATAAATGACAGAAAATGGCACATAGCTCAATTTGACTATCTACTCAAGAGTAGTAACAAAAACTCTTTTGCAGACAATGATATCATTGAAGCAACTAGACTCTGTGCATCTGAATCGTCATATATGAATTTACTAATCTTTATGATGTATTGATATTGCATTATGGTATTGTGGTATATTGATTTTAATAAGATAGTTTGATTTGCCAAAACTGTTAAGTAGATGAAAGACACATCATGACCAGTAAATGAACCTGCTGGGCACTATTTTGAAGAGTACATATAACATGAAGTTAAATTTTTATAAAAATCAACACAGTAATCCTATTTAAAAATATTCTTGTTCCTATAAAGATAAAAAGCACTTGGCCATTTTCAACCATAAATGTACCTGTTGAAAGCATTTCTCCATCTTTAATTCTAACTCTTGAATGTGACAAATAGCTTTGTTAATACAGGGTAATGGAGTATTCACAAAAGCACAGCTACGTTGCCTTGTAGTGATCCACTTGTTCTTATCTGGAGAAAGAAAGAGAATACAGAAGGCTGCTGAACTTGTGTGGGCATGTGTGAGATTTTCTCATACCTGATTTTCTTCCTTTAATTTGGAACTTGGTAAGCTTTGGTCTTGAAATTGACTAAGATAATGTAACAGCTACATCTATTACTATGCATACTTTGTGCACAAAATGTTATTCCTTTTTGAATGCAATCTCAAATACAAGGAGAGAGATTCAAAAATGTTTGAAGAATATGAAGGAATAATTTTAAAGAGATGAGATGATAAAGGGGGCTAGGGTTAAAATACAATTTGCTATAACTAATTTTACATAACTAATCCCAAATGAATCGAGTTTGATGATTTTACGCTAGTCCTCAGCAAGGATTTTGTCCAAACGGTAAAATAATATCAGAACCCAAAAAGGCAAAGGTGGCAGCTACTATAGAAACACCCAGAGCAAAACAGAAAAGGTCACAAGGCCTTAGAGGCAAGCTTAGACTACTCTTATGTATACAATACTTAATTCCAGCACATGTTTGCCTCAACCTTATGAAAGAATGAAGTTCCAGAACAGTAGTTCCCATGCTGGGAATTTAAAGCTACATAACATAAATGAACTGTTTTACGAGAACATGCGGATTTCACAATTATGTTTTCTTTAAACTCTGTTAGCCTTATAACCACATAAATGAATGATATTGTGGCACACTACTGAATGTTAACTATTTATTTAATACACAGAATGGGAATCTGACTGCAGCGGTCACTAATGAAAGGTGTCAGGAACCAGAACAACACACTGAAACTTAGCAGTAGAGCTACTAAAAAGTCTAAGAAGCTGTCCTACAAACATGAAACATTAACCTAATTATGTTCAGAGGGATACAATGCTTTAATGTGCCTTGGAGATGAACCAAAAATAACAATAACAGTAATAAGGATTAAACTGTAAAATAGAAGCAGATAACCTTTATATACAGTCTGTGGATTTGTGGTTTTTTTTTTTTAAAAAGAATAATCTCTTAGTGTCTTAATTAAAGTGTCAGCCTAAAATATTAAAAGTCTGTAGGTTACATAAGGCTCTTTTAACTTTAGTTTATCATAAACAGCCTTACTGGAATGGAAAAGATGGTTTGCAAGATTTTGTTTGAAAAGACAGCCCACTGAAATGGATATCAAAACCTATTTAATAGGATCTTGCTCTGCCTGTTCCTAGAGACAGAAACCTTCACAGGATGCCTACACAGGACAATCCTAACAAAGCATATATAGACTTTGTATCTTTCTTGCACTCTGAAGCACAACACAGAAGTTCGATTTTGAAACCAACATCACTTTTATTTCCCCTAGTTGCTTCTACTGTTATTATTCTGACATTTTACTAAATTAACATTAATGTTGTTGTAAAAATTATGTTTACTTTCTTTACATCACTAATGCAACTAACAATACCACCATTTTAAAAAAAAAGAAATTTTTGAACAGCTTTCATAAAAAAAGATTACTCCCTTACTGCTTTGGTCTTCCTTGGTAAATGCAAACGTTTATACACGCAAGTCTTCTAATCCCTTTGTAAAAGCAAGCTAGAAATACAACTTGGTGAGAAAGTGGAATTATTTATTGTTTCCTTAAAATCTAAAAATTAAATTTAAATGACAAATGAAATACAGCCAATTTTGTTTTCAGATAGAAAACTGAACTATCATTAGAGGATGAAGTGACACCAGTAAGTCAATGACTGATACTCAAAGTCAACAAGTGCATCATTTGTATGAAGGTTTTTCAAGCACTGCGACATAAGAACCAAGAAAGAGGAATAGTGTTATATAATATTACAAATACAAAAGACAAAATAATTTCTTATACCTTAAATTTAAGCCCTTCATTAAACTATTTGAAAACTGTACAATAGAAGACGTATCTGACATACCTTGGGATGGCTTATTACTGCCCGTAGAAGAACAGGAAAATGACTGGGTTTCAAACATTATTGCTGGTAGTACTTTTCAGCCTTTTGATTAGAAAAATAATAATACATATACATATATACATAAACATATACACATCTTAAAACCTCTTATTTTCATCAGCAAGAAAACGTATTCCATCAGTGATATATCTACAGTATTTTTAAAGGTTAGCAAATCCATTTTCACTTTTCCTACTAAGGAAAAAACAGCAATTAAACAGTTGATGGCAGTACAAATCACACAGTGGATCCTATTTAAGTAATGAAATTACAGTTAAAAATCAAATGAAAAACAAGACTGCCAAATTTCAGCCTATGTGGCCTGGCTTTTTAAATTATACAGGTTATTTTGGAGCCTATCATGACAGTCGTAACCAACACTAACTAGAGAAATGTGAAAAACAAAAGGGATAACCTATGAGATGAATTTTAATTAAGAAACTGTCAATGGAAGGGAGGTCCATAAACCTGTAGTCTGAAACACTGTTGTCTCAATGGACAGAAGACATGTATGAAAGGAAAATAATCAACCTGTTTGCATATAAACTTGTAACTCAGATTTACTACAATAAACAAAACCAACATTATTTATTTATAATTTACATAATTCAGAAAAATAATACTGGCTGAAAACTTAAGTAGTTAAGCCTCAGGACATCAAGCTGAGGTAATTTACCAAGATATTTTATCACCCTTAAAATTCATACATTTGACAAATAACTGTATTGCCATGCAGAGATCCAGGTGGACACCTCCCCCTCCCCATGCCCCCACCCCCAACTTGTGCAATTGGCATATTAGAAGTCCACAATAAATTGTGGCTTCTAACTACTATCAACCTACAAAAACTGACTAGTAAAAAGACAAAAATCCCCAACACCTATATTACAGTCTTCATCAATATAAAATACTGGAAACAAAGATCACATAGATCATAGATTTTAGCATTCCATATTCTTGTAAGTAGTATTATTAAAAAGTAGAGATACGTTTATTCCAAATTCTCTGAAATGGGAAATAGTTGCCTGAGAGTCCAACTGGATGGACGGACAGCGAAAACAGAGCAAGACTAAAATAAGCTCTTCACATTCTCCATACCTCAGATTATTGATCCACCAAACTCGAACTCAAGTCTGTTCCAAAGAGATGTTAGAAGAATGTAAGTGTACCAAGCTTGCCAAACGAAATGCTGAATCCACAGCTGATCTTCTACATGAACTTCCATGCACTGCAATACAGACAGCATTATTGCTCTGTTACCGTAACAAACTAATTCACTTGGAAACTCTGAACAATATCAACAAAACCTTTCAAACTAAAGCTATGGAAAATATTTTTTTAAGTTAAATAAAGTTCATGATACATATAACAAAGTTTCAAGTCACCACATTTTCATCTGTGCAACTCTCCTCAGGAAATGTATGGAAAATGTATTATATGAGCCATTCTTGCATGTCATTTGCACATTAATACCTATTTTTTCCAAGTTTGGTAGCTTTTTCAATTTCCTGAAACAATTATTGCCAGTGGCAGGACTCACTGTTGTTCAAAGAAATATGCCGACTTGGCAAGCTGGAATTTTTAACTATATCTCTGACAGGATGTCAGCTTCTTGGACTCTGTAAAGCGATACTCTACTCTCCTACAGGCTCATCCTGACAGTCAGACCAGATGGACCATATTAGCTCCAACAAGGAGTATAAACGAATCTGAAACTCTTTGTAAGTCAAAGAAAATAAGTATTGACAGACAGAATAGTGCCAGAGAAAGGAGGAAAGAGGAGAAAAATACTACATATGAAAGGATGAAATCCAGAAAAAAAGCTTAAGAAGCAGTTTCAATTTGTTGTTGCTTATATAGCCAGTAATACATCGGGAACAACGTATGAAGAGGCTATTATCTGATACTCAAGCATGTGTTAAGATAAAGGTGAGAACATCACTTGCCTGATAAGGAATCATATACACAACACAAAGACGCATTCCACTCCACATAACAACCCACCAAAAAAAAAAAAAATTGGACAAATCCACAGTTGATGACAGAAGTATCATTTCAATCTGAGGCTTGGAAAAAAAATTAGTCAGCACGTAGTTCATTTAGTAACTGTTGAAAATCTTAGCCTCAATATACACAAATATTAGACTATTTATGTTCACAGCTGTAGCTATCAAAATACAAATAAAAAAATTTCTTATATATTGTCCTATCCAGAAAAAATAAGCCAAATCCAGTGAGTTAGCACTCACAATTCTGTAATATATACCTCTGACCTTCAGGAAGTGTTATTCTGCACAAACTGTTTTACAGAATTCAGACTAACTTTCTCACTCTGACAAAGATAACCACTATGTTAGACTTATTACTACAGTATACCTTTTAAAAGTCATTGTATGCTACACCATAAAGAAGGGGGGAAAAAAAGCACTGTGAATCTTTCATCAGGTACGTGTATATGTATATTTATAAAAATATATGTATATTGTATATATTATTAATTGTGACTAAAGCTAAAATAAACACACACAACATTTTAATTACTTTCTTGGTACTTTACTATAACAGAAGTAATTTGTCAGCTGCTAAAAATAAATTTCTAATACCAGCATCTCAAATAGAAGGATGAGGAACTAACGATATTTTTGTTAAAAGCAAAATCCTCCATAAAATTTTTTCAATGAAAGAGATCAGAACCCAGATGTTAGAATTTCTATCTACATAACATAAGCCAGTACTACTATTTCTCATCATAAATGCCACTCCCCAGGCAGAGTGTCGGGATATTCATAAATATGCTTCATAAAAGGCTTATTCTATAAGAACCTGTTTCTCATCAACTCCCATACTTACCTCTTCACCAAAACTCTATCACTATTAAGTAAACTAAGTGCAAATTGAGATTATCTACCTAATAAGCACAATAGATATGGCCAAATCACAGAAGAATTTTGTTTAAAATGTTCTCATTGATTCCTGCTTCACTGTGACTATGCCATTTGTCTTGGAATTTTTCCTCCTTCCCCAAAATGCAGTCAGCATAAATAAAAATTGTAAACTAATTCATAGTTAAAAGGAGCTAACATTCCATAAAAAATCTTCATTTTATTCTATCATTTCGTGACCTCCAAGTGTTAACTTTCTGCAAATACAGCATTTTACCATTTCATTTTAGGGTCCTAGAATTTCTTGCACAATTTCTGCCTGTCCTCAAGTGATGCAGTGAATCCTTTTAACCACTGAAATGCAGCCCAGGTTTACTTCAGAATATGCAGAAAGGGATTAACGTCCCTGAAATTATTCTCCCAAACTACAATTAGTGCAGATGTTTCAAAATAGTACACAGCGTTGTTTAAACAGCAGTTTGCAGCATTAAAATATGTTACAGTGATAATCAGGTCTCGCACTTGAAAACAAGGCTTCATGTGGAATTTTATAGGCTGGCTAATAAAACCACCAATTCTAATAAAAAGATTAGAATTATTATTAAAAGAACAAAAGACAGGAAAAATTCCTTAGGTTCTTTGTTGTATTTTATTCCTCTCACAGGAACAAGATCCCAAGAACCAGTCCATTATACCAGCCACTTTAAGCTTTAAGAAGGGAATTAAGATCAAATAATGTACTCTCACAAACTTCTAATGGTATTCAAAACCAAAAATATTATAGCTGAGATCTTACTACTATCATACAAATACCTGAAATAGTTCTGTATCAAAATCAATTTGATTTTTTTCCAGTATTCCACTATTCTTGTGGTTCGTTCCAGCTAGATAATCTGCAACTCAAATAAACTTAATCCCTATTCTTTTTCCACAGACTTCAGTGCAAATATGAACTCTAAACAACCAAACGAACAAACCCACAGACAATTAAATAGGATGAAAAACAAGGACACTGGAAATCTGTAATAGGTAAGGGAATTAAATCCAGGTATTCTGTGCCATAGTCATGAATGATACACTTTGTCTTTCTATATATATTCTTGAGTTCCACCTTTCTGACATGAATCAGGAAACAGGAATTATACCTCTACCAAGTAGTACTGAGAAAATAAATACCTGAAGATTAAGAGCTGCTCACATTCTGCGACATGGGTTCTCATAAAACATAACTATCTCTGACTAAAGGTGCTACCTAATCTACTATTTCAGTGTCCCTCCTCACGCATTCCAAGGCCAGAAACAAAACAATAGGAGAATTACTATTCTCTTCCTTATTCCTGGGAGGTCAAAGAGACCTGACAGTAGTAGGAACAATCTCCCTGCTCAAGCAAAAAACTAATTCAATTCAACTGTTAGAAATGAGCGCCCGAAATTCTATTACCACAAGAATCATCCAAATACGTTTTAAAGATGATCACTACCAATGTTCATGCTACTAAGCATGTTAGTTATTTGATCTGTCCCCTTACCCATAATTAAAATATCATGTACTATAGCACAATATTTTTGCAAAGATTATTAAATCTTAAACCTACCATCTTCCATTCTGTTGTGTATGTCTAAATGAAATACAGTGAATATTGGTTACCATAGTAACCACAGAACTGAAGAAATTTAGTTTTGGCATAATTGCTGCATATGTTCGTACAAATCACATCTCTTATTCTGAGCATTAGAAATGAAGACACTTTTGAACTCCATTTTTTAAAAATAGAGTAATGAAGAAACAAAAAATTAGATCAAGTACTTATAACGCAACATATTCTTGTTTAAATTCACTCATTCACTTTTCTTTTATAATTAGAGTATATTTTCTTGCATTCTATTAAACCATTTCATTAAATACTGTTTAAGTTATCTTTTTACTTATTGATAATTAAGCCAGTTATGCTTTTGTCAATTAAATTCAAAATACTATTTTAGAATAATAAATACATTATTAGTCAAATATCCAGAAATGGCTAAAGAAACTTCAGCAAAAATAAACACCCCCAACAGCCTGTGACAAACTTATTTTGTTTTTTCACTTGCAATGAGGTTCACATTGAATAAGGATAAATTTATTTGTTTCTTTAGTCTCAAGAAATAGTAGAAAAGGAAAAAGCACTCTAGGCATGCTGACACTCAGTCTTACAACAGCATAATTTTCTCAGCAGCATTAAAAAACACGCATTCAGCAGGAACAAATTAACTCAGTTCAACCAGCCTGTGAATTAGCTACAAACTCCTCTCCACTTCCTTATCACCTCCCAGAATGAATCTTAAACGTCTCAAAAAAAACCCAACCCCAAAACAAACCCACGACCCCACAGGTCAGATGAACAGTAGGACAGTTGGATTTCTATGTTTTTACTTCAACGTTAGAATTCTTTCATCCTTTCCCTTCTCTAGCTTTGTTTGCTCAATAATTTAGTTCTGATTCGGTTGTTTCAGACCTACCTTATACTTACCGAGTTCATTACCATCAGTACCTTTCATTTTAATATTCAGAAATACAAAAAACAGAATTTCAGAAAGAGTTTGGTAATACAGAACAGATAAACAGACAAATAAATCATAGTTAAAAACAACACAGAGAGATCATCTCTACTTGAAAGCTTTAAGTTCTGGAAACTTAAGTGTCTTTTCTTAAGCTGTCACATACATTGCACAAAAATCTATACTCAGCCAACACACTGCAACAAAGAAATGCAAAGTAAAAGTCCAAGAATTTGTTTAGCACACAGTATCATGCTTCTAGCTTGAAGTACCAACAATATAATTTCCAGTTTACCTTATCTCTTCAGACCTTCCTGGCATGAATGGGTCAAGGTCTTAATGAACTTGTGGAACTGACCCACCTAAATCTTGAAGGATATAACAGGTTCTCCGAAAAAAATGAAGATAAAACAGGAATAATGGATGAATGAAAGATCATATTATTATTTGAAATAATCGCTATTTATTAAGTGATTGTCTCACTGACGCTGCAAAAAACAGAGAAAAAACGCTAAAAACTTTTACAGGGAAAAAAACCACCCCAGCATTCCCATGACATTAGAATCAGTGAAGTCTGGTTTTCCATGGATTTTTGTGCAACATTCCCTCACAGAAGCCCAGCTCCCCTCAGTGTCACTGAGCCTGACCAACACAGCTTCCTTTGGTATTCCTTTCTGGGCATGTGCATAGGACTGGTTTGGAGCTTGGCTGGCTAACCAAGATGCAAGTCAATTAGTCAGCTGACTGCTACCCTACAGAATATGTAAAGGGCTAATTTATAACTCCTTTCTTTCAGAGAAGGAAATAGTTTGGGTCTTTCTTCCCGTTACTTAGCTGTCAATTTTCATGAAACTTGGAAGACTCCTACCCATCTGTCAAATCTGGTTAGAATAGACAAAAGCTACTGGAGGACAGGCACTGGCAGATCATATACAGTGACAGCGTACACTTTGTTTTCTTAGATATACCAAAAAAACCCTCTTTAATTGGAGGCTGCCTAAAGTGACTGCCTTCACTTATTTCCTAATATTTCCATCAAACTGGATTTTGTAGGGATCTTAAACTTCACTATTTTAGACGTAACGCAGATAAAGGAGAAAAAGATGACATCTTGTATATGCTAAAAAATGAAGAACAACATAGAAAAAAGACAAAAACAAGTGAAAGAACAAAGCGTGAGGGTGCTGGCAATGGTAAAGAAAAGCAGGTGGGATAGGGCATTCAAGGAATGAAAGGTGCTTGCAAGGCAAAGCTGGAAAACATATATTGCACATTAGGGAAAGGGAGTTAGTAAAAAGATACAAAGATGACAAAGTTAATGAGAGCTAAAGGGAAAAAAAAAAAGACTGACAAAGCCTAGCTGCCAAAACTGGAATGAGAGAATAGAAGTAAAAATGGCAGAGGATCTGTAAAAGAAGAAAAGAAATTGATTACTTAATTAAGCACCTAGAAAGTTCCATGATAAAACAGAAGGGGGCCAACTAGGTAGAAACTTTATTTTCTCTTTAGTAATGGCAGAAGTGTAGTAGAATGCGAAAACAGATTCCATTTGCAAAATAATGCTTCCATGGATTGAAAGATCCAAGGCAGTTTCAACTAAATCTAAACCATTTCTGACAGATGCTTGTCAAATCTGTTTTAAAATCTTTTAGTGACAGTTTCTACCAGACGTCTAAGCAAACTTAAACCAAACTTAACCATCCTTGCCATTAGCCATCCTAATGTATAATATAATCTCCTTGTCGTAGCTATATGGGCACAGAAAATAACAAATTGCCTTCATCTTGTAAACAACTTCTTAAACATTTGAGAACTGCTATCTCTTTCCTTCTCTACACTAAACAGACCAAATTCTTCTAATTTTTTACACACACACCCGCCCAGAGATTATACTTTCCAACTGTTTTTCCACTCTCTTCCTCCAAATTCTCCCCAGTTGGTCCAGGTCTTTCCAGGCATATATCCTAAAGAGGCCACAGCCTTCCAGCTGATGCCTCATCAGAACTAAGAACAGAAGTATTATGCAATGCTTTTGGTTTCATATCCTGATACAACCCTTGCTTCTATCACAACAACATGATACTGGTTTTCATGTTTAGCACGTCAACCTACAGGTCTTTTGCTACCTTACCTACATTTTCGTCTCCTCTGTACACATTATTTCTGCTTATGGATAGTACTTTGTCCTTGTTCTTACTGATTTATATCCTATTCTCTGACCTCTCAAGATCATTTCAAATTCCAGACGACCCTCTCCTCCAGAGTGCTTGCAGCTCCTCCCAGCAAGACATTGTGTCCAAACTGAGAAAAAATCATGTAGGAAGCCTGTCAGTATTATTCACAGAGTACCTCCATTGTTCTACAGTGCCATGCATAAGACACGGTTTGTGCCTAACATGACGATACTATGCTCTTTCAAAGAGAAAAAATGGAGAAATAAACATTTTAAAATGCTGATCCATCTCTATTTGATTTCCCATTTTAAGCTGTATGTATTTTATTACTTTACGTTTCAGAGGGACTTGAAGTTAAATAGTAATTTTAGCCATTATGTGTATTGTATAAATAGTTCAGTTGCAAAGATTAGAGAAACAAAATGAGTTGAAAATTTGGCAGGATCATACAATCCATTTAAAATAAAAAAGGGAACACAACACACTACTAAATAATATGAAATTGCATCTGCGTGTTTTCCAGTTTGAAGAGAAGATCTTGCCAAATTCCAAATTGAGTGCTGAGTAACTACAAACACATTCTTGTTCAGTTGGACTAAGATGTATTTTGTGGCACTGCTCAGATCTTAGCAGCTAATTAATTCTTGATGCTATATAGAAGTCTTGTTTAAAAAGAAAATTAATAGAAAAATATTTTTAAATTATACAGTCTCAGACTGCTTTTTTATAGGGATTCAACATTAAAGGAAAGACTAATTTATACAATTCAATATAGCTACATTAGGAGTACATTCTTGTACCTGTCCTGCAATATAACCTTAGAAGATGACAGCTCCAAGACAAAGCTCTGCATGACAGGAAAATAAAAAAAAAAAGACCAAAAAAAAAAAGACTAAAAAGGTAATGATAATTACAAAATCAACCACATCCCCAAGCTGACTGGAGCTGCTGCTCGCTCAAGCTAATTCTTTCTCACCATCTACCTTCCAAAGTGAGACATCCTAAACCATAGAACTTTTTATCTAGGAAATGTGACCATTACCTTTACTCAGTGTTTGTTCTCCGTGATTCAGTAATTCAACTTAAATTTTCAAACAAAGCTAAAAACGCACAGGAAAATGAATAAATAAACAAACTTTATTATAACTTTATATGAGAATTTATTACATATTTAAGCAAAAAGAATGCAGGAAAGGGGTTTTTTTTGCTAGATTTACTGTGTTTCTAAATTTCTGCTTCACCACAGAATTCTTCTCAATACATAATAGTTCACACCGTGTACACAGTTCAAAGGTCATATAAACACCCATTTTTTGCTAGAGAGAGAGAGTTTAATTTCTTATCCATATGCACAGACTGGCATAATCCTTAGTGTCTTTACTCTCCTTAATGGCAGTGGTAACTATGCCAGCACAAAGCCCTTTTAGATGCAAGTAGTTAGCCTAATAACAGGAGAATTACTGTAATACATTATCTACCTCATCACAGTTCATGGCACAAGTTTTGTGTATAGACAAGTCCTTTGAAGTTAAATAGGAAGAGCCTAAGTGATCCAGATTTTCTCAGTATTCACTGCTAAGCTGTTTCTCATTTACACTGTGAAGGCAACTGATTCAGAAAACCAGAAAAATTCTGTAAATTATCTAATGTCCAACTTTGAGATACAGAATTCAAAATCAGTTAAACTCATTTTACCTACATACTATCTAAACTCAATGGTTTCATGCTGCAATTATTACAAAGATCATAACAGTATACAAAATCAGGAACCCCACAGAAAGCTGGAATAGATAAGAAGACTTCTCTATATTAGGAGATTTTACCACTTTACAAATAACAAACATTTTTAACCATTGGATTTCTACTTCTACTCCAAACTCTCTTTTAACATCAAGTGTAATGCTTCAGTAGCCATCTTGTAAATATCATGGAAAATAATTTTACTGTCATTTAGGTCGATTTCACTAGAACTTCTATGGGATCTTAAAATATGATAGCAAATATTTTGGGCCACTATTGCAGTATTAACTTTTGATGTTAGTGTGGATAGCAATCTTCCAAATGATAATTTCATCTAAAACTGCATCAAGTACTGAAAGCGGAATGGGAAATTTCTCTGCCTCATGTCCAAATCGAAATAAAAGTTCTAACATCACCCTTCAAAAGGGGACACTTTCCCTCATCCTGTCTTCATGTCGACAGTTTCAGACCTACCTGTCCTGTTATGCAAGGCATCAAACCTGAAACAATCATCTAGAGTGCAGTTACTACTACCGTGTCCTCTTTTCATTTAACTCCATCTGAAAACTCTTTACAAAAAGGCTTACAAAAGGCTACCTATAAAGCAGACCATCATATCTGCGTCATAATACCAGATCTTAAAGTCAGATATTTTACCAGCATAAAACTCTAATCTCACATAGGCTGTATGCTCTGAAAAGATGAGAGCATTTACAAAAACTTAGAGCCCCTCAGTAGGGCAGAAGGCTTAAGAGACACATGTATCCATTTTGTAGATTTCTTTATTTAACAGTGGCACTATCTCACTAGAGATAGCCACGCTGCAACTCCATAAGGAATAATCTTAAAGGACCGCAAATCAAACACCTCCAAAACCCTAGTAAATCTCTGAATTCCCAAAAGCATATTCAAAAAGGATCTCATTGTGTTAGCAAACATACTCAATTTTCCAGTCGGGGCAATCTGAAAGAACACAATCAGTCCCAAAATGATCACATACAAGATTTTCATTTGGGATCATGACCAACCCGTCAGCTTCCAATATACATCTCAATATGAGCAATACAGAAAAACAAGAAGATTGCTGCTTGGGGTATATTCTGCTGAACCACAACAGGCAAGCCTACAGTGCTTTATAAATTTTTTTTACATGTTTCCTCAATATATTCACCTAGGCTCCCGTGACCGGACTGTGACCAAAACTTTACAACCCTATGAGCTGTTAGAACAAGTCCACTAAACCTCCTCTGTCATTAATTCCCCCCTTCCTCATTAATTATTTTCCCAAAGAAATAACAAGACAGACAGAAATTAGAAGTCAGTTGTCATCGTTGTAGTAACATCCACCTCTTCCTTCCATAAGGTTTTCAAAGTATCTTCTTCAAAGTCTATTCTACTTTGGCATGGTGTTATTATGGAGTGAAACTAAGAGATTCCATTCTTTAAAAAAACAACCCAAGAGCTTTTGGAAGGTAATAAAATTCTGGAATAACTCCCATACCAAGTCCTTCCGTGTTTTCTAGCCTTATGCATTTTGCTTTTTAAAGAGAGAAAAAACTAAGAGACAGAATAATTACTATACTCTCTGTGGGGGGGAAAAATCTAATTTTTAATCAGAGTGTCCTCTTCACAATGTGACTCATGACATTCTTGAGCCTGTGCAAAATGTTTGTTATGTATTTGAAACTTGGGAAAGGAAGGCTTAAAACTCTTTTAAGTTATATATCAGAAAGTTTATTGTATTCTTTGAATCAGTTAAGAACTCGGCAATAAGAGGGCAGAACCTATTTAGGCATGTAAGCTGAAAAATCGGATCTCTCAAAGATGCTTTAGCTGCTGCATCAAGCACTGCAAGAAGAAAAGGGGATTAATTCTGGAAGCCCCAGCAAGCTGTTCTAGCTGAACCCCTTCCCAGAGCAGAGATGCTCGGATGCTTCTGCAGCGGGGGAGGTACCCTCCACTTCAGTACTTTCCCAGGCTTCAGTCAGACACCTCCAAAGGTGCAACCTCCCTAAGACAAAGACCGTTACTTTGGCTTATTCTGCCACCAGAACGCAGTGAATGAGGAAGAGCTGGATGTGCCAAACGCCGCTCTGTATAAGGTAACGCCGCCCTGGACTCCGGCAGGGAGCCGTTCGCGGCCACAAGCCAAACTCCGAAGGAGCGGTGAAGACGCGGCGCCCGCCGGCTGCGGGGCGAGGGCCCCGCGCACCCTCCGCCGCGGCGGAGCCCACGGAGCACGGGCAGCGCAACTGCGGCTCCCGGCTCCCTCCCACGCCGGCCCGGGGCCCGGCCAGCAGCACCCGCCGAGCCCCTCGCTTGGAGGACGATAAAATACAACTTCAGGGCACTCGTCCCGCACTAGGAGCGCCCGGCATCGAGCCGGGCAGCCCTGCGCCCGCCGCCCGGAGCCCCCCTGAGCGGGAGGCGGCAACGGCCTGGCTCCCTCCCGCCGCCTCCCCTCCCTGCGAAGGCCAGGCGGCACCGAGCCGGGCCGGCCGAGGATCTGTCGCCCCCCCACACGCCCGCCGCCGGCAACACAGCTGGCTGGCGGCCCCAGCCCCGCCTCCCGGTACTCACGGCTCCGGCTGGGCGCCCGCCGCCGCCGGGCGGGAGCAGGGGGGGGGCAGCCAGCCGCCGCCGCCGCCGCCCCGTCCTGCCCGGCGTCCCTTAGCCCGTTCCCCTGGCAACGGCGGCAGCGCGCGGCCAGGGCCGAGCGCGCGGGACTAACCGGCGGCGGCGGCGGCGGGGGAGGGGGCGGCGCGCGAGCCACCGGCGCGGCACCCACGGGCGCGGGGGGCCGCTGGCGCCCGGCGCGTCGCTCCCTCGGCGGGGCCGGCCGAGGCCGTTCCCGCTTCTCGCCGGGGGGGAAGCGGGAAGGAGAGACCCTCCGCCGGCTGCCCAAGGGGGGCGGTGGGCGAGGGGGTGTGAGAGGCGCGGCCGGGAGCTGCCGCCGGAGGGCGGGCGGTCGCTCACCCCAGCCTCGCACCTCTCTTATTTCTTGAGGGAGCTAAATAAGCCGCGGGGGGGTAAGGCTGCCCGCACACTCTCCGTCTTTCTTTCCGTGAGGGCATTCATTATTTGAAGATCGCCTTCTGTCCCCCAGGGAAACTCGGAACCCGCTCCGTGCCCCACATCTGCCGGATCGGCGTTTCCCGACTTGCAGTGCTTGCACGGCCCATGCTGTGAAATCATCTCGCTTTCACGTGGTTCCAGTTAAAACTTTGCTGCTGAGGTTGATTGTGCGATGAAAATTTATAATGGTTGACAGTGCTCTACGGTCCAAAATTTGGGAACTACTATCCTGAAGAATAAAGCCAATCCTTGCCTGTTTAATTGTTTCCTATATCGATTATTAGCTACTAACCAACCTGGTCCAGACCCGTCCCCACGGTTGCTGCCAGTCCTGATTATTAAAATCCACTCCTGGAAATTCTTGCACAACGGTATAATGATGTGAAAAGCCATTTCACTCAAGTTTAAGTAGAGACTAGGACTCATAAAGGGCTCAAATGGGACTTAATTAAATTAGGTTTCCCTCATGAGAAGTATATGCTCAGCCTTCTATAATTCTCCTTTATTTTAAAGGTAGGAGATTAAAATTAAGTTAGAGAAATAGGCACAGGGTGCCTCACTCATATTTACTCCCAGTTGCCCTTTGTTTTCTCTTTCGACACCTTGTACCGTATCAGGAAAAAAAAGTCAGAGATATGTAGGAGACAATCAAAAAATCACTTTCCCCTGCATTCTGTGTCCTTCTCATCACTTCTTTGTATTGTCTTTACGTGCATTCTAGTATGTTCAACTTCAGCCTATATGTTTTTAATGAGAAAAAAAAAAGAGGGGTGATGAAGTGTTTACCTTACCTCACCTTACTTCCTCAATACAATCTTAGTGAAGACAAGATGTAAGTAGTTTTTATTTTAGTAAAACTGGGCCAGGTAAAAGCAATGTGCCTTTGCCGCAAAGGAGGCTAATGGCATCCTGGGCTGCATCAGGAGGAATGTTGCCAGCAGGTCGAGGGAGGTGATCATTCCCTTCTACTCAGCACTGGTGAGGCCACACCTGGAGTACTATGTCCAGTTCTGGGCTCCCCAGTACAAAAAAGACATAGGCATACTGGAGAGAGAGCCATGAAGATGATGAAGGGACTGGAGCATCTCTCACCTGAGGAAAGGCTGAGAGAGCTGGAACCGTTCAGCCTGGAGAAGAGAAGGCTCGGGGGGGGATCTCATCAATATGTATAAATACTTGAAGAGAATGTGCAAAGAGGATGGAGCCAGGCTCTTTTCAGTGGTTCCCAGTGACAGGACCAGCGGCAATGGGCACAAACCATAACACGGGAGGTTCCCTCTGAACATCGGGAAACACTTCTTTACTGTGAGGGTGACCGAGCACTGACACAGGTTGTCCATGGAGCTTGTGGAGTCTCCATCCTTGGAGATATTCAAAAGCTGTTTGAAAACAGTCCTGGGTAAATGGCTCTGGGCTGAGCAGGTTGAACCAGATGACCTCCAGAGGTCCCTTCCAACCTCAACCATTCTGTGATTCTGTGATTCATGCAATGAGGGGAATTAATAGCATTGGCACTCTGTGGAATTCCAAACTACCCTTATCTCTCTAAGGATGTTGCATTGAGACAGATAACTCAAAATAAATACAGAGAACAAAAAAATACCCTTCGGTACGCAAGAAAGCTGTGGGGCAGCAGTTATCAGGAGAATAAATGCCACGCTCCTAGATATTTTATAAGCTTTGAAGTCACAATTTTAACCTTGAGATAATTATCTTTACCAAGACTGAAGAAAGGAGATAGGGAAAGGTGATAGATACTGCATTTTTACTTTTCCAGGCTAAATCCAGGGCTTCAGACCCCCAAGCTGTTGCACATATTTCTCATATTTTGATTTATCACTACTTATTTGGCAATACATAGTTTCTGCCTATGGCTTTTCCAAGGAAAAAGGAAATGACTCTTGAAGCAATAAAAGGAGCGCTTCTGAGTCACAAATGTATGACAAGTTTCACCGTTACTGTGTTTGATCTTGTGGAGTAGTTATTGATCTTGGTAACTATTGTGAAACAAAGAACATGTTGTCTAATCTTTTGATTGCTATCATAAGAGTGCTGTGGTCATCCTTAGTTGCAGATTTCTTAAACAAATTAAGAAAAAAATCATTTAGATAGCCGCCAGCTATCTGATACATTTGAAAAATTTAGGTAGTGTTAGTAAAAACTAGATTTACCCAAAAGTTGAGTGTCTTTGTAGTTAGCTGCATAATTTATTCATAAATGGGAATAAAGCTTCAAGAGTGTATTAATATATTCATTAATCTCATAGAAAGCATTGGCTGGTGCTTCTTTTTTCTTAGAATAGCATGAAGATTATTCTTACAGTTAAACGCTTTAAAAGCTAGGATTTAAAAGTTGCTCAAAAGAAGAAGGACTAAGTACATAATGTTTTACTCATGTATAGGTATATTAAGAAACATTTTTAAGTTTTACAATTATGAAATTATAGGCATATATAAGATGGGCATAAAAACATGGAGATCATCAACTGCTAGTTAGTGTGATACCAACTAAATATTTCCAGTGAACATCTCTCTTCATCTCTCTTACAACCTTTCACCCTCATTACAGACTAATTAGGACCTTAACAGAAGAAGAAAAATCCTGAAGATGTACTATATGTCACTGTTTTGTGAGTCTTTCACAGGTTTATCTTATAATCCAGAGAATGTAAAATGGCACAATACAGAATATTGCAAAAAGGCACTATACTCTAAAATATGGATTATTTTACTCGTCTGTAGGCTTATTCCACTGTCCAAAACTGCTAATTTTTTTTTCTTTGCTATTGTCGGTAAAACATATGCTAGATCAATCCATAAAGGAAGGGCAGATGGTCTGCATGGTGTGTGTTGCAGAATAGGAAAATTTGAAAATGTGGGACCAATTGTGCCATTTCTTCCAGCCTACATACACTGCACCTGGGCGTACAGAAGCTGTAAGAAGCCAAGCTCTCAGCCCTGAATGCTGAATTGCGATACTGAAATTCAGGGTCCATTTCTTTAATCTTCCCTTCTGCAACATAAGTGAGAAATTTGTACATGAATGACAAAAAAATTACAAAAGCAAACACAGCATGACGTATCTTCTCCACTAATGGAGACGATGAAAGAACAAATGTTGGAGAGATGTTAAGCCACATCAGAAGAGGTACCAGGCCAGCATCCATAGCAGTATTTCTACACTTAACTAGGAACTTAACCCAATGCTTTCATTTAGAATGAGGTGCCTAACATAATCTACAACTCAAAACCTCAGCACCTGAATTTACACTGAACAACCTCCCTTCTCCTGTGCTACCTTTCTGGGCTGCATCTCAAGAAATGGAATGGAGTTGCCCAGTCTGGTTTGTGTAAGTGGCTGAAACTGCCTTGAACCAAAATGTTGGTAACATAAAACAGCTTTTATGTCCTTCTTTTTTCCTTCCTTTTCATACTTCATCACTAATAAATTGTTAGATGTCCAAGTTGTGTCTTTAATTACATATGTGCGAAGTGTAACTGACTATAGCTTAACACAAATTTTGGCAATGTGTAAGCAGCAAGATAGTCCTACTCACCCTGCAATGCTAATAGGAATATATAAAGCTGACACCACCACCCCAATTGCTTGTTATATGCATTACAAATGTTTCGGCAGATTCAAAGAGAAAATGTACTTGTTTAGCATTGCACCATTTTCATTAAGTTCTTTTTCAGAAGAAAACCAGACCCTGAGGTTGCCTTTTAAAGAGGTTTTACATTTGCAGTCTTTATGTAAAATTTTAGTAATACAGTATTGTCTTATGTGGGAAGATAGAATCTGTGTCCCAGATTCACTTCATGTCTGCTTTCTACAAATCGAGTAGTGCAAAATTAGTTATATTTAGCATAATGAGTTGCCCATTCTGCAACTTTGAGAAACTCCTAGTGTGATGGAGGAAAGTTTAAGTTCTTCGTCTATCATACTTACAGCTCATCGTGTAATACATAGGGTGGGAGAAAATGAAGTGTACTGCAGGATATACTACTGCTGCCCCATCTCCAGTTTTTGCAATTACATTTCAGGGCAAAGTATGAATAACACCACAAAGCAGCTGTATCATTGGAAAGAGTACTTAACAGCAAGACTGTTTTATAAAAGTTTGTGGAAGGGCACAAAAGAGGTTTTTTGAAGGATTTTTTTATTGGATCTTTGTCCTGGTTTCGGCTGGGATAGAGTTAATTTTCTCCATAGTAGCTAGTATGGGGCTGTGTTTTGGATTTGTGCTGGAAACAATGTTGATATCACAGGGATGTTTTCCTTACTGCTGAGCAGTGCTTACACAGAGTCAAGGCCTTTTCTGCTTCTCACCCCACCCCACCAGCGAGGAGGCTGGGGGTGCACAAGAAGCTGGGAGGGGACACAGCCAGGACAGCCCCAACTGACCAAAGGGATATTCCACACCATATGATGTCATGCTCAGCAATAAAAAGCTGGGGGAAGAAGAAGGAAGGGGGGGATGTTTGGAGTGATGGTGTTTGTCTTCCCAAGTAACTGTTACACGTGATGGAGCCCTGCTTTCCTGGAGATGGCTGAACACCTGCCTGCTGATGGGAAGCAGTGAATGAATTCCTTGTTTTGCTTTGCTTGCATGCGCGGCTTTTGCTTTACCTATTAAACTGTCTTTGTCTCAACCCATGAGTTTTCTCACTTTTACTCTTCCCCATCCCACCGGGGGGGAGTGAGTGAGCGGCAGTGTGGTGCTTAGTTGCCAGCTGGGGTTAAACCACGACAATCTTACAGACAATTCTATGAAATGTATTTGTCAATTTTACAATGGTGTGCTGTAATTATTCAGATTACATTAATAACTGAAAAAGACTAGTCAAATGCAATCAAAGCAAGCCACTTTAGATCATTACTGTAGCAATGGAGAAGAGCTTCATATGAAAACTGGAGGGAGAGGATTTTACAGCAAGTTATAAATCTCACATTTTTTATTATGTCTCAAAAATGCTCTATTTAGCCCTGCTTAAGCAGGGGGGTTGGACCAGGTGACCTCCAGAGGTCCCTTCCAACCTCAACTATTCTGTGATTCTGTGTGAAATGCTGAAGTATTTGAGTCAGATTTCGTGAGGCATAGTTTTAATCCCTCATGGGATTGAAAATGTGAATTAGAGCTCGTCAAGGTAAAAAGAAACACTAGATACGCGTTTCTTGCATCTGGGTTGGCTGCTTCATTACTGGGTTACTGAATAGAAGCAGTTTGGTGTATGTGGATGTCTATATGCTTTTCTTTCAAGTGCCTGAAAATAAAAATTGTGTTACAGAGCAAACAGTACGTTTAATTTAGCATAAAACTTTTTTTTTTTCCTAGTGTGAAAAGCCACAAATTTGGTTCTTTATGACTCATTCCCACCACTTATATTTTTCACTTTGGCTGAGAAGGCAAATATTCAATTATTCATGCAACTCTCTTTAGAGCAGACTGCAGCTATGACAATGCTGGAAAGCCAAATATTATGCTTAGAAATGGTGTCTTGGCTGCCTAAACTAATACCCTTGCACATGACAGTTATCATGGCCTCTCACAAAACTGTAACATTTCATGTGCTGAAATGCAGGTTCCGTGACCAACAGAAACTTTTTTACAGGGTTAGCTTGTCTAGGTATATAAATGCCACCTCTGTTACATTCTCTAACTGTAACGGGAATTCTGCATGATACTCGTATACCTCTTTCTATCTAACTGATTTTTGTTGATTCCTCTAAGTCTAAAAGAACTGTCACTAAAGGAATAGAGTTTCTCACTTGAGTTGAGTTAGTTTGTATTGAACAACTGATAAAGATCATATCTGGTATCAAAATACGTGGTACAGGGAGACAGACATTGTCTTCCGACCATTATGAGGTGGGAGATGCAAATTCTTGTGACAAGAGTTGTTAATAACTCAGAAGGTGCTGCCGTGAATTCAAATAGAAAAGTTCCCCACTCTGATCAGAGCAGGAAAACAAGATGAGGCATGTGAAGATAATGCACACAAACACATGCTACAGGCATAATATACACAAAGTAATTTAAAATAGACAGTAGCAACCAAGGCATTAATAATAGATATGGAAACGCATCACTGTGTGGAAGGACATAATACTGTTTGTAAAACTATGGTTGACTTTATATTCATTTAAAGGTAAGTTATGGATCGGAAAATTCTGAACCTAAGACTTAAAAATGACATAAAAATTGATTTTAGGAAAATAAGCAAAAACAAAACATTGATTTAAACCAGCTGAGGACTTGGATCTTTGTTTTTTCCCAAGAAATACATCTGTGTATAAGAATTATTAAAATATGGATCTGTGTTTCTACATAATCCAGAAATATGTACATTAATACATGATTGTCAGCACTCCTAACTAGAAATTACCCATTAGCAAAACCACTACCAGTTGCTATTGCATTGATTCAGTGTCATTACTTCCCTTTTTAAAATTTTTACTTTGCAACAATGTAGTATCATGAATCTTTACTCAAAAAGGCATACAAAGCCCACCAAGGACAAAGACAAACCTTCCACAGGCTTTAGTTGAGACTAATGTGTGAATTAATGTATACACACCTCCACACATAAAAAGAACACATACCCTTTAAACAGATTTTTAACCTAGAAAACTTTATTACAATTAACGCAGAAAAACATATGTATTCTTTCCAGTTTTTTTCCCTAAGATCCTTTCCTTACCTAAGCACTCCTATGAGATGATACTGAACCAGGACAGGCTCCTGAATATATCTTAGATTGCCACTCTATTTATACATAATATAATAATAACAGCAGCAGAAAGCAGCAGTGTAAACTTGAGATGCTTTTTCAATTTTTTTTTAATAGAATTTACAATAAACTTAGCAATGAGAAAAACAGCCAATGTAAATACCTTCTGAAGTGTACTCCTGGCAACAAAATGTGTTTAATAACTTGGAAGCTGTCTAAAAGCTGAAGTCTTGCCAATAATTTCATCTTCTCTCTCACATATGGCAAGCGATAATTTTTTTAATTATTTATTATATAGCTTAAATGAAACTTCAGGAAAATACTTAAAGATAGATAAAAAGAATAATTGTTTTCATAACATTCTTCAGTTTTTTCAGACTGCAACTGATATACCTAAATACACATCTCCCCTGTCTGAACTGTCATTCAAAACTTGTGTCACAGAAGGTCTAAGGTCTTAAAATTGCATAGTTTTGATTGGCTCTCAAGAAGAAAGCAGATTAAACATCTTTCTCATACTTCAGTGACTTGTGAGAAAGCAATTGTGTTTTCTAACTATCAGCATGTTTCCTAGATAATGCAAAGACTTAAATCATGCGTACTGACAATAGCCCAGGTACTCACAGCAGTGATGCTCTTACGCCCTTAATTATACTTTATAGTTTGAACTCATATTAAAATAGCCCTCATAGGAAAAGTTTGAAGGAATCCAATAACGAAAGAGATTTTTTTCTGAATTTCAGAAATCTCTACAATGAATGTAATGAATTTTTAATCTAGTGAACATTTCATATAAGTCTAAAATGCATGTCATCTGATAACATTTGTTTTAGTTGGAGAAAGTGGCGTTCTTATTTTACATCATTATCACCATGGATATTACTGAACAATAAAATTATGTTTTTCTATTTGCAGTATATTTTCATGGTACAGTATCTGGTGAGAGCACAAAACTAAATAATATATATTTAACACGTTTTGAGAAAGCATTCTAAAGGTTTTTGTTACGTTGTGGAGAAACAGCAGCAGAATTTTCTTTGATTTATTTTGACTGTTATGCTCATGAATGCTCACTATCTAAATTGCCTAGAAGTATGTGTAATAAAAGACCAAAAGAGAAAGGAAAAAATGGATTCCCTATTCATATTGGTCTGTGCAAGCATGTAAACTATTACCTTTCTATATTACTTTTAATACTTGCTAAACTGGTTAAATACATTCAGAAGTAAGAACAGATGTTTATTTTAAAGACGAAAATGAAGCCACGTGAACTTGTCAAGAAAGAGCTTATTGCATTTTAAAGAAATGTTTCATTTATTTACAGTAATTAAAAATGCATTTAGTAGTTTGCACTTAGTAGTTTGGGTATACCACTGCTGTAGCTTTTAGTATCCCCATATTTTGAACAGAATTCCTTTTCTGGATAAAAACGTTCCATAGCAACATCCTGCTAGGACCTTTCATTTAAAATATACTGCAGCAGATACAGATTAAATAAAAGCTGTTATAGATTGAGTAAAATAGAACTAACTGATACAATATTAGGAGTTTTCAGGAAGTGCTAACATTACATGGACTTTTTCAGAAGCGCTGTAGTGGCCTAGCTAGAATTTTAATTCCGTCAAGATTCACTATTTTATCATCTGGATTTTCACCTACTTCATTGGAGCATAAGTGAGAACCCAGAAGCATCCTGAAGATTCAGTCTACAGGAAGCACAGCAGAGTCTTGGGAAGAGGTGCTTGGCTGATGAAGGAGTTACCTGAAATAAAATGTGAAAGTAGATGCAGCTGAAATCTGAAATTTTTATTTCAAATAATATGTAAATTAGAGGGGGGGAAATGTTATTCTAAATCAGAATCTACAAATGCAGTGTTCATATTTCCAGCAACATGGTATTTAAAAATATGTTTATTAAAGTCAATTATTTCCTGTTGATGATGTAGACCTCCTTTGCTTCGACACCAAGCATTTTCAAATGGTATTTTCAAACCCCAAAAATATTCCATTCCAAATTTATCTTTTCATTTCTCTGAATAGCTCTTCTGTAATGACTTCACAGTCTACAAAAACAAAATCTACACAAAGTAATGCTCTGTTGGTTATGTGAGCATTCAGAAAGAAATACATCACCTATCACATCTTCATTTGTGGGTCTCACAATTTATTAGTAATATTTGTTCTGCAGTTTGTTTCTTTAAAAGGCTACTGTTCCCATAATAACACTGTCCCTGGTAATTTTTAGAGCTGTTATATATATGGAAATAATCTAAAACATTCACTGGTACAGGAAGTTTATGTGTTTATATATTTGATGCATGGAGCGCAGATATATTTCTGTACTGCCTATATTTCTGTTACATTTAAATAATGACCATCCTCCCAAATCGGAGAGTCTCTTTTATGGCTTTCTACAAGAAAAAGTTCTGACCCGAGAGAAAAAGAAATATAAACAATTCCTACCACATAAAAATTATGTTAAATAATTACAATAAAATTAGTCAAAATTCCCTATTCTGCCACTCTGGATTTAGTAACAGTTCTACTTACCAAATGGTGTGTAATTATGACAGTAGTCTACCTCTGATTCTTTTATATATGTTTTCTGTGGGCTGAGTTTTTGATCAACATTCAGAGACTGATTATTCTCTTAATTCTGTGAATAACCAGGTAACTGTGACAAGATACATTTTAGCAATAGTCAAGGTTTTAAAATGTTCTAATATTATTAGGATATTCTTGTTAATCACTGAAAGTAATCCAGTGTTCATTTATGATGAAAGAAAATGAGTAGCACACAAAACCAATTAAAAATGCTAATCTTTATCTGCATCTGATCTGCATTTTTTATGGTACCATTATGAAATAGCAATTTCATAATTAATACTTAATTTTCATGAGGAATTAGTTCAAATAAATTATCAATGGTCTCCTAAAGAAAATTGTCAATTTAAACAAAAGGGAGTCTGTTAATTAAGTTTATTACTCTCAGTAAAGCCAGTAGTGATATTTTAATTATATTTTCAGTTACTCAGTTCAGAGAACATGACAAATCTGTTTCTTTCTAATGAAATTTTTAAAACGAGCTGTTTTCACAAAGTGAATAGCCATGTCACTTCTGATGGAACTCTGCTTTTAGATGATAATGAATCACAACATGCATGTAGGTTTATAAAATGTTACATGTGTTGACAAGCATTAGTTGTGCTTTTTACTTGTTAATCTTGCTGCCCTCGCAAATTCTAATCCTCATGGAACGATAGCCATGAGCTATGTACTACGGAAGCATGAATTTTAACAAGATGTGTAAAATCAACATTCCCAGGTTATATAGTGGGGACTGGGAAAAATCCTGTCCTCGTGAATTCAATGGCAAAATTCCCACCGATTTTCTTCCCTTGAGTCCAATTCCCCATTTTTAAATTTGCATTAACATCAGGTGAAAGTTCTCTGTGTTGTTCTTTGAAAGATTTTCTCTCTTTCAACATGAATGACACTTTTTTAAGATTAAAACACTTGTAAAATACAATCATAAGAAGAATTATTAAAAACACTAAAGAGGAAATAAGTTTATACTTTTGTGTAGTTCTTTTAACTGAGAAAATTAAAATCTGAGAAAATTATGATAAGTAAGGCTAGATGTTTGTATAAAGTTTGGCTAAGCTATTAAGAATTATTTCCATATATGTACAATGCTGCCTGCCACCCGCTTCCTGAAATAAAGCACTTCATATATGTATCATCTGAATTCTTTAGAGGGTTAAACAGATTTAGATAATGATTCAGCACAAATTATCATTCGTGGTCTCATGGACTAAGAATAAAGGGTAGAATTGCAGAATTCCTTCATTACTAACCAAATGTCTACTGTAAAGGTCTCATGGAGAAAGCGAGCTCCAAACAGCTGTGTTATATTTTTAATGTATTTGTCTGGAACGAATTGTCTGTCTTTAAATATATTCAGTCTGTGCAATATACATGAATTACAACAACATTGTCAAGATGTATTGGAGGAGGACAAATCAGAAATGTAGGGAATAGACATATCCCAAATATGGTCATAATTATTCCATAAATTACTAGAAGGCATGTCAACAGCACTATGAATAGTATTGACTTTCATTCCTGAGTTACAAAAATGTAATACATTATCTGAATTATTTATTTGGAAGAAGAACATACCAGTTTCCAAATAAAATGTCAGGGAACTATTTGAAGTATAAATATCATAGGTGCATAAATGCAAACTGTTCTGCATCTCAGCCTTTTTACATTTTTAATCAACCAATTATGGCACACACTGAGACTGTTAAAATATGGAAGAAATATACCATGTGGATTATTGAACTCCGGAAAGCTATTGAAATCTGGCCTTTAGGAAAAAAGGTCAAAACCTATAAGTTCCAGATGGAATAATACTCTGAAAGCTGAAATCCCCAACTGTAGAAGATAGAACACTGCTGCCAGTGTTCAAAGAATACGGAGAATTTGAATTTTAAAAGAATAACAATCTGGAAAAAATGGAACAATGGCAGCTAAAAGAGTCAATACATCACATTTTATGTGCAATTTTTTTATGCCTCCCTTTTTGATAGCAAGAAATTATTTAATCTGCCGAGTGTCCTCTTACCTTTTCCCTGTCACTGCTGATGAAAAAACCCCACCTCTTTGCACAGTAATAGTGCATATATTTATTTGGGGACAAAGCAAACAGCATGAACAGTGTTGTGTATGTCTCCCTGGAATCACACAAAAATAATGTAGACCTTATTCATTACCTCTAGGCTTTGAAATCAGCTTGTGTGGTCTTAATATTGGAAAGCAGAGGTAGAGGAGTTATGGTAAGGCAAACCATGTTGGGTCCACAGTTTCTGGTAATGAAAGCATGACTAAATCTATGGCTTAATTTCTCTTCAGTATCTCATATTTTAACCAGTAAAGAGTAACTCTTTGAAGAGTAATTTTCTTCAAGTTAAACCTGACCAACTCCACCTGAATTTAAACCTTTTGACTAGATTTAACAATGTTTGGCTTAGTGGTTTTCAGTCACAAAATTGCGACAGCTGAGAACATCTGAGTTTAAGGGGCCGTTTGAAACTGAACAGAGGTATGGCAATTTACCTCACCATTCTCAGAGTCTTGAACTCCTCAGAAAATGGAATTATTAGAAAAGAAAAAATCCAGCCATACAATTAATATTTCTTATTTAAAAATAAAGAGAGGAAGAGAATTCTCCCTAGAAAGGATATACAGCCACTAGTACAATAATTTATTCTTATGTTTGCATCTGTGCCGAGAACTCCTTTGTACAGAATTGCCAAATTCAGTCAGTTTTGCAGTCTGATAAAATTATTGCTGGTTCATATCTTTGTGATGTTCCAGTTGTGTAAAATATCCAAAAAGCTGCTGTCTTTGGCCAGCTGACAATTTTCTCCCACTCAGTCTGAGAGAGTGGACTATTCACATGCCACATTTCAACATTCGGCTTTCCCTAGATACCTATATGGAAAAAAAGGTGAGGTCATAATTTTACACTGGGAAAATTGTATTTTTCAAATATCATACAACTGCCATTTACCTTAATATATATACAAATATATATAAATTCTTTCATATGGTAGCCTGAGAGACCAAGCCAAGATCAGGTTTCCGCTTTATTTCATGATGTATACATACCAAGAGATTTTCAGTCTCTGTTCTGACAAGCTTTCAATTTGAATAAGCAAGGAACACAAATGGAGGAAGAAATGAAATATTAATATCTCTAGTTAGAGATGGAGAACTGTGCTAGAGAAAAAGCAACTGACTTCCAGGGATTCAAAGAGGGAGCCGAGCCAGGATCTGAGTGTACAATTTCTGCGATAGTGCAGCATCTCGATTTAAACATTATCCTTCTTCTATGCCTCATGGGATTTCACATATGATTTCTTTTGAAACCAAATCTGGTTTGCAATCCTGACTACAGCAACCACAGTTTTTCTTGTTCAGACCAGAATAACCATCCTCCATTTATTTTGGAACTTGAAACTCTTGTTCCAGTCTCTTCCCCGCAGAGGAAATGCCAAAAGAAAAAAATGCTTTAATAACGTATGGATAACCACAAGAGTAAAGCTAGAGTAATTTTAAGTGAAACTTGATCTTATGAAAGAAAATCTGGATATTCTAGCTAGCTTATTCACTCTTTTTAAAGTATAACTACAACATTAAAGTAAGTAAATAAGACAATACCTTCCTATTTTTCAGAAGTAGAGATGGAGTATTAGGCACCTTGTTAAATTCTTTGATTACAAGTAAACCGTTTTCTTTCAGTACATCACTAAATGCAACCAGAAGCCCCATCATACTCTGCTTATTACCTTTAAGGTAGAGTTTTAGGTGCCTTGCCTGGCTGCTCACAGAAGGCATGCACAGAAGCAGTGGGGTAGCGAGCACGCATGGAATGGGCAGCACAACAGGCAGGCTTCACGGGACTTTATGCATCTCCAGGCAAGGAAAATCTTGGGGAAAAGCTTTGGGGTTTGTGATTTTGGATTAAGGCATTTCTGCCTGAGTCTAATCCAGGCATCTTAGCCTCTTTTTGGCCTGTAAGCACGAGAAATATTTTTTACCATCACCTCATGGATGCATGAAATGAATCCTCCATATATAAGTGTTTACAGAACTGGTCTTCAAAAGAGTTAATTAGAGGAAAAGCGTTGTGTACTTCTTAGTAACCTTAGACTACTCCTGATTTGGAAAACTAAAAATTAACAATTTTTCTTTGAAATTGCAAGGACACATTTAATTATAGGCTGAATGGACCTGGGACTGGATGCAGCTGCAGTATACATGGTTGGGCCGCTGAGTACCAGTCAGCTGAAAAATAGCAGTAATCTCTGTCAGGTGGTAGATTAAAAACACATCTTTGTATTTTTGCTATAGGATTCTATTGCATAATAGCTAACGTATACTGCCATGCAGCATGCCATGTAAATGATGTATAGGTTGTGAGCTGGCCCCTTGCTCAATGGCAAATTTCCATCTAGGAATTTAGCCAGCATATATAGTGTTTTGTTTAAGGAAGTTTTACAGTATGCCTTTTGCTGCTGAGCTGTAACACTCCAATTTATCTACCTGAAATATCATTATATCTGGATTGGTATAAGTGATGTTTTCATTCCCACAGTGTTTATTAATATAGAACATTGTCGTATGCTCTGAAAAACTGCTTATAATGCACTCCTTGTACCAGTTACCTTGTTTTTTATAAATAACCAATTTAGATCTTTTAAATCAAATTAAGAAAGGCAATTTCTCCTTTTTATATAAAAAGTCTTATTTTTGCTTACTTCTCCCACGTGTATGTAAATGGCTGACCTTCATAAAGGCAGGGTGGATGCTGTGCATGCAGCATATTAGTCTTTTGCAACCATTTCAGTAATTATGAATAACTGTTTTCTTTCCTTTTTCATAAATTCTAGCAGGATGAATGCAAAAAATTGTAAGATTATTTTAATCATCTCTTAAATGCAAATTGAGTAGGCCAACCTAGTCAGCTATAAAAGCAGTTGATCAGAAGTGATATTCTCCCATTAATAATGTGTTAGATTCTTTCATTTCCCAAAAAAACTTCCTTGCAGGTTTTCCCCCTTATAATTGTTGAGTATAACCTAAAAGCCAGCTATTTGAAGTGATTGATCTAAAAAGCTCACAGTCCACAAACCTTTATTACAAATTGCACGCTTACTTATAATCTGCCTTGTAACCTTTACTTCCTGTCCCTGCCCTAACCTCAGGCTCTAAAAAGAGGAGTCATCTGCCATGCAAATCCTTAAACTTTCCAAATTAGCCTTCCAGTAACTTGTCATAATTTGGTGAAAGTGTTTCCAATCCATAAACTTCACAATGGCCATATAAAACCCGGTGTAGTTATGTAGGTAACTTGCAGTACTGACAGTGAACATCCATAGGTGCTAATTCTTCTAGGAGAACATACAAAATCATCTGAGTGTGTGTTTAATTAATTTTTAAATGGTTATTTAAAATTAACTTTCTTAAGCCAGGATTAACTTTATAAACTCACATTTTTAAAAGGATGCTTTTAAAAAATATCTGGAGATTAAAGAATTCAAAAATTAATTTCTGTAAGTTTTCCCTATATCTTACTACAAAATCTGTTAGGCATACTAGAAAAGTGCACACTCACTTTTGATTTTTTAATAACTTACAAAGAAACAGCAGATCCAGACATCACAGGTATGTGTCTCCTCCATGTGCCCTCAGCAATCCAGCCAAATAGTTTCCAGTACACTTATTACCTGCTGCCATGCTGGAAGCCTGGTTCTACTAATGTTTAAACATTTCCTTAACACAACTAGTCTCATGAACTTCAGTGGGCTACTCACATATTTTAAATTGAAAAAGGTATAGATCTGGGAGTAGCAAGAACTTTAGACTTCATCTTGCTTTAAAATTTGAAATATCATTGGGCTAATACATGCCAACTAAACTGTGATGTGTCATATGCTCAGTATTGAGATTATATTTTAATTTGGTTTTGTAGCCTATAATGAGCATGATGAACTGTATATACAAACAGAAATGAAAGCTTTACTTCTTAGCTATAGTGGGAGATTCTTTCTTACAAAAGGTAAAAGGTGGTATCAAATATTAATTTTCTTTATTTCTTAAAGGTCTGAGTATAAGTGATCTGTGGTTGCATGGCTGGAGTATAGGAAATGGATGGCTCACAGGAATAGAATTGTCCTAGTGTGGGCATAAGTTTATCTGAGATATATAGCAGAGGGTAGCTGAGGACAAAAACAGATGAACGGTCGAAGAAATCAAGCAGCAAATACTCTGACATTAAAATTTTTAACCTCATTGTTATGACTAGTATGTTTTTAAGACTCTCGGTTTCTTGCGTGATATTCATAGAATTTTTAAACTTGTTATTTATCACTTTAAAAAGAGTATATAAGTCAAATGTGCATAATTTTAACTTAAAAATATATATATAGTTGTTGTTGTGATGCCTACAGACCAATGTTTGATGTGGTTACCACACTACAATCACACTCTCAAAGATCAGTCCCTGCCCCAGATTACAACACATACATCTTTACTGATAATAAGAGAATATTGTCATTTTAATAACGATTTTATTTGGTCTTTATTTGGCTTTTATAATTTTTAGATTTAAATAGCTAATATAAGTCATTATGTAAAATGGCACTGGTGCTGCAAGTATTGGCGTGAACGGGGTCTCTTGCAGAGCCAGGGCCTTAATCAGCAGAGTTGCTCCAAGCACGCGTAGATTCCTCTGCTGACTTCAGGAGAGAAGATGGTTATTGTTCCTGCAGAGTCAGCACAGCTCAAATAGAGAAATGTAATATAATACACCTAAACCAGAGTTGTTTATTGACCTGTGCCGAAGTATCATACGTTGTGTGATACAACTGATGGTTGTTGCCATAGCCATAAAGGAGCAGCAAAGGAGAAAAACCACCACCACATCTGCAGCAAGAGCCTAGACTAAACACACAAAGAGATTCCCCAGACTGAATTTGCTTTTTCGCATCAGTGCATCTGAGAAATGCCCTCTGCTGTTTACCACCAATACAGCATTGACAGTATTCTCCTTTTTAAGAAGTCTGCGGTGTTAATAAACTAACATTTTATCTCTGTGCTATTTTTTTGTTATTGTCTAAAAGTTTCTGATGCGTGCAGATAGTTATCTGCAGCTAGCAGAAGGCTGACCAGACTATCTTGTTCATTTGTCTTGTAATCCAGAGAAGGTAAGGGAAAGCAATCTATTATGCGCAAACAATTCAAAATATTTCTAAGTTGCCCTTGGCAAGCAGGTGCAAGCAGGTGTGTACTTATCCCAAAGATAGTTTATATGTATGTAATCCTTTTCCCTCAACGAGCGTGAGAGACAACATAAACTCTGACTCCCCTTTTCAGAGGATTCCAGGGTTTTGCACTTACAAAGCCAAATTTGAATTGCAGATCTGTAGTACAACAATGATCTTTATTACTTTTCATGCTGTTGGACTGTGTGTTTTGTATCTGATTGTGCTACTAAGGCAGGTTTAGAGATCCTCAACCTAGCTACATTTAACCCAGTGTGTGTAGCTCTCCAGGCATTAGTTTAGGAAATTATTTATGTGATTACATGGTATGTTACTCCTTAAATTTGTAATTAGTCCATTGAGAAGGTCTTCCAAGCTTTTTTTTCCAGGTTAGCTGTGAAGTCTCTTTCAAAATTCTCCTTAACATTCTAGTTCTTCATCAGCTTTAAGGTAACTTGATGATGACCTTTTATACATATTCCCAGAAAAAACTGCACATTGTAAGAAGTTAAATGGTACTAATTCTTACAGCTTTCGTTCCTGGCTGAAAACAGACAAGAAAGTGATTATAGCAGCAGATGTCACACAACATAAATGCTCTGTTTGGTCATTTTAAGATGTCGTCTATCACAGAAAGATAGCTAGGTAGCTACAGTAACTGCCCAAAGGGGCTGTGATGTCAGTCATTCACGGAGAAAAAAACGTAAGTGGTAGGCTCTAATGGTACTGCATGAGTCACTTGTCTTAATTTTGGTAAGTGATTTTAGTATTAAGCTTCAGTCCTTCGTATTGAGTTCTGGCCACCAGTACTTGTTCTGTAATTGTTGGTTTGTTGTGACAACTTGAGACTTACCATGAGCGTGATGTATAAATTTTGCTTATAATTTCTCTGGGACACCTTCATAATTCCTTAAAATTCCATATAAGTTGAGGTGATATTTCATTACATATCTATCTTGTGGGTGAAGTTCATTCTGTAGGCTGAAACATAGTATTAGAATAGCACCCATGCATTTGGAATTCCTGAATCACCTTCTAGACAGGAAGATATGTAATTTCTGTTAAATCAGACACTACAAGGAAACAGCTTTACATTTTTCTCCTGTAATTGCAACAAACATATTTATAATCCATGCATCAACTTCCATATAATCAACTAGATAAGCATCTAAATAAGAGCAGATGAGATAACGTATCAGCTGCTGCGGTTTTGATTTGACTAAACTGTGTCATATAAAAATGAAAGTAATTTTGCTAGCCATCTGCAGACAGTTCCCTGCTCCTCTGAGTCTTTCTGTCGTTAACAGAACTGCCAGGAGGTATGATCTGTATGCAGTCGGAGGGTAATGCCTCAGAGGCAGGTTCCCTACTCTTCTGTAGTATATGCACAAAGAAATGTTTTCTTTCCAACACTTTTATGGTATCTTGTAAACTGTTCATGGTTCAATCACAATGATCTTCTCATAGAAATTGTCCCCATGGATTTGGGGAAAAGGGGCTCCATATTCATAGTATGAAAAAGCGATGGCCAGCATGGCCGAGAGAAGTGCTGCCTGGAGATAGTTTGACTGAAAGGTGACTGCTTGGTAAGCTCTCCACGCTGGGGGTACCACTGCTCATCTGTCGGGAGGGCAAAGTGGACCTCAGCTTAGCTGCAATCAGGTTTATTAGTTCAGCCGCAATGCTATAAAAAAGACCTGAGTGTTTATCTGGCTGCCGGAGGGCAAGGAGGGAGTAAAGGAAATAGCCCTTCATTTATAGTATTTGGCCATTCCTGGTCTGAGACAAAAGTAATGACAATTGTGGTGAACAATGAGCCAACAGTATAAACCCTGGCTATTCATGGTCAAAGCTTTCATTGTTTGAAAATTTGCTATGGTGAGATACGTCTCAGGTAAATTTTAGATTTTACAATGTACTGTTCTTAATAGTTCTGCAAGCATTGCACAGTTAGGAATAGACAATGTACACCTTGATTTGAGACCTGAAAAATATGGTTGTAATTCTTTTTTGTTTTTTTCTGGGAAGGGTGAGCTCTTCTACATGTGTTACAACCTTTTCCAATCCCAATGGAGAGATGACGTGCTCAAGAAAAGACTGCTCTCTGCATCTGATTTAGTATTTAGCAAAACTCAGCTTCAGCCCTCCTGTATTGACATGTGGAAGTAGAGCCTGTAGGGTTTTTTTCATCAGCTTCAGGAGTCTTTCCAAATACAGTAACATCATCCAGATAATACTAGATTCCAGGCTTGTTATTAAGAATTATTAACATATTTGAAAAGCTCTCGATGTTGATTCAGGTCCATATGGCATATGATTAAAAGAGAAAAGTTCCATTAAGAGTAATAAATGCGGTGAAACTCAAGCAGTCTGGATACTTGGCAATATGCATTCTTTAAATCAAGAGTAGAAAACATACTCTGCAACTATGACGTCAGTATCTGTGAATGGTTAACTGTCAATCACAATGGCTTTGTCTGGCTTCCCTAAGTCCACACAAAAACAAGTATTCCGGTTTGCTTTTTGACACCACTGTGCTGAAACTAATTCAGAAAATGCAGTGTCTCCATTAGTATCATTCTGGGCTATTTTTTTTAATTATCTTGTAACTCAGCATCTCTCATTCAATTGTAGAGAATATAATTTCCATTGTAAAAGTGGCACATTAGATTGAATTGTCGTGCTGTGAATAAATCCTTCTGCACACATATAGCATTTCCATCTAACAGCTGATACCATTTCTTTTGTAAGAGCTGAAACTGGAATTTGCATTGCAGCAGCATTTCATTGTATTGAAGCAATGCATATATATATATGTACACACTTGCATATGTAGTGCAGTTCACAGATTCCTGCTTAACAGGAATATTACTGTACACAATAAAAAATTCAGCAGTACGTATCAAAAGTCATTTTTCTATGCAGGAAACAAGAAGAACAATGATGTTCTTCAGGTAGCTCACTAGATAATGTCAAGTGTCAAACTTCTATAGCATTGCAGGTAAATGCATTCACTGAGTACTGAAGCTCAGAAGCCAGTGTCCAACGTTATTTTAGTAGCATATGACCATTCTTCTGATGCAAGGAAAAGTAACTGGACACAAATGCATCCATAATAAATAACTGCTTCCATCCATGGTCAAAACAGTAACATCTGGCACTGTAACGTCACATAAATATTGCTTAGGTAGAAATTCATGATATATTTTAATGTAACATCTTTCTGCAGTATTTGCAGGTTATCCAATCTGGTTTACGATGTGCTGTAGAGACAGCGGTAGTATATTTACACACACACACACATATATATGCACACACGTATACGTGTTACGTATGCTGAGATTTTAGCCATAGTTCCAGTGGCTGCAGTTTGAATGCAGTTCACCATTTCTCAATTTTCCTATTGCCAATTCAGTTAGAGAAGCAACGGTTATGATCTCTTGTAGTGTCAGGTCCAATTTATGCAGTAAATACTATCTATAATCAATAGGAAATGCTTTCTTCCCTAAGCTGAACTTGACCTTTTTCTGCTGTGCTTCTAGACTGACATATAATTTTTAACTCCCTTGAAGCAGCAGTGTATTGTTCTGTTGAGTCACTTGGTTTCTGTGTATGCTGGCAATCTTTATTTGATCCAGCTACAACATTTATTGCAGGAAAAAAATACATTTCATTTCAGGAGCACAGGTTCATTTTTTTTTATATCACGAAAGCATAGAGAATGCACACCGGCTCTCTGCTCTGATAGAGCAAACAGCATAAGTGGTTTTCTTTCATCAGCAAAGTCAGTGCCATTAACTGTAAGTGTATGATTTCCAACCATTTGCATGTGAACAACAGAAGGAACTTAGGAGCACCTGGACTTTGTAGGAATGATGCAAATGAATTGAATGACAGCACAGACACTCATCTCATTTCTTCACCGGCTGAATAGAAATTATATAATACTGAAAAGATTATTCCAGGTGTCCATAGAAATACCAAATGAAAGTCTGATCCTGACTGCAACAGGCAATAGTAGAAACCAACCAAACCAACCAAAAAAATCCACAAAGTCAGATTAGCTTCAGAGGTTCCCTGAATTTCTTTTAGCTGACAAATGTCCTCCTCTGTCCAACACCAACGCTGCAACACCAGAGCTTTCCTGAGTAACGGAAGTTCAGTTCGTGTTATGTACATGAAGCAACTGGATCAACAACTGGATCATCATCTTCCTGTGAACAGATGGGGAACTAATGCAGAACATTTCTTTCAGTCTTAAAACAGCCACTTGTGATGGGAGTGAGCGATAAACCTGCTTATGCTTTTTTGTTTTGTTGTAGTTTCAATACTGAAAACAATGAGGGTATTTTCAAAGGCAGTTTTAATGAGGTTATTACTACAGATTTAGGCTTTTAGCATGGGGGATGAGATGTGAATGAAGCCTATATGGTGTAGGAATAGAAAGTTACTAAAGGCGAGGAAATGCAAAAGGAAGAAAAAGGAAGTAGGACAGAGACATAAAAGGCAGAAAGCAAAGTCAAAGAAGCAAAACATAGACAAAGAAGTGATACTAATAGCAAGCATTTCCTTTCTAAATGTTACTAAGGTGACAAAGAAGGTATTCAGTAAATAACAAAGGAATATGTAGCTGTTTCGACAACCGGATGATTGTAAAAATTTTTACACAACCTAACTCTGTTGAACCTGAAACATTCCAGCTGCAACAACATTTTTCTCAAGAACATTTCTGAGGCATACTCAAATCCTCTGATCAATACTATACAGTCTGGAATGAAAACTAAATTTAGAAGCAGCTGTTTTAATAGAATTTTGTTTTGTTAATGTTTTTATTTTCATTTAACTGGGAATGAATTATGAAATCTGGAAAGGTGTCATGGTGGAGAACTATCTTCCATGTATCATTTCCAATAAATATAATTTCCTATTAGAACATGAAGATGAAGAGTAGTTTGCGGCTGCAGCCAGAACCCCGTACACCATCTGAACGCTCTTTGAGAGTGTTTTGGGAATGCTATCAGGTCGCCACTTCTTCTTCCTTCAGGGCTGCCCCCGGTCCTTTTCTAAATAGAACAGCCTGAGCATTGTGGTAGCTGGGAGTGGTTTTTTTTTTCCCCAGCGAAGTGTCCATTTGTGGGAAAATAAGGTTTAATGTTACCAAAGGCAAGGCAGCAAGGCGAACAGGGGTGCTGCTGGGAGAGGGACGAAGGCGGGAGCAGGGACAGTATACAGATGGATACACAAAAGCCTGAATAATGTCTAACTCATTTCAGTGTGAACAACAACTGCCAAATATATTTCAGTAGTATCCCAAATATACTTTACTATTTGGGGGAGGTGAGGAAACAGGGGAGAAAACCCACATCACAGTATCCTGCAACTCAGGAAGGTGGGCCAAGTCCTCTGCTTCGCATTTCACGGGTATCTTAATCCTAGGGCATCCAATAAAACAAACCATCCCTCAGCAGTTTTACGAGCGCGGCACATCAACTCCTTTGTTTACACTGGAACAAGATGTCCTTTCCTGTTCCGACAAGGAAAGGAGTTAGAACGCTACCGCGGGATCCCGCCGAGCCGGCACCTCTGTGGCCGGGGTTTGGTTTGTCAGATTTCGCCACGCGGGTCGAAGCGAAGCGAGGAGGGCACGGGCGGGAACCGCCGCGGCGACAGACGCGCCAGCCGCCCCGCGGCGCTCCTCTCACCGCAGCTGGCCCGCCGCCGGCCCGGCCCGGCGCGGCCCGGCCCGGCGCGGCCCCGCCGACGCCGCGGGCTGCCCCAGCCGTAAGTAAGCGCCAGCGAGGAGGTCGCACGCCGGGGGAGGGCCGGGCCCTATTTTCGGCTGCGTTTACCGAACGCGCTTTCGGCGTGAAACGGGGGAAGCAGCGGCCTGCGGGCGACGAGCGGGAAGGGGCCGCAACCGCGGCGCCAACAGTAACAACCGCCGCCGCCGACCCGCGCCGCCGCCGGCCACCGCCCCCCGCCCCGGCAGCGCCCTCAGAGCCGCGTCCCCGGGGAGAAGCCCCGCCTGCCGCGCTGCACCACGGGAGTTGTAGTCCGACCGCGCCGGCCGGCCACCCACCTTCCCCCCCCCCCGCCCTCCCCTCCCCTCCCCTCCCCTCCCCTCCCCTCCCCTCCCCTCCCCGCCGCCCCCAGCCCGGGGGGAGAGCGGCGCCGCGGCCGCTCTCGCGAGGCTTGGAGGCGGGAGCGCTCTCGGGCGGCCTCCTCGCGAGGGCGGCCGCCGCGGGGATGTTTGGTGCGGGCGCCATTCCCCCGCGTGACGTCATAGTGCATTGTTGTGAGCGTAGCGGAGCATCCCTCAAGCTGTCAGCTGTGCCGCCGCCGCTGCGGGGAGCCGAGCCGAGCCGGCCCGGCCCCCTCTCCCCTCCTCCTCCTCCTCCTCCTCCTCCTTCTCCTCCTCCTCCTCCTCCCCCGCCCCTCCCGCCCCGGGGGCTCCAGAGCTCGGTGTCACCGTATCATTGTCCGTGCGGAACCCCTCCGGGCCCCCCCGCCCCCCCGGTCCGCCCTCCCCCTGCCCCCCCCCAGAACCACCTCAATGAGATGCAAACATGAAAGACAAGAGGAAGAAGAAGGACCGCACCTGGGCCGAGGCTGCCCGCCTGGTAGGTGCCGCGGCAGCATTGTGTGTGTGTGAGTGTGCGCGCGCGCGCGCGTGTGTGTGTGTGTGTGTGCGCGCGCCGCGCGCGTCCCGCCGCCGCCGCCAGCCCGGCGCGCTGCCCGCCGCTTTGTTGCCGGCGGTTGGGGCCGTTGGGGGGAGCGTGCGTGTGTGTGTGTGTGTGTGTGTGTGTGCGCGTGAGGGACGGGGGGGAGAGCGAGAACGAGTGTGAGTGTGTGAGAGAGTGCGTGTGAGGGGGAATGAGGGAGCGTGTGTGTGAGGGACTCTCTGAGAGAGGGAGAACGAGGGGGCGAGAGTGCGTGTGTGTGAGGGAGCGTGAAGGAGTGTGTGTGTGTGAGAGGGAGTGTCTGTGAGTGTGAGGGAGTGCCCGTGCGGGAGTGTGTGCGAGCGTGTGTGCGAGAGGGAGGGTGCGAGTGCGTGTGCGAGGGTTTGCGGGAGGGAGCGTGCCAGGGAGCTTGTGCGTGTGCGACTTAGTGTGTGAAGGGAGAGGCCGGGGTGCCCCAGCGTGAGGGGAGCTCGGGCGTGCCTGTGGGTGTGGGTGTTGGTGAGGGGGTGCCTCCCCCCGGCGGTGCCGGGGCAGCCCGCTCCGAGCGTGGGTGAGCCCGAGCTGGCGGTACAGGCAGCCCTCTGCTCTCCTCCCGTCCCCGCCTGGAGAGGAGAAATAGCTACATCCCTTCTTCGGTCTATGTGTGAGGAAATGCCTATTCTTTTCTTCTCTTGCATGTGTGTGTGTAAATACCCAGGGATTGTTTCTATCTCTGCAAGTTCATGCATCAGATATCCCAAGAAAATCCCTCCTTTTGATTCCAGAGAAAAGTGAAATGTCTGGGAATTGCCTTTTCATCCCTTTAGTGCAGACAGGAGGACTGGGGTGACGGCGTTAGAGAGAACTCTGTCCTGGGATTTCCCTTCACCCTCTCTGCCTCCCCCACTGAGCAGGGAAATATCCAGGGCAATCAAACCCACTTCTGGAAATGCTCTGTGGCTCTGGAAACCTAGTCCATTCCCACTTCATTAAGAAACTGTCTCCCTTACCCTACTGTATCTGTGTTCATGATTCTGTATTATTGTTTGCTATGTGTAATAGAGCACATTGTTTATGTTGTTTTTCAGTTTCAGAGTATGTACAGGTTCTCTCCATTCTAGGAATTTTACAATGAATAGTTATGCACAATACAGCATGTATGGTTGTACATGTTTGTATGTGTGTCTTCTGCAAAGTTGGGTCTGGTTCAGCTTCAGTTGGGTGTGTAGAAAGATGACAAAGCTAGAAAGACAGGCTGCTGGTTATATTGCTTTTTGTATCTACACCAACTTTATCTTTTCCCCACCTCTGATACAGACTTAATTGCTTAAGTAACATGTCTGTGCTAACGGTGCATCTGTTTTTGGTAATGGGTATTGATATCTTATTACTATTATTTGTTTAGTTGTGAAGCACATTTCTTGTAAAAATGTTTTCACCTTGTATGAATTCCTACATAGGAAGTTCAGCCTCTCCTACGTAAATAATTATAAGGTATTAGACAGACACTACCTATAGATGTCTCTGTAAGCTGTACCGAGGTATGCTCATACGCTTGGTCAGTGCTAAATTCTGATACGGCTCCTTGTACATCCTACAACATTTTGTAATAATGCGGCTTTAGTGAAGATGTTCTGATACAGTGTTTCTACTGTCCTCTCTTATTTCTCACGATTGTAACAAAAGTTTAACGGCAGTGAAACACTCACCTTTGCCAAAATAATTTTGGCAGTGGGTGTTGCTACACTACTTGTTTCTCCATACTATAAACTGGCAACATGTATTCAAAAGTCTATACAATACATCAAATGCTATTCTAACTTTACTCTTTCAAGTTGCTGCTGCAGTTGCCTCTATAAGCTGTATTTTTCTGACAAATGTGCATAAAGGAATTTTACTGTGTATCAAGTAAAATTGCTGTTCCCATGTGGTCCAGTATATGGAAAAGTTTAAAGCCTCTGGAGAACAAAGGCTGAGCTAGTGCTGAGGAGAAGAGCTAAGACTCTCTCTTATTTTCATGATGTCATTATCACCTCACGCTCCCCCCAGAAGGGTCATGATTTGCTAAAATCAAGTAAAAATGGTACACTGCTGTATATAAGCAGTGGAGATACACAAGGTCCACAGTGTGGTTTTGTCTAGCCTCCTGGGGTTGCTGAGTTATGGCGAGCTTGTCCCAAGCCTATTATGTGAATGATCCATAGTGCTGCTCAGACCAACTACAGTCTTGCACTTTACTTTACTTGTATAGTGACATATGTTTGCAAATCACAATGAAAGACTGAAGCCAAAATTGCCACTCCTTACAGTGTTTTATGTTAGGACCCTGATGGTTCATTATGACTTAGTTTTCTTGGGATACATCAATAATGTATTACTGCAGGGTTTGATTAAATCAATTTCTTTCCAAGGACAAGTAAACAATGGAGTGATTGATACCTACTCACAAAAAATGACTCATGAGTTACTTAGATCAATATGTTGTAAAATTGTATGCTGCTGACTTATTTTTAGGAACAAGAGGTTGAATTAATACATACAGCAAATGTATGGATACTTATGTGTTAAATTTTCTACAAAAGCCCTTACATTACAACAATATTGGGCTTTCAAAGTGAGGTGCTAAAAAGTATGAAATGACAGAGGTAACATTGCTGGAATTGCTTTTTCACCCTGTTGTGCAAGTCCATATATTACAATCTCGACTTTAAATGATGTACTTGCATGCTCATTTCCCAAGTACTTTAAGTTCGCTCACTAGAGCTGCTGATTTTTTGTTTTATTTTCTTTGTTTGATGTGAGGTGCCATACTTAATTTTCTATACACCTTTCAAACAGTGCTAAAATATATTTTTCTTTTATGTTTCAATCGTACGTACATAGCTATTATTAGCAACACCCAGTAGCTTCCCAAACGCAAATGTTTCTATACTTATAACATGCCTATGAAGTTAAGTATTTTGACCTCTGCTTTACCCATGCAGAGTTGAGGCATGGAAAGATTAAGTACCTTACTCAAAGCTGTGCAGGAAATCTGTGGGAGAGGCAGTTATGGTGCCAACAGCATCTCTGTTGTAATTCTGTTTCATAGTCATAAAATCATCTTCCTTCTGTGGCTACACTTTTGCCTCATTCACTCTCTATTACTATTTCTCTCACAGTAATTATGAGAGAAATGGATATGGTCATGTCTCTATATTCAATCTATATTGAAACTCATAATGCACCATGTAATAGTTATGGACAAAAAGGAGTACAAAAACTGGACTCGAGCCTGAAATCATTACACAGCTCTCCATTTCCCACATTCACAATGAAAGAAGCAGAAGTACTTTAGAAAAATATATTACATGACAGTCTTAAAATACATTGTAATGTGTAAGTCTAAGTGGTGAGGCTCCAAACTGACAGTGTTGCATTTACTGTTTTTTGTATTTGATTAAAGGGTCTTTGAAAACTTAAGTTCCTGCAATGCAGTGTTTTTTCAAGCTGTTCCCTTAATTTTTAAAACGTAAGCAGGAAAGGAGTCCCATTATATTCAGCTCTTGTAAATACCGTGTATATGATACAGGCAGTAAAACAGGAGTCACTGGCATGTCCTGTATTGGAACTTGCATTTTGTGGAAGAAGTCTCCTGCAGAGAGTTGAATCTTTCTGTCTGCGACACACTGCTTTTTTCCTCATGGAAGTCTGCTTATCTTAGGGCAAGGCATAGCCCAGCTTACAAGCATTCCTGAGAAATGAACGCATGTGCAGGATCAGTGGAATGGTGGCATACCACTAACAGTTCATGTTACAGAACCCATTTTGTAGAACACGCATTTTTATGGACAAAATTGCAACCTGTCTTTACAACCTGCCAAAGGGCATATCTTTGATGTAGACCCGATATGTCAACTCACTTTGTACTTCGCAGCAGACTACAGCAATGCTTATGTACGACCTGGGCATTATCTCCATACCAGTTTTCTGCTTTTTGTGTCTGATAGACTAAGATAGAACACTTAAAGGAACGAGAACAAAAGAAAATCTTTAAAGGAAGGAGGAGAAACATCCTGTCTTTTCTCTGTCTTTCAGTTGATCCTAATTTAATGAAACGGTATTGTTGTTTTCTGGTCATACATGGAACTCATAAAAATTGAATAGAAAGGTTAAACACTTGAGTAGTTTAAGCGATTTGTAATGATTCCTTTCAGTTGAAAAAACTTGTATTCGTTTAGTTTCAGCTGTTCTTAAACTCACAAGGACTCTCAAGCAGTTGCTGAAAGTTCTGAAATAGTGAATTCTGCCTCTTAATAATTTCATGCCATAAGATACTGTATAAAAAATATTGAAATGAAAAATACTGAGAACAAAACATGTCCAAGGATACTCTGCCACACAAGAACTCATAACAGTTTCAAGTAGGTAGCAGTGATCCAACTTTTATCATTTGACTGCTAGACATGATCCTTTGTTATTTGTGATATAGAAAAGTGAAAGAGGCCTGAACAAAATGAGTGGAGGCTGCTGACTTCAGGAATGCAGAGCTTAGCATATGTATGAAGAATAGAACATCTGCCTATGAAGGGTGGTAGTTTATGATAACATTTTAAAAGGATTGCCCTTATTATTGCCCTCTTCTCTTTCCTGTAAGTGGTGTTTTGAAACACAGTTCAGTTGAGTCTCTACCACTAGTTGACAATAAAGCAGAAGAAAATCCCAAGAATGAGAACGGTAGTGCTTGTTGGGTTATTCGTGTGTTGGATCTCCTCTCCAGTGTTTTTGCTCTTTCTTCTCCAAATTTCATTCTGAAAGAAAGGTTTTCTTGTGTTACTGAAGACTGTCTGCTTTACGGTGCTATGGAGAGTCCTCATGGTTCAGGTGATGTGTGCATGTTGGGTGAGTAATATTCATACCTTAATTCTTGTATTTCTTGCACTAGTCTCCTGACAGGATCCAGCTCTTAATTAAGAGTTGTTCTCTTGCTCCTGTAAACTTTAAGAGAATTATACTAATTAATTAAGGAAACCGATGCTGAAAAAAACCATGAAAAGCAACAAAAGCCCGTTGGAATTGTTAGCTTGCGTGTTACTGTTTAATGTGGCTGGCTGTCCAAAAGCTGATTGTTGCTTCGTCTGGTCTGCTAAGATAGTGTAGTTGAAACAGATCGTATAGCAGTATGGAAGTATTTTGCATTACGTCTTCATATTTGAAGACCACAAATGAAACAAAAAAATCAGAAGAGTAACTTCTGTGTAGCTAGACCACTGATGATAATCCCTTTGACTTTTATCTTAAGTCTTCGCTTTTGTTACTATAAATAACATTTTAAAGAATTGTGTGAGCTTCGTGTATCTTTAAAAATGGAAGATTTGACATAACTTTGTTTTATGGTATTAAGGATTGCTTTGTTGTTGGCTTAACAGAGACCTACTATTATTTCCATATTTGTTCTGAGTTAATTCTTTTTCAGACATGCAGAAACATTGTGGCTTGGGAAGTTTTGATGGTCTTTCCCTTTGATCCACAATCAATGCTGCTTTGAAGAGCTATATTTTATTTTGGTTTGCTCTAGGGTTTCCGACAATTTGTTTTATTCAAAGTAATTTTTGCACTTGTTAGACAAGGTTGAACCTGAGCTTATTTTTTTCACCTTCTGTGGTTGTGTTTTAAGTGTCAGTATTTTATTTTGTTAGTATGAAATAATACAGAAATTAGTGTGTTAATATTTTTTTATTTTAAAAGGTGATCTACAAATAAAATATACATTTAATCTATTTCAGCTCACCTTTTGCATTCTTCTAGGGCACATTGAGAGGAACAAGATTCTAACTCTTATCTTGAGACAACCCTTTAACCCTTGGCATCACAGACCTCTAGGAAGGCAGGAATCCAACCCAGGAATGGGACCTGTTCTCAGTAATGTCATATTATTTCTATCAAAGCAGGGTAACATAAGAGAAAACCCTTACAGGAACCTACATATGAGCATTCCTCAACAATGTGAAGGCGTTCTCTGTGCCCTAAGGTATGATTTAATGCTCGCTGTTATAGTGAATGCTTCTAGTGGCTCCTGGCTTACCTTTCTCTGTAGAAGAACCAATATTTTCCTGTCATACTGCATGTTTCTGTTGAAATAACTGATTTGTTTTTTCTTCTTCCAGTAGTTGACAAGTTTCTCACAAACAAGACTTGGTCAGTTGCATGTGGAACCCGTGGAATCACAGTGAAATAGTTTCCACTGACCGCACCCAAGGCCCTACCCACCCTTCACAGCTAGACTGCTTTGGGTTTGCTAGCCCAGTTCACCAATTCCCTGGATCAGACTGTGTCATTGCAGCATCCTAGTCTGGACCAGGTAGCATGGCTGTTCTGAAGGTGAAAAGCCAAACTCACTGTACTTCCTGCTGGAGCCTTTCTTTGTTCTTTATAATGTGACCAGCGGATTATAGTCACTTGGAGAGTCACTTGCTAAACTTGACCTCTTGGCTTTGGAGTAATTGTGGTTTTTTCTTAAATATTATAAGCTTCAAAATGTTTTCCCTTTTCCTGGGTACGATGGTGATAATCTTGGCATTCCCTGTAAACAGCAATAACTAAATAGTGGCCTCCTCTTCTGCTATCAAGACCTGGGAGAAGATGTGATTAGTGGAAATTATTTCATTATGATTCCATGGGTTCCAGTTGAAACTGACCAAATCCTCCTTTTGAGGAACTTGCAGACTGAAGGAATCAAATATCTTAGCCTTCACTCTGGAACAGTCAACTTCCAACGCAAAGGCAGAACAACCTGTAATAGTGCCAGCTCTAAGATACATATCCTGGTTCAGCCCATTGCTCATCCTGTTAGTTCAGGTAGCAAATCCCCATGCTGCTCAAGGACAACAGATTGGCCATAGGTGGCCCATTTAATCTCTTATCAACTTTGAATGACAGTCACCCTCCCCAAAGAAACCCAATTTGTTGATGTACTGGCCCTCTGAGGCTGCTCTGTCTTTGCGAAGTCCTGCTAGATAGTTTCCTATTGCTGGAGTCACTTTCTTGGGAGGAGATGTACCTGCTGGGAATGTAAAAAGGGTAGAGAGGTGCCTTCTTACCAAAGCAGTTAATCTTGCTTTGAAGGGATGACCTACGTCTTTCTGAATAGCATACCTTAAGCAGACCACTACCTAAATATATCCACTTATGACTATAGTAATTTAGCACAGACATCATGAGTATCAGGAGACAGTTAATAAACCATCTGGCAGTGCATGCCTTCTTCCTAGAGCCTCTTTGGTATCAGTGCACTGGTTGGGGTTGGGGACTGCACTTAGCGTTGGAGGGATCTAGAGCAGCACCATTCACTTTGGTCTAAGCAAGCTCTGGTGTTTCTGACATTGGAGCAGGAAACCAGGGGGGATCTGATGTTTTCATCCTTTGAATGTTAAGGGTTCAGCTCTCTTTAATGGCTTGAGCTCAGCAGGACAAAGTCTGTGTGGACCCTGCCATGTAGCTTTCCTCAATATCGGAGGACCTTTTAGGTGAGGTTTTTAACATATGGGATCCAGCTGTTACATTGCAGGTTCTGAGTCTGATGTGGCATCCTGCATCTCAGGTGTCTGAGGAGACTTGTTTTGTAGGGTAGCATTGAGTTTAGTTTCTGTCTGACAGCATTTGCCAGGATCGGCAACCACAGTTCAGTCTTGCTCTGGAATCATCAGGGGCATTCACAGACTTGTTAAGAGGATTGGGCTATAGTTCTCTGTCAAAGACATTCCAGGTCATGTCCTAGATTATTGTTCATGATTTTGGAGCATCAGAAAGTACTTTGTTTAGAAGGCAGACATTACATACTCTGTTTTAAAACTTGTGCTCCTAGATACATAGATTGGTCTAGCCGAGCCTGTGATGATGAGAATCTCCTCACTGCTTGTAGAGGCTCAACTCTAGAGATCATTATCCTGTGGGTGACAGTTGCATCCTGTAGAGTCTGACTTACAGATAACAACATTTTCTAAACGCCTACAACTTCAGAAGTGTTCCTTGACAGACAAGCATCTTGAGCTAGTAGATGATTTGGTTTGGAGAACTTAATGTTGAAGCTATTTTCTCTCTTTCTTGTTGTGATCTTGGTTAAGTATAGACAGGATCAGGAATTTAGTGAAGCAGTCATTCTAGTCAGGGTTTATATTGCTTTATCCTGGTTAGCTTCCTGTATAACTTGATGTCTAGAGAGGGAAAAGAGCCTTAACCAAAGTATACATCAAACATTTGAAGGTCAAAGTTTTACTCCATTTCAGCTGACTCTTAGCAGCCTAGAGAACCTGCCTAACCGTGTGTAGTGGTTCACTATAGTTGGTGAGATGCTTTGTGAAATGGCTACAGGGTCTAGTAAATCACAGTCAATCTTCATGTCCCATATGATTTGTTCTTGCCTTTGCGAGTTGAACCTTCCTTATATAAGATGAGGCTCTACCACTATCATTGTATTACCAAAGTACCTAACTTCATCCTTCATTAAGTGATAACTTTTTGTTTAGATTCTTTTTCTTTCAGTTCCATCAGTTTTAACTGAACACATTCCACATCCAGATGTTTCAATCCATCTATTGATGTCTATTTTTGGATAAATGTTAATTCTTTTTAAGCCTCAAAATTCCCAGTTATCCACTGGCTGCTGGGATATCTATTGGCATTGCTGTATCAGAGAAGCATGTTACCATGCCTACCTGCCAATATTTCCTAGCAAGTGTAATGGGAGAAAATAGACCCTTATTTGCCATAGCCTGCTGTCATTCTTCTGGACCAAGATTCTGGCAGCTATCTCAAAATTATGACACACTCTGATCACACCAGCTTCTTTCATCTCATTTGGCATTTCTGTCATTTAGAAATTCTAGACAGGTAAGACCAACAAAACCTCTTTCGAATTCGGTGTTTAGAGCGGGAAAAGCATCTAATTAGAGCATTACTTCAATAATCATAGAACTGATAATCATAGAAGATGAAGTTGGAAAGGGCCTCCAGGTCACCTTGTCTGTTTAGACTTGAAAATAAGTCACACGCCCCAAATTAGTTTTAGTTTTGTGAAATCAATAAAATCTCTTGGTAACTTTCATTACCCATAGCAGCTAGGACTTCTCTGGCCTTTGCCAGAATCTGGTTTTTTTGTGGAATTTCACATCCTACTTAAAAAATGGGAGAACTAGGAGAATAAAACGATTATGAAAAGTTGTCTGATGGGCATGATTTGGAATTCAAATGCATTGTTACCTCCTTTTTTTCTGACAGTGACTAGACAGAAGACATCAATTTTCTTGTACAGATTGAGAATTCTGAATTGTTTAATGGTGCTCATTCACATTCTCTGCTTTTTTGAGGCTTTTTTGGGCTTAATCTCTGGATTTTTTTCAGCAGTTTGATGTAGCAATGCTGCAGGAGGTTCGTACTTAGAGCAGTAGTGCTTAATGCATTCTAATCTTTTTCATAATTTGTTTCATTCATAATGCAGGTTTTTGAGATGTCTTGCAAGCACTCATCTTCTGTTTTAAAAAGAAAAAAAAAGTAGAATAACTTAGTGGGGCTTACTGTCTAGCTGTGGAATAAGCTCAGTAAATCACTGCTAAAGGCATTTTCAAATAAGTTACTATTGAAGATATGTTAATACCTTTTTGTTACTGGTTCCAAGATGACCCATGGCTCCACAAGTGTGTACCTTCCTGAAGATGTCAGGGACTACCGAGCATTTGCCTGGATTGTTCTTATACTGAGGTCTCTCGGTTTGAAATGATTTTTTTTCCCCCCCCCAAGAATAAGAAAAATCTGCGTAGCCAATTTTGCTACATTGGCAATCCTTGTCAAACAGGTTGTTTGTCTTCCTTTTGTCCAGATCCTGGGATGCTGTGCTGTCAAGTTGTGTTGCATTGTTAAGCATCTCCTGTCTGTTAAGCGCATGTCAGCAGAACGGCTGGACAGTTCAGCAAGTGCTTGGGTCCGTCAGGCCAGATCGTAGAAAAGAAAGGGGAAGTGGTAGTACAGCACATGAGCTGTCTTTTATAACACTACTAATCTTTTAAAATAATGGTGGAGATTCTTGTGATGATTTACTTCACCCTGCCCAGTACATCTGTGCAGCTGGAGACTTTGAATATAGATCACAGGGCAACAGTGGCCTCCTGGGCAATAGCTGAAGTGCTTTTTGCCCTGTGAGACTGACTGGGAGAATCATAGAAACAAGTCTATGTGCCTGGGACATTTGGTCTGCCCATAATGAGCCCCAGTATCCTTTGGGTAGACAGTCAGCAATAGCAAGATACAGACACTGCTCCCAGCTCTTGGGTTGGTCCAGTTCTGTGGTTGTTTCATCTTGCAAATCAAATGCTTCATGCTAAAATGCTGTTCCTCCAGTCAGTGTTCAGGGATCAGCTGATTCACTGCCAATTTCCCCTATCGCTTTTGGAATGAGAGCTACCCATCTGAGTGGAACTTGTCAATGATAACCAACCCTATGTCTTTGTCTTGGTCTGATGCTCCTTGTCCTTAGTAAAAGTCTGTTAGTGAATACTGTGGTTTCTAGAGCATGGGATCGGCCCCCAAAGAGCAGATACTGAAAGAAAATGGAATTACTGCTTTAAGTTAGCTTGGACACTGCATTTATCTTATGAAGAAGGATCTTTCCTGCTCTTTGTGATAGTGTTCCAATGACAGTGAGCCCCACTAAGTGGTTGTGATGTTAAAACATGCTCTTTTTTAGAGTTGTAGAAGCACTTAAGAACTAGAGGGATGTGGCTTCACAAGGTAAATTTAGAGATTTTTATCAGTCTGGCTGTGCAAGTTACTGCATGCTGTATACATGCATTGCTGATGATTGTTGCACTTCTCAGTACCTGTGCTATGATCAGCCCTTCACAGTAAATGTTTGATGTTCACTGTAACCATTGTGGGTTGTTAATTTAGCCTCCAGGCCCACAGCAGCAGTGGCATTTGAGGAGGAGACTGCAGAACTCATATAGGGCTGTCTGGGGAGTTTTCCCATGAAAGAGATCATAAATGTGGGAGAAGTGAACAGATGCTTGACTGACTGAAGGGTGCCGGATACAGTGCAAGAGATGTGCAATAAGAGGAGTGGGCAGAGTGAAAGGCCTTGAGGATAAAGTCAATGTCTGTGCAATCATTTGAGCTATTGTGTTTCATGCACTCCAAAAAGGTAGTCTTTCAACTGGTCTGTGAACTAGGGATTGAAAACTTCAATAGAAGATGGGAAACTATAAAAAAATTTTGGAGTAATAGAGTCAAAGCAGTTGATCAAGAACATTTTGTATGGATTTTGGAAGTTAGATCAGAAAAGCATTGTCTTACTGTCTTTGTTTAGAAAAAAACAACCAACCAGTGAAAAAAAAAATCTAAGCTATCTTAATCTGTCAAATTAGTTTGGCCTAAATGGGATTTTTTTTTTTTTTCCCTTCAGGGACCTGTTAAAATTTTTTGTAGATTAATGTCTAATGAAATAATTGTTATGTTGCAAAAGAGAACACTTCTGTCTCCATTAACTTGTAGGGTTACCTACTTTGCTTGGATATAGACTGACACATTATCAAAACATTCTCATCCTACTGTAATTCTCGAAATCTTTAACACTTCCATTAAATTAAAAAACAACAAAAAAAGAAAATCTCTGTCTGTGTAGTCAATTTTAACTATCCTTAATGAGGACAGACTCGGTTTCATACTGTAATTTTCATGCACTAACTCATTATATTAGTGTCTGAGCTGTAGGAGAATGTTTCAAGCTATTTAAAGTAATGTTAAATAAAGTAAAATAATGCTCCTGTCTTCATTCTGAGCCAGATCTGCAAAAGTAGCTGCCTAGATAACTGAGGTTGGTATATATGCATGGTGGTTGGGAAATGCTTCTGAAAGAGCTGCAAAGAGAATGAGAGGTTTAAAAAAAAAAAATTAAAAAATCACTGCACCTGTTTGCTGTTAGCATTCTTACAGCTGTTATGGCAAAAAGCTTCATGTGTTAGTTAAAGTGTTGTTAAATGTTAAATTTAACACAAATTTAAACAATGTTAAATTGTTAAATGTTGGGGTTAATTTTATAGAAAAATATGGGTGTGGAGGGGGAGGGAAAGGATCTGGGAAAAGCATTCTGAGGATTGATGTTATGAAAAAAAATGAGGTTTTAAGTGCTACATACATACATAATAATAGTTATGAAGCTTACTACTTTTAGTACTTGCATACATTTTTCTGGGATTAGTAGAAGAGAATGAAACTGGGTTTACGTCTGTTGGCATGTCGTGTGGTGAAAAGAGTGTGTGCTTGGGTGATACTGATGTAATCCCGGGGAGAAAAATGGTAGTGCTGCATTGGGAAGCGGTGTAGAAGAGATGGAGATGTTCTTGTACCAATGAAAAGTAGAATAGCAAATATACTGAAGGGAGGGGAAAAAAAATTCTATGACTGACAATGAAAGAAATGAGGAAAAAAAACCCCTTCTGAATTCTAGGATAAAATTGCATTTCATTTGTTTGTTTATTTATTTTGCTACCATTTCACTTAATTAGATAACCAGCTGAAGTCTCCAAACCTTCATCTTTAAAGTTCGGATTATTCTCAAACTTTGCGAGTATAAGGATCACAATGAAACACCAAGATGAAAAAAATTCTGTCTTCTCTCCTTTCCTTCTGTCTTCCTCCTCCTCTTGTCTTGGAAATTAAATATTATGTTTTGATTATGTTGCATTCTGTTTGTTTTTTAGATAAGTTCCATTATGGGCTATCTCGGCCAAAGGAGTCTTGTTGAAATTATAAGTAATCCCTTTGAAATAATTGAAAAGACCAATTTGTCTTCTGAAATATGCTCTCATCCATTTGGTAGTAAGATCTCCTATTGGAATTTTCAGAATTGGTTTCAAATTACCTTGTCCAGGTTATTTCTAGCGCAGCAAAAAAACAGAAATCTCTTAGAATCTCCCATGTCCAAAAGTCTGTCTGATGTGATGCTTGAATATGAGACTGTGGTAGTTTTCTTGTGATTCTGGACACCTTGGTTTATTTTTATTTTAACCTCATAGGATAGGACATAGCATGTAAATCTCCTAAGTATAATTTTATGTCTTTGGATGAGATCGTCTGGCACAGTTGAAGGAAGATTGCATTCCTGGATTTGAACTGTAAGGCTAATCTCATAACTAATTCTCATTCTTTCAAAGATACAGTATGAATTCAGTAGTTACACTGGAAGCCCAAGTTGAGGCAGTGTAACTTTTCCATAAAACAGTTTTCATTCTTCTGTTCACTTATTGCTAGTTATTTTTGGAGGGAAATGGAAGATATAGCTAAAACATGTATTGTTATCAACTTCTAAAATATTAAATCTAAAATGATGTGCCTAAACCCAATAGACATTGAATTTATTTGCCAGTAGCATTTCCTAGGAGCTGACAATTTTTACTGCTACATTTGCTGAGGAGGTGTGACTTCAGGAAAACTCAGATCTTCATGTGTATGTATGTTGGTGCTCATAGAAAAAGAATAAAAACCATGACTGAATGTACTGTATAACAGCCATGTTTTACTCTCTCTTGGTTTGCTTTTCTTAGGTTACAGTTACAGTCCTGATGGGTAACAGTTGAATCTGTTCAATGTATAGTGAGGGGTCTTAGGATAAGAAATATGCTGTGATATTAAGGACCCTTGAAATAGAAGCTTGTCTTGAGCAGGAAGCCTAGCTTTATGAGGAGTCTCTGTATTTATATGCCTTTATAAAACCCTCTGTGATTTCTCACTGTTGACCAATTATTTTGTTGCGATTCTGGAGTTTGGTGATGGTAGTTGCATGATGCGTATGACTGATGGCCATTTCTCACTGTAACCTGGTCAGTGCTTGTCCAGCTTGACTTGGAGTGGTTAGCCAGTCTTGTAGCTCGGAATAATGCCTTCAAGCAGGGTCAGGAGTTTGGAGCCTCCACAACAATTGCAGATTATCCTGAACATTTCCAGGTTTTCCATGAAGACGACATGTTCTGTATTTTGGTTTGAGATCTGATTACAAACTGTTGGTTTAACAATCAGCATTTTGTCTCCTTACAAACTCCAGTTTTGAAGTCACAGTTTACCTTTCTTCTTTACAGGCTGGAGGTCCTATTGAATTTGTTTACCTATGCCAAGTGATTGCTCCTATTGGTTTAAATCTCTAAGGGAAATCAGCATCCAGCTGGTAGACAATTGTACTGATGAGGACCCATTGATTTTTTTCTCTCCTATCCACTTATAAGAAATCAATAAGAAATGTCCTTAGCTTTCATGATACTTCTTCCCTGCCATAATGTTGCTCTGTTACCTGGCTGGTCTGTCAGGGCTGGTCTCAGTTGCTGATCACATTATATGTGGATGTGATTAACAGCCTGATACAAATGTTTAAGTCAATACTTGAGCAGCCTAGATAAAGGTAACGCTTTGTGGTGAGAGCTTTTTAATAATGTGTTCTATTTGATGTAAACCAATGGTAAAGAATTGCTGTTTTTAACAGAAAAAAACTTTTATATCAAGGATTAAAGTTCACCTAGCTTAGCATGATTTAGCAGTATCCAGAAAAGGAGAATTTAAGAAAATACAGACAATTCATGTTCCATTTTTGGGGAAAAATAATTCTTCCCTCTTTAACAGAACTCTTGCTTATCATGTTTTTTTTTTTTTTCACCACAGTATTATCTGAAGTATTTTATTTCATAAGGAGTGGGGAGCATGCAAACGAAATATTCTGTGTGCATTTCTCTGAAGTGATAGGCTTTTGAAAGATTATTAACTTAAGTTTAGGATGGTCAGATTATTTTACAAGGTCCCTGGGAAGAAGCGAGCTTGAAACTTTTCTCAAAATTTGAGGAAAGCTGCTCCTTCTATTCCGAGTTTTGTTTATGTATTTATATGAATACAAACACAGATACAGAGCCATTATATGTTCTTTCTAATCTGCCTGTATTGTGACAAATGTTTCTTAGTAATACTTGTTAAATAGCTTATTTTTCAAACCTTTAAACAGATGCTACCAAATATCACTATAAACCACCAGTATGGACTTCAGTTCTGCAATATATGGTGTATTTAACAGGACAAGTGTGGGTGGACTTAGGTGATGAGATGGGGGAAAGGACTATGTGGAAAGACTGATGAGAAGGACTGAACAAATAAATGACACAAAATGGATATGAGTTAGTGAACTGCAAAATATTCTCCTATTTTTGAAAATCTTAGATGAGTAATTGTCAACTGTGCCATCTGTAAGTAATGTGGGCTTCCAAACTTGTGGCAATTAAAACTGCCTAGCATCCCACTCCAGCGCTGTATTTTATTCTGTGTACAAGTCAGTACTGAAGACTAATCTCTTATGACATTAATCGTCTCATGAGGAGAGACGGAATAAATCACAGTAGCCCTTCCTCTCTTCACTCATGAAGATAAATGCCATAACATGATGGCTGATCTTTGTTATGACACTAACCATTATATATTTAACAGAGATAGCAAAATCCCACTGACAGCTAACAAAAGAATTCTCTCTTTACACATTCTATGAGAAGGCTGTATTTCTTCAGTTCAAAAACATGACTTATCATATGTCCTTTCAGAGCAATTTAAGCAGTAGATCTGGATTGTGCCAGTGAACTCTACTCTGTACACAGTGATGTCATGATTCAGACTAATGAAAACTGATGTGAAATAATTGTGCAAGCTTTGGAAGGAATGAACTGCATAACACCCAAGAACTCTTAAGACTCTACTCCTTTGTATTGTCTGTTCTGACAAGAAAGAACAACTCTCCTATTTAAATGAAACAAACAAGCAAGACCCCCCCCCAAAAAAAAAAAAAAAACCACAAAAAAACCCCAACAACCCACAAAACCAACACCAAAGCTTTCACCATTTTTCATTTTGTGGAAATTTTGGTTTTCCATTTTGCCTCCAGTGCTTGAACAGGTGTGCTCAAGGAACTGAAAGTAGCTTTTTGTTGTGTCTGACTAATTTTTCCAGCTTTATCACTTGCTGTACACCTCTCGGGAATTTCTTTCCAGGTTTTCCATGCATTAGATACATTCTGGTCTTTCTTTCTGGGATAACATTACTAAGAAAGATTCTTAGTAATTTTATGCATCTCTGCTTGCTTATTAATTCAAAGGAAGTGATGATGTGTATCATCCTGTGAGTGAGGAACAGAGCAAACAACTGAGTTGTGAAGTTTATAGTCTTCCCTTGTGAGGTTAAGAGGATCAATGTGACTTATACTGGCTTTTCACCTAAGCAGCAAAATGTGCTGTAAATTTCATGAGGTAGTTTCATGCCGTCTATCTGACAGAATTAAAATGGGAGTATAATTTTTACAGTTTTATGTCTGCTGTTGTTAACCATATTTTAGTAACATGGATAGAAGTGCTTTTTGGTTGGTTAAATACATTCATGGTGCATCAATGGAGTCAATGTCAGTTGCAGCATGAAACTTGTTTTACCCTTTTAGTGGGTGAGTTTTACCTGGACGAAATACTTAAAATGGCTGAAACTCATATGCAAGAATATTTAGGTAGAGTGCATAGTTTAAAATATTTTATTTGTATTCTGCTATCCTTCTTTCCCCACCCTCCCCCCTTTTTCTTTTTTTTTTTTTTTTTCTTTTTTGCCCTCTGGAAATCTTAGGTCTTTCTCTTTAGGACACTGTCTAACAAGATAAGCTCTGATAGTAAAGCAATGGCAAGAAAACCGGCATAACTGTCACCTCCTGTTAAATTTGGTACATTCAGAGAGTAGCCAGTAGGAATTTTATTTCTCACGTTAAAAGTAACCCTTACACATTACATTTGCCTGTGGAAATTATGCGATGAAGGCTTTTAAAACAAACATACTCATTCTCTCTGTTCATTTTTCTGGGAAGTTTTAGTCTTCATATTTTTTTTTAATTATTTTTTTTATTTTACTACGCTGAAACATGAGTTATACAGCAAACCTTTCAGTGTCTCAGGAAAAAAAAATCTGTATCAGCTTTCAATAGAGAAAACAGCATATGTGGAAGCGAATATGTGGAAGCGAATATGTTTGGGGTTTGGTGGTTCTTAGTATTTTTTTTTTTTTCTTGTTCCCATAGTAGTGATGAATGTATTCCCACTGGTGGTAGTTCTTTCCTCTGTTATCTGTAATACAAAGGCAGCTGACAGGGCACTCATATCCATTGCGCTCCATTAGTTCCAGTCACCTAAGCGTGGCCTCTCTTAATTTTGTACAGGGGTAGGTGCCAAAGGGAAACTTTTATCCCTGCTGGAATTAGAGGCATTTCAGGATCGTGGCCTGTGTGATCACCAGATGAGTGCAGATTTCAGTAATGTTTTTGTGTGGCAGAGCTGTGTTTTGCTCCTGGCCCCTTCTCTGGAATAATGATTTGTGGTTGTAAACAGCTTTGACCCATGTTTTTGAGCTGGATGCACTGATACAGAAATTGAAACATCTACTCTAAACTAAATAGGCAGAGAATATGGTCTACAAGCCATGGGAGGTTCACAACACAATTTGTCCTGTCAGCACCTAAGAGCTACAGCGTGCTGCTAGCTAGCTATTCACTATTGACTGCCTAGGCAGCGCTTATGTACCTGTGTATGGGTTTTGGGGAACCCATGGCAATGAACTGCATCTGTATGGATGTGCTAATGTTTCAGGAGGTAGAAGACATAGGAATGTACTGTGGTAAGGACACGGGGAAAAAAGGTATTTCAGTAGGGATGCAGAAAGGTAGGAGATACGGAAGTTAGGGGTATTGCAACACCTCAAAAGATGAGAGTATCAGTTTGAGAGTAGAGAAAGGCTGGGCAGAGTGAGAGGCGAATGGGGTATTATGATAGAAAGCAAGAAGAGGTATGGCTTGCATGGCTAAGCAGAAGTCTGGAGGCTGGACTGCACTGTCAGAATTGAGCAGTCATTCTGAGAATCTGGATGCTCCGTCGCTTGAACTGAAGTCATCGCTAGTAATCCTGCTGCTAATAATGGAACCCATACCGAGGTAGCAAGTTTGACATCCTGCTCACTGGGGTATGTATCTTTGATCCTGATCTTACAGAAATCTTACAGGATTCTGTGTGCTCACTGGGTTCATCCTGTTACAGTCACTGAGGTGTTTATGGATCTGTGCTGACAGAGCCTTTAAGTGAAAGTTCCTGGTTGCTCGGACAGGCTGATTGCGTTAGTAAAGAGAAAAATACAAAGGTTTCCTTTTGTTTCAGTATGTCAGACAAGACCAGTAAGTTATTATGAGTCACTTGTTTAGGGTTGAAAATATTACCCTACGTTTTCTGGTGTGATGTATGAGGCCACTAGCAACGGCAAGATGTCGCTGCTAGAGCTTGTGCCCTTTAAAGGAATAACACAATCGTATGTTTAATTTTAACTGAATTGTAATCCAATTTCTTTTGAATTCAAAATGTCAAGTGTACAGTTTATCTGGAATTTCCAAAGCACTGTTGCTGCCTTTCTATCAGTTTAAAATATGACATTATAAATAAATTTTAAAAAGAACAATAAAAGGGTCCAGACATCTCGGAACAAACCTCAAACCAGCCAGTAAAAGCAATGGAATGAACAAACAAATCATTCAGCTTCTTTCTTGCTCTTTCCTTTCATTCAGTATTTTAGGAGAGGATAATGCCTTACGTATCTGGCAGGGTAGCAAAGCTAGGTGGTTTCAGACCGACTTGCAAACAAATTCTATACTAGAAATTCTCTTGCAGGGGACATTCTCCCAGTTGTTCCCTGTAGTTCATACTAAAGGAACTGTAAAGTGCTTTTGACTGAAAGAGGGCTGGGGAAAAATGTTTTTTGGTGTACTTTTGTCCTGCTTTCGGTTGGGATAGAGTTAATTTTCTTCCTAGTAGCTGGAGAGCTCAAACCATTTGAGCTCTACAGGTCAGTGGCATTACTTCTGAACCTAAAAAAAGTGTGGACTAGCAAGCATGCACATAACTGATGTTAAAACTTAATTTAATGTATTTCAGCAGGTTTAGGTATTTTTGTGTTGCTTTCTTGTTCATGTTACATCTTTGTTCCTTTCCTTGCTTGATTTTACTTTTGTTTCTTATCTGTAGTGGTGCATGGATTACAGAGACAAATTCATAGTATGGAGCATACCGTGAAAGACACGTCTTATGAAATGCACCTTCTTCTACTCAGATTTTATAACTTCCTTATTGTAACTGCAACTGCTCAAAGACAAAAGTCCTACCAGGAGAATTATTACTCCCGTTTTCAGCTTCTTTTAATATTTTAGTACTTGGAAACTACTCTTTACCTTTCTCTTAATCACCATCAGCAAGAGCTCCATGAATATCTGTTTGAGAACTTACGTTAAAATAGGTTGTAGTGCATCTTCCCTTCTTATTTTCATCCCTCTTTCCTCTTTTTCATGTATCATGTACCCTCCCTCCTCTCGATCTTCTTGCTGTTTTCTCCTCTTCATCCATCTCTATGCACTTCCTGTCTTTCCCCAACTCTGTACGCTACCCTACCCTCCTCTCCTAACCGTTTACACATCTTTCTTTGCACAAAGGACTTTGAACTTTTACCAGGCTGCTGATAATTCCCCAAAGATTAAAGCCTTTAATAAAAAATGAATACAAAATATTTGAGTGGGGCATTTCCCACAATAGGAGTCAGTCCTCCTGTTAACCTCACACAAGCAGCTGGAAAAGACAATGCTGGATTTTTTCCAGGATGATGTTCTTGTACCCTGTTTGGGACTCCATCTTTCAATTCATTAATTTAGTAATGGGTGGCTAGAAAATATCATATATTTTCTGCTTAGGAGAAGGAAAGTTATTTTCCTGTTCTTTTATTCACCCTGCTGTCTTAGGGCAGTAAGGATTGTCTATTGTGCAGTTCAGCCTGACTTGTATTTTAGCTGTTGAGTGGGAGCACTGGCAGTAACTGTACTGTTCCTCTTTCTCCTCCCGAATTATTTAAATAATGTTCTAAAAAGAATTGCTTCAGTTTGTGAGTAGTGGCTCAGCCTATAGTTTGACCAAGCAGATGTGATAAAATGATCCTGATTTTTTGTCAGCTACCTGACCTTCAGATCCCTGCAGGCAGCTTCCAGAAATGGAAGAGGCTCTGGCCAGTTCCCGCTAACTGTACTCTGGCCTCACAGTCAGCATCAACAAGCCCACTAGACTGATCTGCCTGCTGCTTTTGGACCACAGCATGGTATCAGACCGCACTTGGTTCTTGTTTAGAAGAATCATTTTCTGTCAGCGTAATAAATGATAGCTGCAGGAGTACTGGTCGCTTCCCTGGGAAAGCTTCTGACTTCTGCAGGAATGTTTATGGGTGGCAGGAAGGCCAACTTTCTACTTCGCTTTTCTTCGTGCTGTCCCTCTGCTTGTGTTCCCTCTAGTGGCTGAAATGCAAACGATTGAGCAGATCTGATTCAGGTAGTCACAAGCAGCTGTGTATGTAAATTAAACTAATCATTCCATCAATTATATAGAGGTTCTCTTCTGATTTTGTAGGCGAGCTGAGCATTCAGGATTTCTGTCTTATGCAAAGCTGAGTCTTGACTCTGCTCTAGAGTTTTCTTGTTAACAGTTCACTGGAAAGTGTTTTTTCCCCACTGTGGCAACTGATTTTTTTTGAGCAGTTGTCAATACACAGAAGATGATAGATACCATGGTGAGAAAAGGAATTTGGATTTCTTCTTGTCTCATATAACTGACATGACTTTTCCAACGAAACTGGGAATGTATGTGTTTGTGGCATCTGTGTAATTATTTAATATCTCTGAAGTTGTGGGTCGATATGTGTAGGTGATACAAACATAACAATTTGTCAGGCTGCTACCATTTGCTGGGAGGTTTGATTTCCACTGTGCTTGGTAGGATCTGAGTCGTCTTTTCTTTGAGCCATTAATCAGTGTTTGAATGAACACCAAGAATGTGTTCAGTGCAATGATTACTTCTGTTCTGTTCCAGATTGTCCTGATGGGTATCAAATTATTTGTCCCAGTTACTTAGCAGCTGTCCCTTTTTAAGGCTGTGGTTGAATGGCAGGAATAAATAGAGCATATTTGATCCTCTGTGGTAGAGGTTGCAGTCAGTGCAAACCATTCTTCTGCCATTGTCGTTCTTAACAAAATACATCGAAACAATCATACTCTTCATGACAGTACTTTGGCATGTTTTAATTTCAGCATTATTAGTCACTGCCCATATACGATACGAGTGTTGGTGGATGGAGTGGGAGGAGGGAGAAAGATATTTAAAACAGATAAAGGCTTCCTCCCCGATGTGCATTACTTTTTCTGACCAAGAAATCTATGACTTAACTATGCTACTGCATTTTAGTATTTTATTTGCCTTAAGGCACAGTTAGTAATTCAGTTTGAATTTCTAATATTATTTTTAAAAGTCTTAGAAATGCAAAAGGGATTGCGGGCTTTTTGCAGTGTTAATGGTGAGATACAGAAGCAAGAGACACTAGTGCAATTATCAGTTCAGTGTATTCATTAGCTCACAGACTCTTAAATAATACTCTGATGCTGTTTTTCATAACTGGGGGAAGAAAATGAGATTATCATTAAAATGTTTTTACAAGTAATTATTTTTATTTTCTTACTGTGATAAATGGTTAGGTTAAAACTGGGGGGGGATGACAGCATGGTGGGAAGGGCAGAAAAAACATCTTTACTAAGGTTCTGTGCTAAATTAATCTTTGTTCTGATAAAGAAAACTTAATCAGGTACACAATAACAGGATTTTCAACTTAAGCAGTGTTTGAATTGGAGAATTAATGCTTTTCAGTTAGGGTATGAACAGTTCTTTAAATAACAGGCTTTAAAGGGTTTAAAGGGTTAGATGAACAGAACTAAATTCATGGGGTATATGAACTGCAGCCCACACTACATGTCCGGAGTAAAACAAGTCCACACAATGGGCAATTGTTTGCTCCAGCACATTCAGCTTGTCTAACATACTCTGCATTTCAGTTTGTCATTATACCCTGAATGTGTTCACTTCATACTGTGGTATTTGAAATCTGCCTTGAGGGTTTGATTAAACTTTCTGTAGTGGTGTAATGCATCCTGCTTGTTGGTTTCATTGTTGTTTGGTGAAGATGATCTTCCGTATCCGTATGTCTGGCCATTGTTTCCACAACCAGTTCAGTGCAGCTTCCTCAGCGCAAACTGCTCTCCCTTCTCCCATTGTCCAGAAAGGGTGACTTCTGATGGTTGCATAGCTTTATTGTTTCCTTCCCATTATTGTCAAACTCACGTGGTAATACTTGGCACTTTTACTGACTTTATAGATTAGGATGTGATGTCGTAGAGAAGGGGACAGGGCTACCCAAATTTTCTCAATTGCAGGGAGGAGCTGCCCAGGTGTGCTGAGGGGCCTGTACTCAGGAAGAGAAACAGGGAATCCTCCACAGTGAGTAACCCCACTTTCAAGTGCACACAGTTTCCTTCATAGCCGTGTCCAGTACAGTGTAGTTTCCTCTTCTGTCCTTTCCAGTTTGCCCCCTGGAATGTTCCCAGTTCAATTATCTTCTTTTCCCTTTATTTTGGTGTATTCTCATTTTACCTTGTCCTTTTTCTTTGTCTTCTTTCTGAAGATTAAAGTTTCCACTTTTGTCTCTTCACACCATTAATCTTTTCTCATTCTAGTCTTAATCTTTATAGGCATTGTCATTTTTCCAGTGTGTCATTGTGGTTCTGTCACTAATACATCGTATCATTTCTCTTCCCTTGCTGTGCAGTGGCCCTTTTCCCAGCCCTGTGTGGTTCCTTCCGTCCTTACTCATTGCCATACTCTTTCCTACCCACTCTTCTTTCTCCTTTCCAATCACCTTTTGGCTTTCCTTTCTTGACGGGTCCCTTTTGAATCTTGCCTATTGATGTATGTGAGATAAGCGCAGTTCAGCTCCCAGACCTTTCTAGTGCAGCCCTCACTTCTGTATTTTCCTTTGTGGAACTGAAAGATAAAGGATACAAAGCTCATCTGTAACAAAGAACCGAAGGATTTGGTAAACTGTGTTTTGGCTGCGAAAGGGGAGAACAGGCAGTAAATCAGAATTGTAAAATGGCAGGAGAGGGCTGAGCTTGTCAAGTTGTAGTGAGTAGGGAGGCTTTGGCTTTAGGTGAGCTGCTTGAATTACAGCCCTGGCTAGCACCCTTCACACTTTGACTTGCATGATACGATGTGGTCGTGTCTCTAGTCCCTAGTGGGCAGGTATCCACATAGTACTACTTTCACAATTGCCATCATTTGGTAACTACTAAAGAGAAGCTCAGGATCGGATGAATTTGGAGACCAAACTGATTTCTTATTTACCCAGGGTAGAAATGCAAGTTCTGGCTGAGATATGTTGGCAAGATGCTCTGGGAAGCTTGATTGCCGTGGCCTGTGCTGCACCTTTTACTGCTGATTGAAAGGTTTCATTTTCCAGGGCTGTCAGTCTGGCACTTTACATGAACAAAAGAGTAGCTGTTTGTTTAACAGCTTAAAACTGATGGAGACAAAAAGGAAGTGGAAAACCAGAAAAATCTGTACGAAATAGTTGTATCTGGAAAAGGAGTGGGTTACTTTGGGCTCAATTGGAAAACGCAAAGGAGTGGAAAACTGAGCTGAACTGGAAAAATATACTGCACTCTGTCATGTAGCATCTTGTGTGCTGTGACTGTTCTGACTACTTAATTTTTCATTGTTTTGAGAAACAAAAAGCATTTTAAAATTGAAACCTGTCTGTGTCAATTCTCACAGTAGCTCCTGCTCTACAAATGGAAGATTTTAGCCAATTTTGTTCCTGAGGTCATGACAAAACCTAAGCGTAGAATATTCAAATGACCTCAAATAGTTCTAAAGTAATAAAAATCAAAAAAGAAGACTAGCTGTCTCTTTCTTTCTGTTTTGTTTTGGTTTTTTTTTTCCCCCCCTCCTGCCTGAAAGGAACTCTGTTGCTGTGTGATAAAACTAGTTGCGTATTTCAACTCTTTTATTTGGAACTCGGTAAGGCGGATGTAGCAGATGATGCACAAAAGCATCAAGTAAATCTTATTCTCGCTGCAGTTTCCTGGATTATATCTGGCCTTCCAACAGAGGACTCCAGTCTCAACACTACCGTTCCCTGCCTTTCACAAATGACTACATAAAAACTGCATGATCGCATAACCTTTCAGATTCACAGGACAGCTGTGTCTTGTCACTTACACGTTTATTATTTCTTTTCAGGCATTGGAAAAGTACCCCAACTCACCAATGACTGCAAAACAAATACTGGAAGTCATTCAGAAAGAAGGATTAAAAGAAACAAGGTCAGTGTTTATATGTTCTGTATTTTTGTGCTCTCTTTGAAAACCATCTAGGAATGGTATATAATCTTTACAAAACATAAAGTGCTGGTTAATGGCTGAATTGATTTCCAGTACCAAAGTGGGAAATATAGCTGATGGGTTTTGTTTGTTTGTTAGTTCAAGGCTTTTAAAATGGTTAGTGACTGGCTTAACTTTGTACCTTCCAAAAGGAGTCTGTGGGCCAGCTCCAGCCCAATGGCCTTTCTTTAGAAAGACAGTGTGATCTGCTCAGACAGCCCAGTGCTACATCTGATTTTTTCTTAAGGACCGAAGCTTAACAACTGGATTGCCTCTGCCACCATGTGCATGGAGAAAGTGTGAGATGGAGCTAGACACACTCCTTCTCTCACTTGGGTTTGTGGTCTGGCACTTAAATCACTGTTACGACATGCTGCTGTTGCCTGTGGTAACAGGGGTTGTGCTGATAAAGAATTGGGAATGGAAGGAGAGGGGTGTTTGAACACTGGGAGCTAGTCTGTGTGGCTGCAGAGGTTGGATACTGAGTTGCTTAATAACAGTGTACTTTGGATGTAGATTACAACTATAGTCATTAAGCTGTTAGGGGATCGGTGGGTTATCCAGAGCCTATGAAAATCAACAGTTGTCTTCCATTGAATCCTGGTTCAGATGGGCATGCAGCTTCTTGTTCCTCAAAGGTGACTGACTACGTGGTAGGTCTTCTAGTGACCTGCAGATGGAAACTTGGGCAGGAAGTAAAATAAGTTAAGGAAAAACTGGTTGGTTGTTGGGGGTCTCCTATAAGATGCAGTCCTCTTCTCCAAATGTTATAGTAAAAATTTTCTGTTCTAATAAATTCTTTTAATACTTGTTGCTGTCTCAAAGTAAAGGGAGACATCCGCTTTTATTTTAATTATAATCTTTTAGTGTGGCACCTAAAATCTATGACAAGAGAACTTCAAAGCCTGTGTAGAGGAGTAGGAACACATTATGTCTGTTGCTTCTGAGTTTATTCTGGTGAACCAGAAGTAATGACGGGACATATTTTTACTGAATTCACTGTTGTTCCAAAGAAACAGAACACTCTGCGTGATCATTTGCACTGCATAGCCATGCACTGCTTTGTTGGTAACCTCATAACATGCTTATAAGAGCTGTATTTTGGTAAAATTGCAAAAGAGATGGTATGCAAGACGAAGTTGAATTTGCCACCTTTTACAGATATAAAATGCTTTAGTTCTTGTCAAGAAATTGCTTCAAGTATATTTGGCAATGATGCCAAGGAAACAAGGGGATGAAAACTTCTGAAAACAAATGTCCAAACGTGTGTTATGCTGCAAGGATTTGCATACAACAACAAAAAAGCAAGAAAACCCAACTTTGAAAATCTGTTTTTATTAAGATACTGTTTCTCACAGCAGTGAATAGATTGCTTTCTTCTTCTTGCATCTTGTGATATGAGACAACTGCATGGGAGAGGCTCACATGCCTGATAATAGCATTTCTTTGTAATTTTAAAAATTCTTGTTTCTGTGAACAGTGCATGAACAAAATTTTGTGTGCAAAACCTATGGGAGGGAGTGAAGGCAGCGTTTTTATGATTTAAATATAGAAAATGTGGAAGCCCTTTTTAATTGCTGCAGAATGAATAATAAGAGAAAGATTCCTTTGAAGAGGTTCAAAGCTGGATCTTCTTTCATTTCTTCAGTTACTAAGAAACAGAATTGCAGGGAGATAGGAAGGAAATTCTGATTTTTATTCATGGTATGGTATGTGCAGGTATGTGTGAACGTGCAGTAGATTGCAGGATGCCATATGTGGTCATGAGTATCTAGATAACTGAGAAGGATAAAATTCAATGTTCTTTACTCCTTACTTGAAACATTGTACTACATTATAGGCTAGGTCATCCTAAACTGATTAGCCTAAAAATTCTAAATTCTGCAATTGTAAAAACAAAAAATGTTGATTTTGTATTGATTTTTTTTAAAGTTTGGATTCTCATTTAACTTCTGATTTCATGTAAAAGTTGTGTTTCTGCTGCATTTTAATACTGATTAGGCACAAACCTGCAAAGCTATCTGAGTGCCTAACTCTTAATAGGAGCCGATAAGGTATTTGACTTCATATACATATTTTTTGATTGGGCTTCAGTGCATAAGTAATGTTTTGTTTTCACAGTCCTTGAATTCAGAGTCTCCCATTTACTTCATCCAGCTCTGCAATTTTTTTCAGTACCTTTCTGCCAGTATGGTACCTTTGCTGTTACTAAAGATGATCTTTCCTGGTCTCTGTGCTGCAGCCAGCTAAGATGAGTAAGGGATGTAAATTTATGATGTGCAGTCACCTGGTCATAAGCAGTAGAATGGCACTAGTGTATTTTATTCTGTATTGATTTGTGTATTCTTCAAGTCTGAACTTGTACCAGCAATATGTTACTACTTTAATATACTTTACTTAATCCTTTATACTGATTATCACTGTCGGTAGAACCTTGGCAATCCTAAATGAAGTTCTTCAAAAATTTTCCTCTCTACTGTTCCATTTATAGATGAGCGAGATTAATTGGCTTAGTCATTTTTCAAATATATTGCAGCATTAATTAATCTAAAGCTTTTTGCTGTGGTAGTAAATCTGAATGAATAACGTATGATTTTCAGCAATCTCATTGTCATTATGTGTAATCTTTAAAAAGACACTGTCAGACTATTCAGCCTCTTCTTTTCTTTGTTTGCAATAAAGACATCAAGTTGCACATTTATTTTTTTTATTACTCAAATAATTAAATACTATAGAAGGAAAATTCCAAAGTTACAAGGCAGATATATGTTAGAAATTAAAATAAAAACTTACTGACATGTCCTGTGAGAGGTTATACACCTACCCAGTTTCCTATATCTTGGGGGATGTAAAGCTCAATTTTGTTTGTTAAATATCTTTCCTGTTATGATGGTTAGTTGTAAAATGGTCAGCAGGCAGTTCTTCTGCTACCTAGAAGGAGTAAAAACTTTTAAGGCAAACCTTTTTGGGATGTAGAAAATATATGGTTTTCTTCCAGGGTGGGGGCGGGGAGGGAGAAGTATTTATTTTACATTCATGCCTGTGCTGATAGCTAACGGTGTCAGGCCAGCAGCCCTGGACACTGAAATCTCTTTACAAAGAAGATAGACAGCAGCTCACTCCAGTGCACAGTGCTCTGGATTTTCCTTCCTTAGCATCCACTGTCCTGTTCTTTTGAAAACAATTCCCTGTCCCATTGTAACTTTGTAGACTCACAACCTGCTGGTTATGTATCCTAGCATGAGATTTTGCTGATTTTGCTAGTGTGACATAGACTACTAGTCAGAGTATGCTCCACTATAGCCTCAGTGCTCCTTTTCCACTGTGCTGCTGCCTCACTAGTTGTTCTCCATCTTGTGTTTCCGCTGTTACTTATTCCTGTTGAGGTCTAGAATTCCCCTTACTGAATTGTATTCAGGTCTTCTGCAGACCGTTTCTCAAATTTTATTAAGATTGCTTTAACATGTAGTCTTGTCTTTCAGCATGCATGCAGCCCTTCCAAGTTTAGTGTCATCTGTTTATTAGAACTTGTTTCCTTTTGCAGCATTATATTTCTCTTCTTTGCTTATGAAAGTCCCATGAGAAACAATGTTCAAAGATTCATGAAGTCGGACTACATGATACCTACTGCTGCTTCTCTAACTACAGGGTCTGCTACTATGTCATAAAGAATATTTTGATAGATTTTGAAGTAACTTGTTTTGACAGGTCTATGTATTACTCAACTTATTCCAAATAATTTTTATTCCATATTTTGGGGGAATTGAAATTCAGTTGCTGCATCTTTACTTCCTTGGCTCTGCCTTTTTTTTTCATTTTTTTAAAGCTAGTCACTAGATGTTTTCCAGTCTTTTGGGATCACTGCTGTCCTCTACAAATTCTCAAAAATGACTAGTGATAATTCTGAGACTGGTTCAGTCAGCTCTAAATACCATGTGATGGATTTCAACAGATTTAACTGATTTGAGAACATCTAATTTATTTAATTATCATCTAATGAATTTTCTCTGTGTTTGTTCCTGGTGTTGGTTTTAGTAGCTGTCTAATCATAGACACCGTTCTAATTAGGTGTCAACAAAGAAGAGGCACTAGCACTCCTGTGCTTTTGGTGTAAGTGCTCAGTGCCACCCCTTCACGGAAGAGCAAGCCAGTTTCCTACCTGTTGGTGTGCTTATAGAAATGTCTTTGTGCATGGTGGGTGGGTGAGTTTGCTGAAGTTTAATTTCCTGAAGCCCATTTTCTTCTTTTTATGTTTTCCCTTATTTTCCTAAAAATGAAGAATCATCCCTTCATTAACGCTCAGTGTTTTCAGCTGCTTCTTCCCCACTGGTTCAAATCAAATGGAGTACTGCCTTCCTTCCTAACTGCTTTTTATGTCTTCTGTTCAAGGATTTTTGTTCCTAACACAGTCCCAGGAACTTGCCAGATGCTTCTCTGTCCCTGTGTCTTTCTTTTCCCAAGAGGTGCCTGCATGGTCATAATGGGGATATTTAAGTAGGTCATGTGTTTTAAAAATTTTTGCTGATTCTCACAGAAAAAAGCTTCTCTCTCTAATTCTCCTGGTTTCCTGCTATATTAAACTGTGACCCTATGTCATGGTTTAACCCGAGCCAGCAACTGAGCACCACGCAGCCGCTCGCTCACTCCCCTGCCCCGGTGGGATGGGGGAGAGAATTGGAAGAGTAAAAGTGAGAAAACTTGTGGGTTGAGATAAGAACAGTTTAATAATTGAAATAAAGTAAAATAGTAATAATAATAATAAAAAAATATACAAAGCAAGTGATGCACGATGCAATTGCTTACCACCTGCCACCCAATGCCCACTCAGTCCCCAAGCAGCGGCCTGCCGGCCAGCTTTTCCCTAGTTCATATACTGAGCATGATGTCACATGGTATGGAATATCCCTTTGGCCAGTCTGGGACAGCTGTCCTGGCTGTGCCCCCTCCCTGCTGTTTGTGCACCTCCAGCCTTCTCAGTCGGTAGAGCATGAGAAGCTGAAAAGTCCCTGACTAGTGTAAGCACTACTTAACACACTGATGTTTTAGTTGTTGCTATCAACATTATTCTCATACTAAATCCAAAACACAGCACTATACCAGCTACTAGGAAGAAAATTAACTCTATCCCAGCTGAAACCAGGACAGTATCCACCCCTTATTCTATACCATCTACATCATGCCCAGGTCCCACACTTTCCAGTACATCCCAATTAATCACCAGCACTTTTCCTGTCTTTTGATATATACACACAGATATCATTCCCTTAGTCTATGGGCCATCCCTATAAAATATTTGTTGAGTTCATTTAGTCCATGACTTTGGGCTCCATCTGTCATAACAGTCCTTCAGGGCAGGAGAGATGGTGTGTGGTGTTGGATTGTTGCATGCTGAAGCCAGTTCTGGTTCCATTATCACTGTGCTTTGCTCGGTTTCATCAAAGTTCATTCTTCATTAGTCTAGGTGATTCTTACTGTAATACTGTTGATATGGCATATAGCCACCATAGAAGTGATGATATACAGTATTATATACAAATTAACATCATACAATTTAATTCATTGGCTAATCTCACCCAAAATCAAATCCCCTTGAGGTACACATCAGACTTCCCCATCCTCCCGCATCACCCACCAAGTGCACCCAGGTCCTTGAGCAAAAGCCGTCCCACGGATGGGTTTGCTTTTGCCCAAGGAAGGAATAGCGCAGACTGTCTTCCCCAGCATATTTATGTGCACTACAGGGACTTTATTCCCATCTACAGTACGTAAAAGTTCTGACTGGGCAGGGCCAGCTCGATTGGCAGATCCCCTAGTGTTGACTAACCAGGTGGCCTTTGCTAAATGTGTGTCCCAATGTTTGAATGTCCCAGCACCCATTGTTCTCAGTGTAGTCTTTAACAGTCCATTGTATTGTTTGATTTTCCCGGAGGCTGGTACATGATAGGGGATGTGATACACCCACTCAGTGCCGTGCTCTTTGGCCCAGGTGTCTATGAGGTTGTTTCAGAAATGAGTCCCGTTGTCTGACTCAATTCTTTCTGGGGTGCCATGTCGCCATATGACCTGTTTTTCAAGGCCCAGGATAGTGTTCAGGGTGGTGGCATGGGGCATGGGATATGTTTCCAGCAATCCGGTGGTTGCCTCCACCATTGTAAGCACGTGGCGCTTGCCTTGGCGGGTTTGTGGGAGTGTGATATAATCGATCTGCCAGGCCTCCCCATATTTATATTTCAGCCATCGTCCTCCATACCAGAGAGGCTTTAACCGCTTGGCCTGTTTGATTGCAGCGCATGTTTCACATTCATGGATAACCTGTGCAATAGTGTCTATCGTCAAGTCCACCCCTCGATCATGAGCCCATCTATATGTTGCATCTCTTCCTTGATGGCCTGAGGTGTCATGGGCCCAACGGAGCTATAAATAATTCACCCTTATGTTGCCAGTCCAGATCCACCTGAGCCACTTCAATCTTAGCAGCCTGATCCACCTGCTGGTTGTTTTGATGTTCTTCAGTGGCCCGACTCTTGGGTACATGAGCATCTACCTGACGGACCTTACAACCAAGTTCTCCACCCGGGCAGCAATATCTTGCCACAATGCGGCAGCCCAGATGGGTTTGCCTCTGCGCTGCCAGTTGCTCTGTTTCCGTTGCTGTAACCACCCCCACAGGGCATTTGGCACCATCCATGAGTCAGTACAGAGATAAAGTACTGGCCATTTTTCTTGTTCAGCAATATTGAAAGCCAGCTGGATGGCCTTTACTTCTGCAAATTGCCTCAATTCACCTTCTCCTGCAGCAGTTTCTGCGACTTGTCATATAGGACTCCATACAGCAGCCTTCCACCTCCGATGCTTTCCCACAATATGACAGGACCCATCAGTGAACAGGGCACATTGCTTCTCATTTTCTGGTAGTTTATTACACAGTGGGGCCTCTTCAGCACGCGTCACCTCCTCCTCTGGCGATACTCCAAAATCTTTGCCTTCTGGCCAGTCCATGATCACTTCCAAGATTCCTGGGCGACTGGGATTTCCTATTTGAGCCCGTTGTGTGATCAGTGCGACCCACTTACTCCACGTAGCATCAGTTGCATGATGTGTACAGGGGATCTTCCCTTTGAACATCCAGCCCAGCACCAGCAGTCGGGGTGCCAGGAGGAGCTGTGCTTCAGTACCAACCACTTCCGAAGCAGCTTGAACCCCTTCACATGCTGCCAATATCTTTTTCAGCTGGAGTATAGCACGTCTTGGATCCTCTGTATCCCCGACTCCAAAATCCTAAAGGTTGACCTCGAGTTTCCCCTGGTACTTTCTGCCAGAGAGTCCAGGTAGGGCCATTCTCCCCGGCTGCGGTGTAGAGTACATTTTTTACATCTTGTCCTTCCCGGACTGGCCCAAGGGCTACTGCATGAACTATCTCCTCTTTAATTTGTTCAAAGGCTTGTCGTTGCTCAGGGCCCCATTTGAAATTGTTCTTCTTCTGGGTCACTTGATAGAGAGGGCTTACAATCAGACTGTAATTTGGAATATGCATTCTCCAAAAACCCACGACGCCTAAGAAAGCTTGTGTTTCCTTTTTGCTAGTTGGTGGAGACATGGCTGTTATTTTGTTGATCACATCCATTGGGATCTGATGACGTCCATCTTGCCATTTTACTCCTAAAAACTGGATCTCCCTTGACCTTACTTTGTTTTATGGCAAAACCAGTTTTCACAAGGATTTGGACTATTTTCTTCCCTTTCTCAAAAACAACTTCTGCTGTGTTGCCCCACATGATGATGTCATCAATGTATTGCAGGTGTTCCGGAGCCTCACCCTGTTCCAGTGCAGTCTGGATCAGTCCATGGAAATGGTGGGGCTGTGTTTCCACCCCTGGGGCAGTTGGTTCCAGGTGTAGTGGACGCCCCTCCAAGTGAAAGCAAACTGTGGCCTGCACTCTGCTGCCAAAGGGATTGAGAAGAACACATTAGCCATATCAGTTGTGGCATACTACTTGGCTGCCTTTGACTCCAGTTTGTACTGAAGTTCTAGCATGTTCGGCACGGCAGCACTCAGCTGCAGCGTGACTTCATTCAGGCCATGATAGTCTACTGTTAGTCTCCACGCTCTGTTAGACTTTCACACTGGCCATATGGGACTGTTAAAGGGTGAGCGAGTCTTGCTGATCAATCCTTGGCTCTCCAGTTGAAGAATCAGCTTATGGATGGGAATCAGGGAGTCTTGGTTGGTGCGGTATTGCCACCGGTGCACCGTGGTGGCAGCGATTGGCATCTGTTGGTCTTCGACCTTCAGCAACCCCACAACAGAATGGTCCTCCAAGAGACCAGGCAAAGTAGACGGCTGTTTAATTTCTTCCGTCTCCAAGGCAGTTATACCAAAAGCCCACCAGTACCCTTTTGGGTCCTTGAAATACCCTCTCCTGAGGCAGTCTGTGCCAAGGTTGCATGGAGCCTCTGGGCCAGTCACAATGGGGTGCTTTTGGCACTCATTCCCAGTTAGGCTCACTTCAGCCTCCAATAGAGTTAGCTGTTGGGATCCCCCTGTCAATCCAGAAATACAGATGGGTTCTGCCGCTTTATAGCTTGATGGCATTAGGGTACACTGTGCACCGGTGTCTACTAGAGCCTTATACTCCTGTGGGTCTGATGTGCCAGGCCATCGAATCCACACAGTCCAGTAAACCTGGTTGTCCCTTTCCTCCCCCTGGCTGGAGGCAGAGCCCCTCTAGTCCTGGTCATAGTATCTGTTATTCACTTCTTTTAAATACGAGTCAGAAGTTTCTTCATTAAGATCAGAAGTAAGATCAGCCCTTCTACTCTGTCTGGGGAACTGCCCACTGGAAACTGGAGCAGCAATTTTCCTGCAAGAACCCCCTTTTGTGATTGTTTTTCCTTGCAACTCTAGGGTCGGGGGCAGGCAACCCATGCCTCTAGGTTTGAGGTAGATTTTCCATCCCGCTTCCCCATGTCCTCTCCGTGGTCACGTAGGTAAAACCACAGGGTGGCCTGTGGTGCGTACCCTCTATATCCTCTGTCTTGAACAGAGGGACGCTTACTCCTAATGCCTGAGATACTGGTCCATACAGGTGGGGAGTAGGACCTATCCTCTTTGAGTTGCTGGAACTCCCGGGACAGTTTCTCTACAGCTGAGACGAGGGAGGAAGAGAGACTTCCGTCGTATTGCCAGAGTTGGTCAGCCAATTCATCCACCGTTGGTCCCTCTTTATCTTTCCAGGTCACTACTGCCAATGAGTTTGCATACAACGATGGTGTGCTCCGTACCAACTTCTGCCACATGGGTCATGTGCACTGGACTTCATCTGGGTCTTTGGATAACTGCTCATTGTCCAGGTCATCATAAAACATCTCCAGCATGGTTAGTTCCCTCAGGTTCTGGATACCTCTCTCCATGGTGGTCCACTTGCCTGGGTGACATATAACATCTTGAAAGGATGCCTTTCCTTCATGCCTGACAGGAGTCGCCTCCAGAGGCCGAGGACTTGTGCCCCTCTTGCAATGCTTTGTCAATGCCCCCTTCCCTGGAAGGGGATCCCAGCTGTTTGGCTTCCCTACCCTCTAATTCCAGGCTACTGGCCCTGTTATCCCAGCATTGGAGCAGCCAGGTGACAATGCGCTTGCCTGGATGATGGCTGAAATCTTTTCACATGTCTCGCAGCTCACTCAGGGATAGGGATCAGGTGGTTTCCATCTCATTTACGAGTTCTGCCTCTTCCTTCTCCTTTCCTTGTCATGGCCCTGCTTTTTCCTCATCCCTTACTAAATGAGCTTTCACTTCCAACATTTCTTCTTGTGTATAGGGATGATTGATACCAGCACAGGTTGGTTCTCTTGTTCAGCTGCAGTGTCTGTTATGGGGGTTGGAGTAGCTGCAGTGCCTGTCATTTTGTCATCAGATCCAGAGACCTTCTCTTCCCTTTGAGGGTACTGAATAGCGTTGAACAGGGCTCGGTAGGCATGGGCCAGGCCCCAGCACGTTGCAGTGATCTGTGTCTCTCTGGAGTTGCCAGGGTGACAGCATACTTTTTCCAAATATTGTACTAATTTTTCAGGATTCTGCACTTGTTCAGGGGTGAAGTTCCAAAACACTGGAGGTGCCCACCATCCTAGGCATTTTCCCATGCTATCCCACACACCCTGCCACTCATAATTATCCAGCCTTGAGGCACATCTCTGGATGATATTCTTAAATTGCTTATTAACCTTAGGCAAAACTGAAACAATATTCCCAAGAGATACCAATAGAAGTATCTTAACTACCCAAGGATGTTCAAGATACTGAAAAGTTATTGCAATGAAGGAGGAAACATCATAGAAGAAGGTAGCAAAGCTGCCATTCTGTATTTGCTCCATAAAAAACCTCTCAGAGGAAGAACTATAATTGCTAATTGTCTCCACGAAGTGGAACCCAAAGTACAGTAATGGCTTCAGTACAAAGCTGAAATACCAGATTAAGCTCAAGGCCAGTGTTTTAATAACAAACCTCCCAGGCAAAACATCACTAATCACTGCAGAGCACAGCAAACTGCAAAAACCAACACCAATCTCTAACATGTACAGCAAAAAAAAGAGCATCGTGCAGATCAGATAAACTAATATCGAGAACAGATGAATCAATATTGTGACCCACAACTGTTAACAGATATAAATTCCTTAATACGCTCTGGTTAATCTGTTGTTATCTCAAACCCTTCGTGCCCCACATTGGGCACCAAAAAGGACTGTCATGGTTTAACCTCAGCTGGCAACTGAGCACCACACAGCTGCTCGCTCACTCCCCGGCCCCGGTGGGATGGGGGAGAGAATTGGAAGAGTAAAAGTGAGAAAGCTCGGGGGTTGAGATAAGAACAGTTTAATAATTTAAATAAAATAAAGTAAAATAGTAATGATAAAAGAATATACAAAGCAAATGATGCACGATGCAGTTGCTCACCACCCACTGACTGATGCCCAGCCAGTTCCCGAGCAGCGGTCACCGCCCCCCGGCCAACTCCCCCCACTTTATATACTGAGCACGATGTCATATGGTATGGAATATCCCTTTGGCCAGTTTGGGTCAGCTGTCCTGGCTGTGCCCCCTCCCAGCTTCTTGCTGGCAGGGCATGAGAAGCTGAAAAGTCCCTGACTAGTGTAAGCACTACTTAGCAACAACTAAAACATCAGTGTGTTATCAACATTATTCTCATCCTAAATCCAAAACACAGCACTGTACCAGCTACTAGGTAGAAATCTATCTTAGCCAAAACCAGGACACCCTAGTATCATGCTTGGTTTTGCCCTCTTGTCATTACCTGGCAATTGCCTGTAGGACCACCAGGAATAACCTATTTATTCCCTTCTGTTTGGGGCACTGCACCTTCATGAAGGATAGGACCAATTGAAGACTGCTTAAAATTATCAGGGAGATAGAAAGATAGATGTTGGTATGAATTAGGTGTTTGGATTAAGGAAGAGAAGATTGCGTTTAGACATAGTAAGTCTTCCAATACATAAAAGAGAAAAAAAGTAAGGGAATAAGTTACCAAGTGCATGTCTGATATGGACAGGGCAAGAAATAAGGCCTTTAAACTGAAGCAAGAAAAGATTCCAACTAGATAGTATGAAGATTGTTTTTTCTAACGGGTATAATTGTTTTCTGTCGTGAGCTGTGGGGGAGATGTGTGAGATCTCTAGATCTCTCTAAAAACATTATAGATATGTGTCTGTCAGGAATTATGTACATTTGGTTGATCCTGCCTTGAACTAGGGGAATGAACTAGCATATCCCTTGATTCATATTTTTCTATTAATTTTTTTAGATCAGTGTGCAGTACTTGGGCCATACATGTTGTTTGAGTCCTAGAGGAGAATATCCAGCCAAATTCTGATAAATGTTTGATGCTAATAACCCTAGATTATGTCTTGGCTTTCTGTAGTTCCCTTTCTCCTTTGCTTGGTGAGGCTGGGAAATTGACTTGTCTGGATAAGATTAAAGCCAAAGATTCTCAGTACAAGTTAAAAGCCAATAAATTTTCAAAATGGGACAAGCAATGTTTAATTTTTTGGAGTGCAACTTTAGCCCACAGCTATGCTAGCTATTTACTTTCCTTCTCCATTAGACTCAGGACTGTGAACCCTGGAATGGGATAAATTCATAGCATTTTTGCTTTTCAACTAGAGTAACAGACCTATGTATTATAAAGTAACTTTGATTATTCTGTTCAGGTAATTCATAGAAGAGGTTAAAAAAAAAATCCATTCGTCTCATTCTGTTTTTCATTTTCCAGTAGGAATCTTAAACTTCTTTTTCTTGATGTTTCTTTGTTGATCTTCATTTCAACTATGAGAATCACGGCATCAGTCCTAACTCCTCCTCCTTTTTTTCTCTGCATGTTTTGTCTTTTGCCACGCAATGTTAAGCTATCTATTGATTTATTGTTGTGACAGTAGTCTTTCAGAAGACTAAGAAGAGATGCTTGCCACTGGCACTGGCAATAGTGCTGTTTCTTCTGCACTCCACACTGTTGATAATATCTATCGTGAATGATATCATAACATATTAAGTGTTCTGAGCCTAGGAAAGCAGCAAAGTATGACCCTGATAAATCTCAAGACACTCTTACTAGATTTACACTTTTTGTGCAGAAATATTGAACTAGTGGGTTAGCTAGAATTAAACCCACTTTGAACTGCTGAGCGGAGTCATCAATGGAATAAAACACATGATCCGTGCAGGGTCTGTCTGTAGCTCTGAAGTGAGATGGTACTCCTGAAAATATTACTGTCACTTCTGAATCCTTTGATCTTTTTGCCAGTGTCTCTTTAAGCCTTTGCATACTTCATCCTTAGAGCTATTGACTAAAATAAAACCCATTCTGAATGCTGCTGTTTCTGTAAATAGGCTAAATGAGCTGGCAACTGTCTTCTGTTGTTTATCGTTTTCAAGTTCCTTGTTTTATTGTGTATGCATGTAGACAGAAAATTTTTACTTCCTTTCTCTGTAAAGTAATTCCAAAATGTCATTGTGATTCATAATTATTAACAAGTCATAGTTTTTATCTTCCACTTAAAAAAAAAAAAAAGCAAATGCCCTCCAATAACGAAAAGCTCTTAAAAATTTCACTGAAAGAACCACAGTTTTTGTCTTAAGGCTCTGATTGTTAACAGAAGAACACAGACAGTTAAGAGGCTTCTGTGGTTGCATATATCTGATAGAATTTATTTGGGAGCCTCTTCAGCTGAAGGAGTGCATTGTTTTGTCTTGAAGGTAGTTATTCCCTGCAACGGACTGAAAGGAAGCCTTGATGAGAAGAGAGAGAGAAAGCTATTAGCATTCTTTTGCCTGGCAATATTAGGTTGATTTTTATGCCTCTACAGATGTGGCTTTTGGCTGTAGAGCAGTGAAAGAAACAAACTTTCAGTACAACCTGTCTTTCTGCATAAATTCACTTCAGACACCTCTTTGAAACGCTGTTTTCCCCAGTGTAACAGCAAACCGCCTAATTTGGTAGGCAGTTGTGATAGCAGCAATTCACCAGCTGAAAATCTCAGGCTTGCTCCTTCTTGCCTAGGCATTCCCGGCATCGTTATGCCACAGTGCAGTCTAACCAGGTAAAAACTGATGGGCTTCCTACGTTATTGCATTCCAACGTTGGAACTGTAACTTGCATAATCACACCCATGTCACCTCTGTGATAATTATTTCAGTTTTTGATGGCGATGTAGCCCTAAAACAACTACGGTATTAACTCGAGCCTAAGAGCAGGGTTGTTAATTCTTGACGCCATGTTGCTGCATTGTGATTACCCTACTGTTAGCTTAAAGCTAGCTTGCTTATGTCTGTACAATGGTAATCCCGTCTTTGTACTGATTTGGAAAACTGTTTTTGGGTGCTAATGAAACATGTAAAATAATAAAACCTCAAATGTTTTCCCTCAGCTAATTGCAAAAACAACAGAATTTTTGTTTATTAGTGATGATGCTTCTTCCATTGTGTATACCTATGAAAGATATATTTCAATATAAGATACTTAACTACCTTGAATATATTTTTTTTTTGCCTGAAGCACCATTATCTTCATTCATCACAATATCTCCATATTCCAGTTTTTAGAAATTTTCTGGGGTATTTTTTTTTGTTTTAATGCTGCTCGTCTTCCTTTCACAGGACAGTGGAGTCTCTCTCTAGGGATTTCAATAAACAGTCCAGTAAAATCAGTCTGCATGTCAGCATCCTTTATAAAATTACCTGTTTGTTTGGTTTGGGTTTTTTTTTTTTTTTTTTGCACGATGCATGTAGTAACGGGTGCCCCAGCTGTTACAGGCAGGCTAAAAATCATGCTTGTGTCACAGATGCAAATTCCTTTGTTAGTTTTATTAAGGTGTGGATTTAATTTTGGAAATATTTCAGATGATAAATGGCACAATGTAAATAGTAAGAATCTTTTGAGTATGACACAGAATACTTTGGAGGATACTGTTCTGAATATTAATTGAGCATATGTAAAAAGAGAGTGGAGACAGAAGCAAAGTAATATTTTTTCAAAGCTAAATGGAGAGCTAAGAACGTAGCCTGGTCCTCTGCTCCTCCCCTCCCAATATCCTGTCCATTAAACTGGTGTTGCTGCTGCAGTATCTCTACTAGTTCCCGTCTACATGCAATCCCTTGTCCCAAGAGTTTCTGCTACAGGAATCTTCCCTCTTTCTCAAACTGGGTCACCAATCCCGTGGTCTCCAATTACCCCAAACTGCTGTCATCCTTTTTCCCTTCCCATATGTGAGGACGCAAACTCCATTCATTTCACCATTCGATGTGCCTGAAATTTTCTTAAGTAATACAATGTGGACATCCCAGATTTCAGTATTTATTTCACATTCTGGCTTAGGACCAACCAAGCTTTCTTCTTTAGTTTGGTTCCAGGACCATTTATGAGGAAATAAAAACACAATTCCATCATTTTATCATGTCTGGGACCTTCAATAGATGATTTACAACAGTTTAGAAAAGTTCATACGGCTTCCCCTTTTGTACTTCGCCCCTGATTTGTCATCATGTTGAAGTCTGTTCCTGTATGCTCAGGTGAACTGAGATTTCAGAAGAGTTGATCTCTTTTGTTAAAGATTATTATGTTACTGTTAGTTTTCCATATACATTTTTGTTCATATAGAGTTCAGTACTTCAGTTTTCTATTTGGTACAGTAGTTCTCTGTGTCTGGGTGCTAAAACATATATTGTAACCACCTTTCCACCTTTCATGGAAGTAATAGGAAATAGCGCGGCTTGATTTTTTTTTTATTATTATTTTTTAAAAGATCTGCCATAAAGTTGTTTGCCTTAAATCTATTAGCAGCTCTGCAAAATGTGTCTGCAAAGATTGGGAAAACAGGAATCCAGTCAGTGTGACACACTTGCTTCCTCGGTATTATTAAAATATTTTTATTTTACTTGTGCAGTTACTTGGGTTTCTGCTCCTCCCACCCAAGCCTAAGCTGTATTTTCTCAAAGAACATTATGCTAGTGCAGTGTATAAAGCTTTTTTATTTGTTTGATGCTTTACTGGTAAGGGAGAGTGGCCCACATGATCATTAGATATTCAAGTTATAATAATTCAGTAGAAATGTGAAAATTTTAAAAGTTCATTTATTTAGCTGTAATAGGAAAAATTATGGTTGTTAAGTTTTGTGATGTGATAAACGTTTCAACTTCTAAAGGTCTATATTGCAAAAATATTTTATCTTTGAATGCGTGCGCAAGTCCTCTTTATCACAGCCTAATTTTCTGAAATTAAGATGCCCCATAAGATGTTAACGCCATATTAAAGATATCCCTTTTTCAATACAAGAGGAAATCCAACAACTTAAATGCAACAAATAATAGATAGCAGTGCAGATGCTGATGATCTTATAAGATTTACTAGTTATTTTGTGCAGTAATGACACCACTTCCTATTAAAGGACATTTTATTTTGAAGTAGGAGATGGACATCAGCTGTGACTAAATAGTGTAAATTTGTCAACAAATTCAGTGTTGGCTTTTTTTGCATAATGTAATAATTCCTTTATCAATATATTTTGATGTTTAATGTAAGAATTTAAGTTGTGTTTTCTTTTTCCTATGTTGTATCTCTCAGTGTAGACTACTATTGAAAGAGACTGAAACGTAGTAATGTAGTTCAGGCTGATGAAAAGAGAAACGTCCTGCATTATGAATTGGTGTTACCATATGCATAGCATTATCCTGGAGTGTATATTAGGTGATAACTGACTTTCCACATTTCTCCTAGAAAGTGTAACTTCTCTTTTAGCAATATTTAAGTATGCTACAGATCTTTTTTCTTCAATGTTTCTGTATTTCAAAGAGTATTTCTGTGTTAAAGTTTGTGTCTCTTTTTCAGAAAGAGAAATTAAATAAGGATATCCAAGAGATCTAAACACATTCAAAGCAATCAGATACTCACAGAAGTTATGTTAGGAAAGTTTCACCAGATCTTTAATCCATCCTCCCAGCAGTGCAAGTTTTTTGGTTTGTTTGTTTGGGTGTTTTTTTTGTTTGTTTTGATGGTTGGGGTTTTTTTTGTGTGTATAGTATGCTTCCTATAGTGTAGTGCTTTAAGCCTGATTTCTTTTTTTAAATGACTGAAGAGATAAGACCTTCCACAGTCTACAGAGTGTTTTCCTGGTCTTTTATCCAAAGTCTGCCTGCAGTTCTATAAACTGAACCATGACTATGTAGAAGGTAGGTAGATGTATACGTTCTTCGATTTTACTACGTTTATCAGCCTGCTTTGCCAGCATCTTTTTAAGAGGAACAAAGACATAGAAGAGCTTTCCAGTAGTAGTTGTCCATTGCTGTCCAGAGCCAAAACTTTCAAAAATATCTTTGGGAAACTGAGATTTGACAGAATGTGTTCTCTTTCTATCATTGTTCTGAAATGAAGCTCTGTCACATATTAACGTTGAAGTACATAGGTAATAAACTAGTATTTTAAAATAAAAGTCAGAAACAAGACCTGCAAGAGAGCTTAATATCACTGTATGCTAGTTAGGGGCAAAATGTGAGAACTGTTGCTGAGTAGCCAGCAACCTTGTTCAGCTCTCTTGTGCTTAGAAAAGGCAAGAATAATCTACTGTATTTCCTTTAGGAAGAAAATATTTGGGCAAATGCGATTCAACACATAAGCCTGTCAGGAGCAGCCATATATATCAAATTTTCAAACACAAAATGATACAGAGACTTTAGCTAGAAGGAGTCACCTTCTGAATAAACAATCTGGTAAAATATTCTTGGGAAAAGAGTTTAATCTGTTGAAGACTTAAAACCTGCAGTGAAAATTGAAATCTGGCTGGGAACTTGAAGACATGCCTGGTTTAATGGATTTATGAGCTTTTGTTGCAACATCCGAGTAACCTAAGAGGCTGCTTTTTCTTGCAGGTGTAAAATGACTTATTCTAGGTTTCAACTTGCTAGTTGCTGATTGAGATTTATTTGTTGGGGTTGGATTTTTTTGGCATTTGTGTTTTGTATTTCTGTATTTCTCTTTTGCATTGAAAAGTTAGTATTTAAACCTATTATTTATTACTGCTTTGAATTTCATTTATCCCACAGCTGACTTTTGTCTTTATTTCTAAGCACTCTGTCTTAAGGGACATGCACAACATGCCACAAAATGGTATAATCTTTTTTTATGCTATTTCTAGTATTCCATAGCAACTGGGGAAAAAAAAAGAGCCTAAACTGAACACTACAACACAGGCAATTCGTTACAGATTTTCCGCTTAGTATTCAGTAAATTGTCATGTCCTTATTTTCATCATTAGCATATTTTTCACAGAGCAGAAGCATAGCCATTTCTGGCAGACTGAATTAAATCTGTTTTACTTGAATGTGAGAGAAGAAAACATTGTCAGGCTTTCTATGAAAGCATCATTTTCTAGTAATAATTTCTTTTCTGGAACAGTTTGCTGTGGATGTCTTTATGTTTCTATAAAGATATGTGTATGTGTTTCAGTCTACCTGTAATTAAACCATTTCTTAACTGGAGGGGAAAAAAATACAGAAATAATTCTTTTCTCTTATTTTTTTTTCTTCATATAGCATGAGCTGAAAAAACTACTAGTTCTCTTACAGTCATGCACTGGCATATTTAATTTAAAATTTTGAAGTATATTTTTATAGAATCAAGACCAGAAAAAGCCTCAGAATTTCACTGTCCAAGGACTATGAAAAAGATAATGTATAACTGTTCAGAAAATTTTTTACATACATGAATTTCTTTTCTATCTAAGGCTAGCTGATAGCAATTCCATTTTATTTATTTTGAGTCTCATAGGTAGTCGTCTTAATTACTGTGAAATTAAATTACGTGCACGCTCTTCATTTCAAAACAGAATTTAAAAAGTGTCTAAACATCTTTTGCTTGCTTACTTACTATCATGTGAATGAAAAATATGTTTTATGCAAGATCTGATTTTCTTTCAGTGGTATAGAAAGCTCCGTCTTCTGCTTGTAATCCCAATAAACTCTGCATTTGTCAGTGAGGCTGTTTTATGATAGCTGTATGCTAGAACCAGTAATTGTGTGGCTGGCAAATATTTACAGTATCAACAGAGAACTGAGAACCAAAACATATATATCAAATTAAAGTATAAACAAAAGAACTTAAATACTCTATGTATGAAACTGTGTTTATGTGCTTGAGTGTGTAAATACACCTACAGACACAAATGCACCTTTGTACACATACACATGCACTTATATGCATATAAAGTTGTAAATCACAAAATTATACTCAGATACATCCTTTGCTCAGTTCTTCCAATAGCAAAGACTATGGGAAAATGCTCAAAAGATTCCTAAGAACTGTTTTGCTGTTTGCCCTGAATAGCTAAAAGAGAGGACAAATGGACTTTTTTCCCCCCATTTCTTTTGGTTTTCATTTTATTTGTAATATGAGAAAAGGAAAATGGGATCTAGTAGGTCTTTTGCTGGAAGGTAGTACTTACTAAAGAAAAAACAAGCAAAAATAGCTGAGTAACCCTATTTAGCATCTTATAGCATCCATAGCTACTGCTGTATCTTTTATATGTTTCAATAAGCTTGCTTAAGATATGTTTATCTGCTATCAGGAATCTATCAAGATATACCATTCTGTACATTTTTTCCTAAAAGAGCTTCACTTGCATGCTTTTATATTTCATTTACAAATAAAACAAGTGCGAGATCTAGACAATTATTATTTTCTCTTGCATATGGCCCCCATTACTTGTTATTGCTTCCTTTCTTCTTATGTTACCAATACACCTGGAGTCTTTGTTTTATAGACTGCTAAATACTTTAGGTAGCCATTATCAAATATGCAATCATTGTGTCAAAAATAACGTGTCCTCTACAGTCATCAGAAAGGAAAAAAACTATGACCTATAAAGGACAGCAAGGAACTTTTTGAGAAGAAATCTTTAAGAATATAGGACAAGCAGGAAGTTGTTGGTTTGGGTTTTTTAAAGACTGCTTGCTTTCAGTCAGGGAATCTTTTCTTGGCCAGTGAAAATTAGGCAGTTTCAAACTGTATGTATACTCCTAACTGTCTGTCCCCTTCATCCAAAACCAACACCACTAAACCCAATCCAACCGTTAACCTTTCTCTGTTTGTAGTAGTAACTTCAGGGTATTAACGTAAACAATTGCATCAAAATATCATTCAGTCAGATGATATACTGAACTGTAAAAACTAAAGTAGTAGTGATACAAGCTTATTTGTGCCCAGGCTTACAATCCAGGAATTCATGACATGATTGGTACTGTCAATTGATTTAATATTATACTTAGCATTTAATTCTTGATTAAACATATGTAGACACAGTGATCGGGATGACTAACAGAAAACAATTTCTGGTTAAGACTGAATTTTGTTTGTGATGGCACATTATGCTACGTTTCATTGGCTCGCTCTTTGTATGTGTGTGTGTCTCAGCCCCTACATTCCAAGGGACTTTATTAATGACTTCAGTAGAATCAAGCTTCCTTTCAGATGGAATGATGTGCCTATCAAGAATGGCCAGTCTAAAACTTTTATTTTAGTTATCAATGCTTTGGTTTTACAAATTATTTGATGGTTACTATTGTTATAATTTTAAAACATTGTCTGTGACATTTTGAAATTAGATTGACTTCTAGTTGTAAGTTAAATAGAAACTTAAGTCTCTCAGTTCCAGACTTAATGAGCTGTTGTAAGTCAAAAAAGAATAAGATCTACTAATAGTATGAATTGCAACAGCTGGATTAAGTTAAAACACAAAAATAAAAGTATCTGCTCGGTCCTTTGAGGGAAGGAAAGAACCTTTTGCTATGCTGTTTTGCCAAGTTAAACTCCCTTATGTACAACAAGTATAACTTAAACATTTCACATCCACCCAAATATTTTAATTTGACCTAATACAATAAATCGTATGTTGTTATATTTTTAAAGGTACAGGATGTAATGTGATTGCCCATTCTGTATTTATTTTCAGGCTTTCCTTACAAGTAAGAGCTCTTAACAAAAATATTTTAAGGACATAATTGACACTTCTTCGTCAGCAAAGTTGTAATAGTTACATTTATTTTACTGTAAAGTGTGAAACTATCATCTTGCTTACAGAAGTGTTTTCATAGGAATAAATATTACTAGAAAACAATAATTTACTTTTGGATCTAATCTTTGTTTATTTGGGATTACTCCCAGCTTCCTTATTCTTTATATCAGTTTGATTTTTCTGCTTGTATTGGTGGTTGTGTAAAATGTTCTCAAGTGCTGAATTACTCTTCAAATACAAGAATATTGAGAAAAATCTTTTGTAAGGGAAGGAATGTTTCTTTCCATTCATTCATTCTTTCACATGATACAATAGATTTTAGAAATTTTTTTTTTGTCAATTGAGTGTGAACTGAAGATGTAGAAATAGGTTGTTCTCATATGTTCTAACTTCCCTTTTCTCTTTTTGGGTAGGATACAATGTTTTGGATGCTAAAGATAAACATGATACTTTCACATAATTATCCCAGAATTTGACATTTAGTTTCAAAATTCTAAATTCCTTCAGTTAGAAGTCATGCCCTAATTGAAAATTGGGGGGAAGAAACAATGAAAAAAAGCTGTGGAGATTTCCCTTAATTTTTGTGAGTGAGAAGGAATAAGATAGGATATACTTTCTTTGTTTTGAATCAAAATGAACAAAAATAAAGTGAAATTTAGTGATTTCAGTTGTTCTTGTTTCATAAAAAGGTTTATTATTATTTTATACTTCTGCTTTAAAACAAGTATGATTCTCTTATCAGAACAGAATATTATAGGATAGAGAGGGAGGGGAGGGCAAGAGAGAATGAGAGAGAAGAGAATGAGAGGAGAGCGAGAAAGAGCAGAATGAGAAAGGGAGAAGAGGAAGAGAGAAGAAGAGATAGGGAGAGAAGATGGAGGGGTAGAAAGAGAAAGGAGAGAGGAAAGGGAAATAAAAGAAGAAAAGAGAGAAAGAAAAGGAAAAGAGAGAAAGAAAAGAAGAGGTGTACATGACAAGGCGCTGGCATCGGGGGGCTGCAGGGGCGGCCTCTGTGAGGAGAAGCTGGGGCTGCCCCGGGCCAGACACAGCTGGTTCCAGCCGGCTCCAGCAGACCCACCGCAGGGCATGGCTGAGCCCAGCTGCCAAGATGGTGGTGCCTCCGTGGTAACATATTTAAAAAAGGGCAAAACCAGCACTCAGGCAGAAGAGGAGGGTGAAAAAGAGAGTGTGAAACAGTAGTGTGAACACCAAGGCCAGAGAAGAAGGAGGGGAGGAGGTGCTCCAGGTGCCGGAGCAGAGATCCCCCTGCAGCCTGTGGAGGACCACGCCGGAGCAGATATCCACACTGCAGCCTGTGGATGACCCCACACTGGAACGTTTGGATATTCCCTGAAGGAGCTGTTGCCCATGGAGAGCCCAGGCTGGAGCAGGCTCCTGGCAGGAACTGCAGCCCATAGAGAGCCCACACTGGAGCAGACAAAAAGTGTGAGGCGGAAGTAGCAGCAGAGAGGAACTGTTATGGACTGATTATAACCCCCCCATCCCTCAGCGCCGCTCAGTGAGGGGGAGGTAGAGGAATTGGGAGTGAAGGAAGAAAGTTGAGCCTGGAAGCGGGGAGCTGTTTTAATTTTTTTTGTTTTTGTTTCTCTCTACCTAAATCTATTTTAATTTGCAATAAATTAATTTTCCTCAAGTCAAGTCTGTTTTGCCTCTTATGGTAACTGGTAAGCAATCTCCCTGTCTTTATCTCAACCCATGAGCTTTTTCATCCCCTTTTCTCCCTGTTTCCTGTTGAGGAGGGGGAGCGAGTGGCTGGGTGGGCATTTGGCTGCTGGCCAAGGCTAACCCACCACAAGAGGAAAGAGAGAGAAGGAGAGAAAGGAAGAAAAGAGGTAAGAGCAGAGAAAGAAAAGAAAGAGAAAAGAGAAGAAAAAAGAGAGAAGGAAAAGAGGAAAGAAAGAAGGAGGGTAAAAAAAAGAGTAGTGAAAAAGAAGAGAGAAAAAAGAAAAGGAATAAAGAGAGAACAAGAAAGGAAAGAGAAAAGAGGAAAGAATGGAAAGAAGAGAGGAAAAAAAAGAAAGAGGAGAGAAAATAAATACAGGGTAAGAAAAGAGAGCAGACAATGAAAAGTAAGAGAAAAAAGCAGAAAGGAAAGAACAGAGAATGTGAGAGAAGGGAGAGGAGAAGGAGAGGAGAACAAAGGGAGAGAAGATAAAAAGGAAAGAAGAGAGAAAAAGGGGAAAGAAAAAGAAATGAAAGGCAGGAGAGAGGAAAAAAGAGAGGAAGAAAAGAAAAAAGAAAAGAGAACAAGAGGAAGAGAAAAGAGAAGAGACAGAAGGAAAAGAAAGAGAAAAGAAAGAACAGAAGAAAAGGAAACAGAAAGGAAAATGAGAGAAAATAAAATAAAAAGGAAACAAGTCCAAGCAAGTCCACTGTGGTTGAGGAATCTGTAACTGAATGCTGTTAGCATCAAAGTTAAAATTTTTAGCTGACTGGAAGAGCTTGTATGTGGTAACCAAGACCCAGGAAATTACTTTCCATCAAATAAAAACTGTAAAATCCTTATATTAAAATAACTCAGCTTTGGTGGTTTCAGCGTTGCCATTCAATGAATAGATACATTCTTTTCAGGTAAAAATTTCCATAGAAATTGTAATCAGCATTAAAAACTTTCTTACTGATTTGGAAAATTGATTACTTAGGCAGGTGGATATTGTGGCTGAAATGGCACAACGCAACAAACTCCGGCAGGCCAGCATGTTGGCATGTGTCAATTTTTAAGAATGGGCAAAGTTAATAAAACAATTTAATTAGGATCACTCAAATTTAGTAAGATTTTTGGTAGTGAGAGTAAAGAAAGAAAAATAAATCACTTTTAAGTTCAGCATAGCGATTTGCTTTAATGCTGTCCTTTCTATCAGGGAGAAATATTATTTAATAAAGTAATCTCATATTACAGTCTGGTAGCTCAAGATTGAGTAGCATATTCAAGATTTAAAGATTTCTGAAGTGAGAAAAGAAATCCGTTATTCTCATAAAATATAAGTAATAGTTTTACTTATATTTTAGTAATAGTAATTAGTCAACTTTGCTCAGCAATACTTGTTGATTATTTCCTTTAAATGGTTAAATATTGCCACAATTTAAGCCTTTTCTCTGAAATATGCTTACCTTTAAAAATTTAGTTCTAATAGCTCTTAACAGCACGTTGTGGTTTGCCTTTTGTGTTTTTGTTACTGGGGGAAGGTGGAAGGAGATGTCTGTACATAAGCACCTATTCTAACTTTATAAATTTAGTTGCAATTGGTTTTAATGGCAACGACTGGAAAACTGCATTGAAATCATGTGAGAGAGCAGGGACATGACATTAGGCTCGAGCGGAAGAACGTGTGGGGGTGTGGTAGCTCCTTCAAGCTTGGTAATTCTGCTTTCCCTCAGCAGGGTGGTACCTCCACCTCTCCCCTCCTCTGCGTCTTCTCGTGCCAGATGTAGCAACCCAAGGGGTTACAGCTCAGGCGAGCCAGCTGCATCTGGCATTTGATTTGGGAGCGGCTGGAAGGAGCATGTTGCGTTACTGACAAAAGGTGAAATACAGGCCTTGCTCTGAGGAGTCTGAAATGGGAACCAGTTGTGTCAGTTTGAGGCCGTCCTTCTCCAGTTACTGTAAACCAATATTTGCAGCCGAAAGAATAATCCCACTCTCTCCAAGCTGCTTTTCCAGTTCTGGGCTGCCCACCTCCCTGCATGCTGGCACAAGCATTCACATGGCTGTTTGGGGAAATAATCAAGATTTAAAGAAAAAAAACAAAAGAGGGTGGGGAGGACATGTCATGGAGGCAGGAACATGTGGTCTGCCTTAGAGGGAAGCCACTCAAGCTGCTGCTTTGAGTGGCAGAGCTGGCTGAAAGTGTCATGAGCCTGCTATTACTCTTGGTGCAAACCTCAGTGAAAGTTGGTGAAAGCAGAAACTACTCCATTGCCTTACATACAGGTACACAGATGCACTATCGCTGGCATAACTGCAGGGTGGTGTCTTGTCACTGACACAACTGCGGTTACAAAAGCCCCTGCTGTGGATGATAAGAAAAGCTGGAGATTCTTCTAATCAATCAGGGGAGGAGTGCAGCTGGAAGCTGTGACTGCATCAGGATTATGTTCCTGGTATAGCACGATAAAGTAGGAGTCCTACTCAGCCTTCTGAACTAGACCTGGCCCACAGTGGTTTTCTGGCAATGCTTTGTTCTGCCTTGTTTTCCTTTTTCACTGTGCAACAGAGTTAATGAAGCCACTGTCAGATGCTGCATGGGCTTCCTCTGTGGGTGGTGCAGCAGCTCAGAAGTCATGTTGTTCTTTTGCAGTATATTTTGTCACTCTGTTGAAGATCTCCAGCAGAGGCAGCTAATCAGAGACCTAGCAGTTCCAGTGCATTCCAGGCTTCTTCAGGAAGCTTCAGGCAAAATCTTCTGGGAGCTCCTGCTTCTGGGAACTTTGGTGGCTTGCTGCTGCAGGTCAGGGCCAGCCTATGGAGGCATTTGCCTCTGTCAGCTCTTACAGACAGCTTTTGTTGGCTACTTGCTGGTTGTGGACTACCTATGTATTTTGTATTCAGCTGACTTGATCAAGCAGCGTCAAGCACCTGTTTGATGAATGCTTGAGGACTAGCTGTATAATTGGTGGGCAAGAGTGCAGCTCTCAGAGCCCAGAAAACAGAGGGAGCTAAGAGACCTAGCAGTTATCACAGCAGTTAGTACAAGAGGGGCACAATGGAGTGCAGAAAATTAGCTCAGGACAATGTGGGACTGCTTAGGACTGTGCAGCGATGGTACTGATGTGCTGTAGGGCATGGTCACCAGCGACTGTTCCTGGCACATCAGAGGCCTTGGTCCAGAGAGAATTCCAGGTCTTGGGCTGCACTCCCGGGTCTAGGACTTGCACTGGGGAGGCCTGTGGCCTCACCCATGGGAAGTGCAGTCTGGTCAAGGTGCTGAATTGCCAGGTGAAGGAGCTCTGGAAGGAGATGAGTAGACTGTGCAGCATGAGAGGGGACAAAGAGGATATCAACAGGATCTTTGCAGAGGCAAGAACCCAAGCCTGCGATGTGAAGTAGAGGCAGCTAGAGATTATATTCAGACGAGCTGTGGATAGAGACTTCTAAGATTGGGAAGTTGGAAATTTATTACTTCTGGCAATAGAAGGAAGATTCTCTGCTTGCAGAGAAGGATAGGTGTAGTGCCCTGGAAGGAGGTGAGCAAGGTTGTCAGGGGAGACATCAGAGCCAGCTAAGGCTTAGCCAAATGTGTACATGAAGAAGAAAAGGAGAGTGACAGTTATTTGAGACCATATCCTGACAGAGACGGAGGCACCCCTCTGCCAGCCTGGTGTACTTGCTACAGCTGGAGGTTTACTTCTTGTTGGGTACTTGAATCACAGATGTTGCAGGTGGACATATCTGAGGCTTGTCCAGCCCTCAGACTTCACCCCTTGCTGTTCATCCATGTGGCCACCATGACACTACTGGGGTGAGCCCAAGTATATAAAAAATGACTGCCGAGCCCCGGGGGCAAGGGTGAAGAGCACAAATGCTCAGGTGGTGTTTTCCTCAATCCTGCCAGTGAGGTGGAAATGCTCAGGTGGCAAAGGGCACATCCCTCAAGTCAAAGTGTATGGCTGGTGTCACAGGCAAAGCCATGGTACACTCTTTGAGGAATAAGGAGTGCTGAACAGGGACAGGATCCATGAGATGGAGTGTGGCAAGGGCATCTTTGCTGACAGTCTCAGTAACCTTTTCTGGAGGGCGTTGAAGTAGCTACTTAATGGGAGGGTTGCTGCAATTTGAAGAGAAGTGAAGGCATGGGGAACATTGAGGAAGTGTCTGGGGAACAACATGATTGGAGAAACCTTGCACTTTCCTTATGCAGGCAGTGTGACTGGGGTGTCCATTTCAAGTGTCTGTACACAAATGCACAGAGCATGGGAAACAAGCAGGAGGAATTGCAAGTCTGTGCACACTTGCAGAGCTCCTTAGGGTTACAAAGACATGGTGGTAGTTCACGCAACGGAGTGCTGCCATGGATAGATGGATGGCTACAGGCTGGCAAAGAGGGGCAGTGCATGCAAAGGAGGAGCGGGAGTGCAGTGCTTTGCCTTGGAATGGGTACTGAGCCTGTCAAGCACTTAAGAGAGGGGTCAGAGGGCAGAACAACACGAGTAATGTTGTGGTAGGCATCTGTGTGGTAGGCATCTGCTGCAGACCATCTGGCCAAGAAGAAGTAGACAAGGCCTTTAAGTAACTGCTGGGGGCCTTGCAATTATTGCAGGCCATAGTAGTCGTGGGGGATGCAAGCAAGACAGGAAATTCCTGAAAGTCAATTTCTTGATGCAGGTGATTGATGAACCAACTAGGGGACACGCTGTCCTGGACTTGTTACACATGAACCAGGAAGAACTGATTAAAGGTGTGAAGGTTGATGACCGCCTTGGCCACAGTTGATCATCAGACTATGGACAAAAGGGCCCAGGAAAGCTGTTTTATCTTCCTTGGTGAATAAGAATGGCCCATTCCAATGCGCAGAAAGTCAAGCAAGTGTGGCAGAAAGCCAGTATGAATGAGCAAGGGCAAATCACACCTGACCAGCCTCTTCGCCTTCTATGATGAGATGGCCGGTTCAGTGCATGAGAGGAGAGCAGTGGATGTTGTTTACATTGACTTTAGCAAGACCTTTGGCATCATTTCCCATAGTATCTTCACAGACAAATTGGTGAGATAGGAACTCAGTAAGTGGACAATAAGGTGGATGGAATTTTGCCTGGACTGCAGGGCCCAAAGTGTTTTGATCAAAGGTGTTAATTCCAGTTTGTGACCAGTTACTAAGTGGTGTTGCTCAGGCATTGGTACTGAGGCTGTTATTGTTGAATGTTGCTATTAAACACCTGGACAATGGGACAGAGTGCACATTCAGCAAGTTTGGAGATGATCCTCAACTGGAGGGAGTGGTTGGTACACTGGAAGACTGGGCAGCTGTTCAAAGATATCAAGGCAGCAGAGAATTGTGCTAACAGGAACCTCATGAAATTCAACAAAGGCAACAGCAAACTCCATCTGGGACATAGTAACCCATGCAGCAGTACAGGTTGGGGGCTAACAAGCTGGAAATCAGCTTTGCAGAAAATGACCTGGGAGTCCTGACAGTTAACAAGCCAGATGTTAGTCCAGCAATGTGCCCTTGCAGCAAAGAAGGCCAAGCCCATATTGGGCTGTGTTAGTAGGAGCGTGGCCAGCAGGTCAAGTGAGCTGATCCTTCCCCTCTGTTCAGCACTTGTGAGACCACATCTGGAGTACCATGTCCAGTTTGTGGCCTCCTAGTATAGGAAAGAGATTGATATACCAGAGTGAGTCCAGTGGAGATTCACCAAGATGGCTGGAGGCTAGAGAATATGATATATGAGGAAAGGCTGAGAGAGCTGGGCTTGTTCACACAGGAGAAGAGAAGGCTCAGGGGGATCCCATGGCAGTCCACAGCTCACTAATGGGAGGGTGTAGAGAAAACAGAGCCAGGCTTTTCTTGGAGGTTGCACAGTGACAGCATGAGAAGCAAAGAATGAGAGGCAACAGACACAAATTTGAACATGGAAAATTCTGATTTGATACTAAGAAAAATATTTTCCCAGTGAGGGCAGTTAAGCACGGGAGGAGGTTGTCCAGAGAGGCCATGAAGTCTCCATTCTTGGAGATTGCACAAAACTTGACTGGACAAGGCCCAGATCCAAGTGGCCCTGCTTTGAGCAGGAGGTTGGACTAGATGACTTCTGGAAGTTCCTTCCAATGTAAATTAGGCTACGATTATATGAGTGTGTGAACCTTGGTGGAGCTGAATGTTCTTAAAAATAGCTGTAACTTTTTTTTGGGGGGGTGGGGTGTATTTTTATTTTGCATTTGACTAACCAGTTATATGTCAATAACACACACAAGATATTCTTAAAGCACTACAGAGAAAGTTGTGGAGACTGGCCAATTAAAAAGCCAAATTAAACAAGAGAACTTGGGATAACTTCATAGAGGTCCCTTGTGTAGGATGATTAAATTTTAGAAGCCAAAAGGCATTTGGTGATTACTCACTATGTCTTTTTCAGCATAGTCACTTTACTTTCCACCTTAATTTTTTTTTTGAGGAGTAAGCTTCACCTAACTTGAAGCCAAGAATATTTGGAAGGGTGGGGTGGTTTTTTTCATTTTATACATTGCACATTTTGTGGCAATGTTTTTCTTGGGTTTAGTACATTTTTGATTGTAGCACAGTCATTACTTCATTTTTCTAAACATATGTATTTAAAACCCACAAGGGCCTGTGAAATCTGATACTAAAATAAGACATCATATATATCAAAACCATGGTTTCTTTAAGAAAGCCATTTTTTAACCTCTACTCCAGGGTTCCTTTCATGTGGCAGGAATTCATTTTTTCCTTTCTTTATAATTTTGTCCTTCATGGTGATCATTGTTATTAGAGTAGAAAATGAAAAAGGTACTACTGCTTTCTAATGAAATCAGTTAAAACTATTAAAAAGAAATATTTTATTAAAAGAGAAAAGAAAAAACTTATATTCTTGAATAGGAAGTAGCTGTCAGAGAGAACTGTATTATTTGACCAGTATAAGAATTTGTTACACAAAGAAATCAAATAGTTTCTTTCAAGTGATGTTGAATGAGGAGGGTGTTCTCAGTCCAGAGGACACCTTAGCTGTTGTGACCATCTCTGCCACATGCTGATTTCTTGTTCTTTTTGGATAATTTTCTTCCTAAAACATTTTTCTTTTAGGATGATTTTAAAAGGTAGTCTTTAATCTTTGTCTATGTCTTTCAAAAATACATTCAAAATGCTTTTTTTTTTGTTAGCATTGCTTTTTTCTTGTATTATTTGTACTACATCTAACGAAATGGTAAGGATTCAAAGTAGAGAGATGCATTTACTATATATTCTTTCTTTGAGATTTTTCTTCACAAAGAAGAAAAACCTGGGGTTTTCCCAGGTGTTGGGGAACACAGAAAAGTGTATACATTCTCAATAAAACTTGTATTCTCATTTCCTTTCTGGTCGAGGAATGCTTGTTGCCATATGTGAATATCATTTAAAGAGGTGTCATGGTATTTCAAGCATATTTTTCAGAACATTCAAGATATTCAGGGAGACCTACTCAGAGGCATGGCTGACAAAGGGCAAGGGTAATCAGCAAAAATAATGGGTCGGGATATTTAAATTTCAGGAATGCATGTTTGTATCTTTCTGTCTGCTGTGTATAATGTGGCATTGGTATGATATGTTTGTGTGCTTTTTATTTTTTCTCCTCAAATTTACCTGCTATACTGCTAGCATCTTGTTTTCAAATACATTATAAACCTAGAGTAAATTTGTATCTCCATAGAAAATTTTTTCTTCAAAAACATTTTTTTAAGAAAAAATATTTTCAGGGGAAAATCCATGGCAGTAACTCTGCAAAATTCTATTCAGGAACACTTTTTAATTTTACACAGGTTCTGGAACTTTTGTATGTAAAGGCTTTCTTGTGAGAGAAAATGGTTTAGAAAAGCCCTCACTGTCTCAAGGAGTACTGAGATTTGCGATGAACTTTCGTTCCTGGGGCTTTTCATTTTGTTTTAGACGAGTCATAATAAAGCTCTGGTTTCACCACAGATGAACTCCATTTCTTTTTTTTTCTGGAACTTTACTGTGGCTATTGTGACCAGGTTTGACACCAACAGAAATTTTACCAGGCTGCCAGCACCAGGAGGTAGAATACACTTTGCTCTAGATATCAAGAAGATTCGTTATCAGTGTTGTAGGGTGCCAGAACTTCATATAGCCTGCCCTCAGACCACAGAGTGCTCTATAGGTAAGGGTGGAAATGCTGAACTTGATTGAAATGTCTGTCAAAGGCCATTGTATAAAGCAGAAGGCAGATCTGATGTGTTTTCAGTAGTCTTTACCTCTGAGGAAAAAAAGAAAGATCAGATATACCATAGTGCTGCAATACAGCTAAGAGGTGAAAAAAACCTAAGTCTATGCCATCATTTGCAAAAGTGAGCCAAACTCTTAGCTACTGAGAGGGAATTAGAGTAAGAATTTATGGGTAGTCATGCATGAGAGCTTTGCTTTACCAAGAAACCTAAGTATCATCTTAGATTGTGTGGTCAGTTAGTTGCTTGTCACTGCCTGTGGGTGAATGCAACCAGTCTGGCAAACTCTTAAACAAAGAAACAAAACAACCTTTTCTTACCAGCGTCCCCTGTCTTTTTGTCATGTTCGCCTTCAGCTAGCAGTTTCATTCACTTGTCCACCTTGGTTTTTACATGATGACATATGGCTAGAGGTTTATTACATTTGTGCTTTATTGTGTGTGCTAATGTCACATAATCACTGCACACGATGGCTGTATGTATAGAATCATAGAATCATAGAATCATTGAGGTTGGAAAAGACCTCTAAGATCATCGAGTCCAACCGTCGACCCAACACCACCATGTCCACTAAACCATGTCCCTAAGTGCCTCATCTACTCGTCTTTTAAATACCTCCAGGGATGGGGACTCCACCACTTCCCTGGGCAGCCTGTTCCAATGTTTCACCACTCTTTCAGTAAAGAAATTTTTCCTTACATCCAATCTAAACCTCCCCTGGCGCAACTTGAGGCCATTTCCTCTCATCCTATCGCTAGTTACTTGGGAGAAGAGACCGACCCCCACCTCACTACAACCTCCTTTCAGGTAGTTGTAGAGAGCGATGAGGTCTCCCCTCAGCCTCCTTTTCTCCAGGCTAAACAACCCCAGTTCCCTCAGCCGCTCCTCATAAGACTTGTTCTCCAGACCCCTCACCAGCCTCGTTGTCCTTCTCTGGACACACTCCAGCACCTCGACGTCCTTCTTGTAGTGAGGGGCCCAAAACTGAACACAGTATTTGAGGTGCGGCCTCACCAGTGCCGAGTACAGGGGCACGATCACTTCCCTACTCCTGCTGGCCACACTATTTCTGATACAGGCCAGGATGCCATTGGCCTTCTTGGCCGCCTGGGCACACTGCCGGCTCATGTTCAGCCGGCTGTCAACCAGAACCCCCAGGTCCTTTTCCGCCAGGCAGCTTTCCAGCCACTCTTCCCCAAGCCTGTAGCGCTGCATGGGGTTGTTGTGGCCGAAGTGCAGGACCCGGCACTTGGCCTTGTTGAACCTCATACAGTTGGCCTGGGCCCATCGATCCAGTCTGTCCAGGTCCCTCTGCAAAGCCTTCCTACCCTCGAGCAGATCAACACTCCCGCCCAACTTGGTGTCGTCTGCAAACTTACTGAGGGAGCACTCGGTCCCCTCATCCAGATCATTGATAAAGATATTGAACAAGACTGGCCCCAAAACTGAGCCCTGGGGAACACCGCTCGTGACCGGCCGCCAACTGGATTGAACTCCATTCACCACAACTCTCTGGGCCCGGCCGTCCAGCCAGTTTTTGACCCAGCGCAGAGTACACCTGTCTAAGCCGTGAGCCGCCAGCTTCTCTAGGAGAATGCTGTGGGAGACGGTGTCAAAGGCCTTGCTGAAGTCCAGGTAGACCACATCCACAGCCTTTCCCTCATCCACTAGGCGGGTCACCTGGTCATAGAAGGAGATCAGGTTGGTCAAGCAGAACCTGCCTTTCATGAATCCGTGCTGGCTGGGCCTGATCCCCTGGTTGTCCCGCTCATGCCTTGTGAGCGCCCTCAAGATGAACCGCTCCATAATCTTCCCCGGCACCGAGGTCAGGCTGACAGGCCTGTACTTCCCCGGATCCTCCTTCCGGCCCTTCTTGTGGATGGGCGTCACATTGGCAAGCCTCCAGTCATCCGGGACCTCCCCCGTTAACCAGGACTGCTGATAAATGATGGAGAGTGGCTTGGCGAGCACCTCCGCCAGCTCCCTCAGCACTCTCGGGTGGATCCCATCCGGCCCCATAGACTTGTGAGCATCCAGGTGGCGTAGCAGGTCATTGACTGCTTCCTCTTGGATTACGGGGGGTTCATCCTGCTCGCCGTCCCCGTCTTCCAGCTCGGGGGGCCGAGTACCCTGAGGATAACTGGTCTGCCTGTTAAAGACTGAGGCAAAGAAGGCATTGAGTACCTCAGCCTTTTCCTCATCCTCGGTGACAATGTTCCCCCTCGCATCCAATAAGGGATGGAGATTCTCCTTGGCTCTCCTCTTGTCATTAATATATTTGTAAAAGCTTTTTTTGTTGTCTTTAGATGTACAAAAGGCCCAGAGGGTGATTGGTTCATGTGGGAGGATCCTAGAAGTGGTAGAAATAGGTCTTAAGGGTAGTGGTGTAATCTCCAATATGTGTTTATTATGTATATCCTTTCACAGAAGACTTGAATGATCTTTGTGTGTCTCTCTGGGTGGCTGCTTGCCACTCCTCCTAGGAGAGACAGCATTGTTTAATGCTTCAGAGGCGGTCTGCTAAGAGATAGAGGACACCTGTTAGTTCTGTGAAAGCAACTTCACTTCTGACTCCTTCCCTGATTCCGGGTTTGGTGAATTCAAAATGTAAAACCAGACTAGGTGAGTTTGTAAATGAGATTTCCTGCTAAGGAATGCAAAAAATACCCTTTCGTGATACCTGGGCTTGAATTGAGCATCCATGTTGAATTTCTCTCCAGTATTGCTCCAGATTATTTCACATTTGAAGGAACATCAGTTTTGTGATGTTGAATGAAAAGATTCAGTTTCTTGGTGATATATCAGACACTTTAGTCAACTGTGATTCCAGCTGCTTGTAACTCCCTCACAAGCTACAAAGGGCAAGGCTCAAGTTCATCGCTATGTTCTTCTGCTTTAGATATTTGGGATTCACTACTTTGGTTAACTTCAGTGAAAGCTGATAGGTAAGTTCCGCTAGCTTGTGAGACAGATGCAAGGTGTCTATGACGGATGTGTTACGTTTTAGCATGTCTGTACTGGTCCTTGTTTTTTCCATCATACTAGTAATATTCTTGCCTCTATTTTCATCTGGTTTAGAAAATCAAGAAATCTATATGAGGGTTGAGTATGAAGCGATGTCAGTAGTATATATAATGGGTCTTGTTCCCTATCATCTTCTGGGATTTGTTTGCAGTCTGTGAGTCTACAGTCAAATCAGCTGTACTAGTCTGTCTCGTTGCCTGATAGCTGTGAGCTTTCTGGCTTACTTGCTCTGCTCAAGAACAGTAGCCGTCTTTGTGATATTCGAAGGCTGAAAGTCAGGTGCCACATGTGAAGCATAAGTAGGACCAGAGATGTAAAAATTTTCTTTAGGGTGCTGCCCAAATGAGAACAAAACTGATGTTAATTTTGGCTAACGTGGATAAAATTGATTAAAAATAAACTTAAAAAAAATATATTTCTTTTAAGAAATTTATTTTAATCCCTTAAAATACACTTAAAGATCCAACTGGGAGAGCTTGTATTAGGAATAAACCTTAAGTATAATTTATTCCAACTATATAAATAGTATTCTACCTGTATGCACTTCAGTTCCTATAGAACTTTAGCAAACAACAGTTTAAAGCTTAAGACTTTATTTATTATGACTTTGTTTATTATTTAAATGGTTAAGACTTCAGAACATAAATAGTTTTGACAGTCATACCAACTGTAGGTATCAAGAGTATTTTCTGTAGTTCTCATTAGTAGCCCCTTTAAAATTAAGAAGCCAATTAGAAGTTCAAAAAGTAAAATGTTTTTTTCTTGTTCCAATTTATGAATAAAAACTTTGTGTGAGAGGCTGAGATCTGCCAGCTCTACAGTTTCACTAGTCTCTATATAAAAATAGTAGATGGTTCCCTAGCTACCTACTACCCACATACTAAAAGATAATGTTTTTATTGTTTAACAAATTATGTTGGATATGTAATATTTTGAAGTCTCCATTTTTTCCTTTTATATCCAACACATCTAGTGTCTTTTCATTCAGCATTTAAAAGCCAATCTTTTAATCGAATTCCAGTTTCTTTCCAAAAATGACTTAACAGAAATAAGTACACTTGTAATGATTTAGTAAATAAGATGTCATTGATATTTTAACATCAGAAAATATGACTTAGATTACTTTTTCTAATTTAAGTTAGATAATTGCTGAATGCATTTATAGTCTCCTGATTAGCAAAAAGTAATATTACATTAAAGCTCTATTTATTTGCTGATTGGGGTATTTTAATCATTTCAAGCAATGAACGAATTAACCTTGCAATAGGAAAATAAATGGAAAAAATTCAAAAGCAAGATTTAAATTGATTGTTCAAATCAAGTTTTCTGTTTGATAATTTAAATTGATTTAGTTTGGATTAACATGTTTAGACCATGATTTTGCTGTCTATTCAAAGAAGGATGACTGAATGAAATTTTACCTGGAACACGTAGTCTGTATTTAACATTGGATGAGAAAGCAAATATACTGCTTGTGGTCTTCCTGTGTAGGGATCTACAAAGTAACCAGGGAAGACAGTGGAGGCTTCGTCCTCATGTGATTTGATCTGTTTAGACTAACTTGAAGCTTTTATTACTGAAAAGTTTCTAGATGGTTGGCAGGAAGTCTTGCACTCATCAGCATTGTTTTCAGCCATTTACTCTGTGCTCTCTGCTTCCCTCTGTGCCAAGGGAAGGATCCTGTACCTGTACCATTTGAATACAGCAAAACATCTGGGTTTTTTTTCAGTCTTCTGTTCACTGGACCTCTCCTGGTTCTTCCTCCTGAGCCCAGGTTGGAAGAGCTTGCCTTGGCCCCAGCGCTAACGGCTGCTGCAGCACTGCCAGCTCGGTCAAGCATGGCTGTGGGCGGAGAGCGGCTCTGGAGCGGCCAGCGGCAGTTTGCCTGTCTTCTTGATATATAGGACAGCTATCTTCTTGTCGTGGTATTGCTGCTAAGGTTCCTGGTGTTTTTGTGTGTCACTCCCAAGCTAGGTCATGGCTACAATCCTGTAAGGCAAGTTCTGACCTTTTGCTGGCACATGGTAGCAAGACCACAAGCACACAGCTCCTTGAAGATTGTGGGAAAGCTGCTTCTTTGGCTTCATCACACTGGGCATCCAGTACTGCATGCATTGCTCCATGAAACACTTCAGCAAACAGTGCACATCTAGATATCTAGTCAATTCTCCAGCATTTCGGGCTGCTGTATATGTTGGAAAAAGTATACTTAGGGTATACGGTTAACCTCAGTCTTAAACAAAATTTTGATTTATTAAAGAGATAAAGAATCCTAGGATACCGTGCTGGGCGCATGCTCAAGCAATCATTCAATACAAACGCTAACACTGGGACAGGTTCCAGTATATGGAACCAGCTGTTATATGTACCAGCCAGGACTGGTGTGTATTTGATCTTCTGATGAAGGTCATTTTATAAACTTCCCTACTGTGTTCTGGTGTTGATTAAAACATCAACAGCTACATTCACACTTTTAGACTATCTGCAAACTTTCTTTTTCTTCCCCCAGTGGCCATGAAGAACATTTATCTCCATTGACTTCAACAGCCTTTTACATTTTTCTGAAAAATTACAATTACACCTTCTTTTACTTTTCTGTTTTCTGGACCACACAAATGTGTTTTCTACAGCCTTCCCTCATAAGTTTTATTTTCTTTATCTGTTATCACTCTTGTGTATTCTGAAACTGGTGTAACTTACATGCATTATAAACATTTTATTCTATGTGACTTCATATCAGGTTTAGAAATTAGTTCTGAAGCCTTTTGGTTTTACTTTGTTTCCAGCTGTGAGTAAAAATTGTTGCTCCCTTGTGACTATTTATGGATCTGTATACAATGAGCAGATGATTTCAAACCAATAAATACTGATCACATTTACGATAGCTAAGTGCTCCTCTTACAGCAGTCGCTGTTCTCTTTGGGAACATACCAGGAACCCTTGTAAGCTCTGGGAGGGGGCTACGCCGTGTGCAGGGGGGCTGAGTGGCTGAAATGCTGCCCGCTGCAGGACCCCGAGGTGCCTTGTCTGCACAGTGTCAGGAAACTTTCAGTGTCTGCCACACTATATTGTCTGGACAGGTTGGCTTTAGTCAATTTATTTTCCATATTTAAAACACTTCTTTTGCCAAGATCATCTTTTTTTTTTTCTCTTGGCAAGCAGTCTAGCAAAGGCCATTAGAATTAAAAGTATTACCATAGAAGTTTTCAGGGTTTTTCTGACAAAACTGTGTTTGAGAAGTTTACAATATAAAAAAAGAGCAGTGTTTTTACTGGTGTTTTTACAGGTTTTTGTAGGGTTTTGGGGAGGGTGACAGTGAAGAAAGTAACTGAAGTCTGTACTTCCCCTACATGTTTTTGCAGAGTTTTGTGTGTACAGACTGTTTAGTCCGGCATTTCGATTTAGGTAACACCGTCTGCATGACCAGTAGAGGGAGCCCAGAATCACAAAATACTGGAGATTTTTGGCTGGGGAAGTTGGGGTGAGACGCTTGCTTTGATAATGTACAGGAATTTTGTGATTATATTTGGAAGGATGCGCTGAATACTACCAACGTATAGCCATTCTGGGAAGGAGCATTTATGAAATGTTGAAATGCCTGATGTCTTTTAAATGATCAAATTGTATTAACAACTTTTATATTGGAAGGCTAATCAGTAATTTTTTTCTCTTTCCTATGTTGCTGGTTGTTGTAACTTCATATCACCTTTACAGAAAGTAAGTAACTTTTCATTTTTTAAATCTATTTAAAAGGGTGCGGGTGTGGGTATACTGCTCGTATGTATATATAGATGTATATGTACATAAAATAAACATACAAGCACAAAATGATCAATCTTAAAGACATACTGCTACAGAGGGTGACTCCTGTGTATGAATGACTTTTAGAATACCACAATGGTTTAAAGCAATCTCACCTAAAAGATAATAAATAGTATGAAAGTTCTGCATCTGAAGGCTGTAAATGGTAAACATATTCCTCACGTGTAGACTATGGCAACAAAACTTTCAGCATATTGGTTTAAAATATGTTACGGCTCTAAAAATTCACAGATATCAAGTTACAAAGTAGAGTATTATTGTATCCAGTTTGATTTAACTGAATCAAAGTTGAACTGATTTGGAGTGTTTCAGGAAGTTAGGTCAAACTGTGCCATTTTTGACATTCAAAGATACTGAGCCTTATATTTGGCAGTCCTTGGCTGCTGTATGAATACATGCCAGCAGCTCTGAGCAGAACGAATATGTCCTCAGGCTGTAGGAGAATTTAGAAAGCATGCGTTAAGCAGAAACTGCTATATGATTCAGACATCAGTCTGCATCATGGGATCTTTGATTGCTGGCTTTTCTAACCGCAGTCCTATCTGTTGTGATAGCATGTAGTGCAAGAGTTTCCAGCATCCCTTATGGGTAACGTTTGGGAATTTTAATATAGTGTTTTAAGGATGCCTGTGCTGACAGAAGAATAGGCAAGTCATTGGTTAACATGGGTCAAAATAGCAGTGATAAAGGACACCATGGAATTTCAGTTTGAGCTGCTAGCTCAAAATAAATCCCACCCCACAGTGTCCAGATTATTATTTCATTTACAACTTAAGTTAAGTATGCGTGGTTTGTTTTGTGCTCATTATAGACATACCCAAGTCCAATTTTCAAGAAGGGTGGATATGGCCCTTTGGTTGCATGCCAAATTATTTAGGAATTGCAGATATCTGTATGAAACAAGCATAACAGTAGTTAAAGTACTTCTTGGCTCAGTAGCTGATACGGATTTCTTTGTAAGTCAGAGAGTAGTTTCTATTGTCCACTTGCCAGTTGGCTAGACTTTGAAGATTAAGATATCTGCTGTGAGCACAGTAATGGTCATGAGATATTGCCAAATCTTCTATTTTGGGTTAATTCATCTTGTAACATTTTAATTGGTTAATGATATCTAAAAATAAGTGTGGAATCCAGAATATCTAAATCGGAATAGGAGGATACAAAACGTGCATACATGCACAGAGTTTTGTTTCTTGTTGATATATTGAGTTTGTCTTCCACTGCAGAGTCAGCAAGTTCTTTCTATCTTGCAGAGAAAGTCTTAATCTGTGATAATGTTTCACTAAAAAGATCCAAGACTGTGAGAGTCGAAATTGCTTCACGTTATGTATGTTAACATATGGAAGAAATTACGCAACTAGAACTGCTCTATTAAACGCTTTATGTCTTTGCTTGTCAAACATTAATACAATAAGGAAAATGTGTAAAGAGAAGTATCCTACTTATGCAAAAACTGTTTTAAGTAATCGTTAAACTCAATGAAATCTCTTAATGTTTTCTGTGCTACTGCTAGCAGTATCGTTATATTTCTACCATATTTAGTTTTGTATTCTGTTATAGTATTATATCAAAACCAGATGTGGAATTAGTTTTATTTGCAGGGGAAAAAAAGAAACAACAAAAACTTGTGAGAATTTTCATACTGCATGATTATATTTAGAATACTCAGATAACTGTTAAGTATCTGATATGTTTATCAACAAGCAGCATTTTTACCTGTACTTTTTGATTTTAGATGTAGTAATGTGATACATTAGGTGACCAATAGTAAATAAATTACATTGGACAGGACTTACTGTCCTGAGGACACTTTATAGTTTAATCTTTACCGGAAGAGCAATTACCACACTATCCATCTTGCCATTAAATTAATACATGTACAGTAAGGATGAATTTTGCTGTTACAGAGCCATGGAAATCAACAGAAAGCATCATCATATGAAAGATGACAATTTCAGTCCAGTTTTATTTATAAAAAAAGATCAGTCATGCAATTTTCCACAACGATTGGATGTTGTGTTATAATATTGCGTAATAAAGAACAGTAGTTTCTGATGGACTTTTGATGTCCTGTTCCTGGTATAGTTGAGTATATAATTAATCCTGAAATACTTAGCAACACACTTAATTTAATGCACAGGCGTTGTTCCACTTAACCAAGTGGAATATATTTACGTGGCTAAAGATAAGCGTGCGTGCAGGCTAGGGACCCGAGGGAAGAAGCACAGTTTCAGATTCAGTCCCTGAGTACACCGTGTACATTAGTCAGTAAATGGGGACAGAGATGTGATAGTACATCTATAAATCTTGTACTTTAATTTTTAAATTAAAATGAAATAAAACAATTTATGACTACCTTCTTCCCCACCATTTCTTAGATCAACTTTTCAGAATAGTGTCAGTGTAGCTAGGGTAGAAACACTTGCTTTCTTTTTCTGCTATAAATGTGCATATATTACAAAGACATCTCTGTACAAGTACTCTTTTTTTCTTAATGTGTTGTGGTTTTTTTAAAATAGTCCCTTAATATGCATTCCACAGTGGTATTACAATTACTACCTTGAGTAGGTCAATCTCTTAATCTCTAAAACAACTCTAATTAGAAAAGATAGCGCTTCATAGAAGGTACAAATGTGCTTGTATTTATGTATAGTGATGCATGCTGACCGCGTTAAGCCAGAAGAAGGCTTAACTATATATCACTTTTAATTTTAAATGTGTTCTTCCTGGGCTCTTTATTATTCTTTTGTTGCCTTTCATCCTATGGGATGCAGCTGCCCTTGAACTTCGTACTGTTTTGATCATTCATGTGCAGCAGCCACATTGTCTGTAACATTTTAAAAATGAGGCTTCATGGTGTTATTTATGAAGTAATTTCACATAAATATTTGGACTTTGGTTCTCTTAGAATGTGGAGCTGGTTGCTATATGAAGAAAAGCATAATTATAATTCACAGACTTTTTGCCTCGAGCCTAGGGGACAGATGCATATGATTAAGTTTGAAACTGGCCTGTTATTGTGATGTAGATGTTTTCAGGGTTGACAGAATTAAAAAAAAAAAAAAAGGGCAAAAAAAAAGCCAGGCAAGCATGAGTTTAAAAAAAATAGACCGAGGAATAGTTTTACAAGAGGCACTCAATCTTGGACTGCACAATTTTATTTTTCAGTGGAACCTCTCCATTAGCTTGCCTGAATGCAATGCTTCATACTAACACTCGTGTAGGTGATGGAACATTCTTCAAAATCCCTGGGAAGTCAGGACTCTACGCTCTCAAAGTAAGTTTAAATTTTTTATATGGAAAGTACGTAGCGCTATTAATCCATTTTATGAATGTCTCAATAGATATAAAGGTAAACAGATTAGATTCTTTGGAGAGGAAATGACCTGATAGTCCTGCTAACTGCTTTCAGATGTCTTTTTAAAGGATTTATAATGAAAGTAAACATTGAATGTTTTATCCTAGAAAGCATATACATGTTCTTGAATTTGACATATGGTATAAAAAACATGTAGCTTAGCTAAAATGCTGCTTTTTCAGAATGTTCACAGAAAGGCCTTTGTTATATGAGCAGTGAGCTCAAGAGGATCACTGACTTTCTCATTAGGTAATTGTATTAATGTTTGATTTTTGAATAGTGCAAAATTATTTGCAAGTCTAATGTAAATCAGCTTTCAATTTACAGGTTGCATCATTGCTTTTGAGAAGGCATGTAATTATAGTGATAGAATTTTGCCTTTATGCTATTTCTATTCCTTTTCCTCTTTATTTTTCTTTTTTGGTATGTATATGATGGTTTCTGTGGGTGGAAATTTTTTCTTGCTGTACATGATCAAACTTAGAGGGGCTTCACAACAGAAGTGGAGGAATGTGAGGCAGAGGTGAGAAACAAGAAAGTGAGATTATATGTTTGGCAGTCTAAATGTAGTCAATTAAAATTTTGGGCTGGTGGGAAGGATCTTTTGTAATTTATGATAGACTTATTTGATGTAAGGGTTTAAAAAATATGAAACTGTATAGATTTGCCTGCTCCTGATAACTAAAAATTCTGTATCTGAGATTGAATTAATAATTTTCAGAAGCTCTATTTCCTAATTTACTGAAACAAATGCTGTTGTTTTTCTTTAAATCTTGAGATATTCTTGGCACAAATCCAGGTATTCACAATCACTCCCATGCTTGTGAGCCCCAGGTTGCTTCAGCTATTTGAATTCAGGAAACAGGCAAAGGCAGAAAAGAAACATTAAAGGATTTGTGTTTTTCTGCAGCGTTGTGGACACTCAACTGGAAAACTAGGATTTTTAACAGCCAAACAAGTCTGTTTCTGTTAAAAAAAAAAGAAGTGGAAGATCTTGCATTTTATTTGACATTTTTTAAAAAAGTATGTTATGACTTCACAAAATAGTTTTTTTGCTTTTGCTTTGCAAGTTGTTTCATGAAGGTCTGTTTTTATGTCTTTCTCTGAAGTAACTCACAAGCATGTTTTATTTTATTCTGTTTTTTGAAATGTAAGCATGAGAGTACACTGCAGTAATCTATTTTCGGAGATGCAGCAGGATCATGATTGATTTTTTTCTTGTTAATTTTAGTTTTCTTTTTCTTTTTTAACTGTAGAAAGAAGAATCAACATGCCCTACTGATGGAACATTGGATTTAGGATGTGAATCTGAGTTAGATGGCACTGAAATGGCTGAGACAAACAATAATAATGGAGAAGAAAATGGTGGTAGGTGTTTTAATTTCAATATTAGAGGGCATACTTTGGGAAAAGAAAAAGTATTGTTTAATTAAGATTTTCATGGTGTGATTTCTAAACAGTTTAAGTAATGTTTTGTACTCAGTGGAACTATTTTTGAGTGACTCCCTCTTTTTTTTGGTCTTATAAAGAAATCAGGAACACCAAGTGCCTTTATTTGACTTAGATTTGTAAAAGACAATGAGTAGTGCTGTTGGGTGTGTTTTGAGTAGGTAATTTCTTGGCTTACAATTTTTTTGTTCTAGGCCCCACAGCTAAAGAGTAATTTGCCTTATCGGGCTTCAGACTTGCAGTTGTCGGATAGACACCTCGCTGATTTCAGTGTGGGCATGTGGGGTTGGTCCCTCAGTAGAGTTCTGGGCACAGGACAAAGGTTTGTATTTTTTTTGTTTCAGGCAGAGATTCTTCTGGGTGCCATGTTGACATAAAGACACGTTGAAGTATCAAATCCTGTGCATTTTTTTTCTCTGAGATAATGACAAACTGAAACATTGCAAGAACTTGAAAATGGCAACCTTAGGAATATTTTTTCTTTTTGAGAGGTAATAATTGCTCATAAAGAAAACACAGTTCTTCAGTCACCTAAAATTACTTGCAAGTAAAGGAAATTAATATTATTCTTATTAAAACTACACTCATGTAATGCTTATAAAGTGAATGCTTTACATAAACGTCTAGCTTCCTAGGACCTCTGAAAAAACCTTTCCTTGATCAGGTCTTCTCTTCTGCTGCCCCCTCACAACCTGTCCCACTGCTGGACTGCAGCCTACTGTTTTGGCTCACTTTGTAGATGGTGAGAGGGTGTCCTGTTTACAACTGGGACATGAAAAGGCTCAGCTCATGTTGTTGTTCTGCTACAGACTCCCTTTTTGATCTTGAGCAACTTACTTAGCTTCCATGCTGCACCCATACAGGACCAATACGGCTATTTCAGTATTGCTCGCTAGCAGCACTGAAAAATCACAAAATGCTGAGTGACAAGAGTAACAGAACTTCCTGTTGTTGTGGATCTAGTGGTGAAGTTTTGAAGCTCAGTGGAAAAACAAAAGTCAAGAATTATTAAATGGCTCTGCTTCTTCATTTTCTTTGAAATATTATGTGTATAAGTTAACAGACTCTGTGTGTGCAGTGGTTTTATGCTTATGTAGTATATACTGCATGTATAAGTGAACATACATATTTGTAGTTCTTCAACAACTCTTGTCTGATACTCCGACAGTTTGTTGATGTCCACTTCCCTAAGTCACAGGAAGAATACAGGTGTGAAAAGCAGTGCAAATACAGTTACAGATAGGAAAGCAAAAGTTGATGTTACTTGTTATAAACAAATAAAAATCAGGGCAAAAACCTGGCAATTATTTATGTGTGGTAGGATGTAAAAAAGGATGCCAGAATGCCAGTAGTAGAAAATTGCTGGGTTTTGACTGGGAGGAGGCTGCATACTATTTTCACCGTTTACAGTAATAAAAATAATTCTAGCACTTGTGGTGACATAAAAGAGCAGCTGCTAAAATTAAACATTTTAAAATATTTGGGGTAAAGCCGTAAATTACACCTAGATTATTTTTAAAGCTGAGAACTTACCCTCATGTTTCATCTTTAACAAATCTTGGAAAACTGGAATATATTTAACTTTTTGAGGACAAGGCATTTTAATTTTTTTTTATGTCAAGCAGTGGATATATTTAAAAAGAGTAAATGGGATGGCAACAGTGAGTCTATATTGCATGCAGAAAGGCCAGTGTTGGATGTGATCAATAAGGAATTGAAGACAGCATATCTTGTATCGGTCAGCTAATACAGAACATAGTTTTGTCAAACATGTTTGATAATAGCTTTTCTTGAGACTGAAAGTTTTGTTGTTAAAGGTATCTGTTGATATATATAGAATTCTATAAGTGATTTTATTTACAGTATAGAATGCTTGGCTTAAAAACAGGACCATGCCTGAGAAATGCAGCCAGTTTTAAGTGGATTGAAAATTACAAATTATTAGATCTGCAAAGGTGTAGGAATCACCATCCACAGTAGGTATTTTTGCTGTTCTCCTGAGGATGTGATTTGACCACTTTTCATGCAATATCTTTGTCAATACTTCTTGAAAAGTATAAAATCCTTCTTGATTAAATTTATTGATAATAAATAATAATGTTGAGACCCCTCTTGATTGCCTTGTAAATGATTACAGTTGAACAGCATGAATTTTTTTAGACTTTAAAGTGAAGAAAAAAAGGTCACATTTGCGCAGTGGAAACGTATTCAATAAATCAGTAAATCTGAAAAGCATTTAAGGATCACAATAGAAAATGAACTGAACATGAATGAGATGCTTTTGCTAATTAGTCCAATGCAGTTCTTGGACTATAATCCTGGTAGTACTGATTAAAGAATATAGGCACAGTGTTTCCTTTGGATATAGCACTAGTTAAATGATTACTAGTGTATTGCATTATTATAGCTGTAAGAAAGAATTAAGAAAAATAGGAAAGGATTTAGAAAAGACGTATAAGAACTCCTGAGTGAACAAATACCTCATTTGCTCTGGGAAATTTAATAGGGACAGTCTAGTTAGTTTATCAAAGATGAGGTGGTGACTTGATCAGTTTGTAAATATTTGAGAAAAGGTATTTTTGTAGAAAATATTTGGTCTAGCAGACCAAATCTAACAAGATGTCTACCAATTAAACTTTTCACACTAAAGCTGGGATTTTTTTTTTCTTTCCAGGAAACTATTCTGTGGCATAAAAATAACATTTGATTCAGTACAAAAAATGCTTTATGAAATTCTCTGACTTGCGGTTTAGAAATGGTCAATAGATATAATGTCTCCTTTCAGCCTTAGTATGTGTGATACATATGAGGATGGACATTGTTTGCACATTGTATTCTTAATTGCCCACTTGATTGCATTTTTATTTGCTCGTTTCCACTGTGGTAGAGTCCAGAAGCCCCAGTTCTGACAGAGTGATCAGAAATTTTTTAGCAAGAGTTTAAAAAGTGCCGCTTTAAAGTTAGCTGGAAGCAGAGGATGAAACTCTAAGCAACAGCCTCAGTCCGTTTGTGAGCTTTTAGACGACAGTCTTCAGCTTTCGGAGTAAAGAGTACCAGCTGACACTCAAACAGAGAAGAATCACATTATTCCCCAGAAGGCACTTTTCCCAGTATAAATGCAGGCTACTGAACAATTTTATTAGCATAATAATATAAAAATTCCTCACAGTTATAAACACACGACTTCGCAAAAGCTGTTACTCCACATCAGTATTGCTAAACTGACAACTGGAATGGTCACACCTCAGGATTTTTCAGATGCTGTGGAGAAGTCTGTCTTTCTCCACCTTCTCCAAAGGCATATGTTAAAGAAACTCTTTACGCTACAGTTGATTTTGTTTGGAATGGGATTTCTATAGAAGCTCTCTAGCAGTCTCATATCTTTTTATAAATTCCATTTCCCTCAAATACAGGGGCATCGTGTAAAGATGCGGTTGGTAAAAGAATTAGAATCCCAGTTAGTGTTGCCTAGGTAAATGATGACTATAATATCCTTTTGCCCATCAATAGGATGTTCTGTTCTCAAAAAGCATTTGTCCCTAGGGTTTCTGAAGCCAGGGCTAATCCATCAGCCACGGAGCACAGTTGGATTAAAAATTGTCTTCACGCAAGCCAATGGAATGCACAATGATGTAACTGTGGAGGAGGTAGCAATTCCTACGGTAGCATGACTTCCCTCCCCAACCCAACCCAAACATAGGTTCTGATGTTTGCCCAAATATGAGCAACATATGTCCCCCCTTGAGACACTTTGGTTTTCAGCACTTCCTAAAACTGTAAGTTCTTCAATTGCAAACATGAAATGGCAGCATTAATTTCTTAGGCAGTTTTCTTAGAGATAGTAGATGAAATGGTGGAAAATAGAAGGTCAGATTCATGCTGAATCCTGAAATTTTGTCTTTATAGCTACTGTGCTCTTGACGACCTTGTGCTTTTTGGACTAGGAAGCCACTAGGATAACTCCTGTAGTGAGGAATGAATATTCACCATTGTTTGAAACCTGAGTCCACATTTAGATGTTCAGTTCCTTTCCAGGAATGGAATTTCTGGCAATTCAGGGAAACCTGTTATCCTTAGCATCTTGTCTCTTGGGAATAATACTGGATGATTCTGCTGAATATGTCTGTTGCACATGGCAACATCTGGATGTGGGATAGGCTCTTCTAAAAGCAGAAGGATGGTAACGGAATAGCAGCTCGCACATACAGAGTTTTGAATGACACATCTGAAAGAGACAGTTTTTCACTTTTTTTTTGCTTTGGTGGGGTTTTTTTTCATCTCCCCGCAAGTAGCTATAAAATAAAAGTACTGTACCCAGGATCGAGTTTAACTTCTATTTGTTTCATTGCCACTGGAGGGGAGTCATAAGAATGAGAGAAGATACTGTGGAGCTTGAGGGAGAGATCTTTCTCATCTGCTTTTTTTGCTGTACAGTAGAGTTAATGAGGCCTAAGAAATCGGTGGCTTAGTGATGACAGGCTGTATATTTTTAGTGGAAAATGTTGACTTCCTTTGGAATAAGGATTCACAGTTTTCAAAGCTTTGTGAAATGTTTGGGCTCAAAAGCATGCCGAGAATATAATGTGATTCAGTGCAAGCTGAAGCTGATGTGGTATTTGATGTCTTTTTCCAAAAAATACTACTCAATATTATTTTTCATTTCACAGTGCTAGTATTGCTTTTCAAAAAGAATATTACAGTCACAGTACTGCCCTTGATATATGCATCTGTTTTTGCTTGCTTTGGCGAACTTGAACAATTAACTAACTCCCAAACTGGTTTTAATTTTCAAGAGCTGATGGCAACAGTCGAGTTCTGAATTGTTCAGATTTTGCAAGTTGGGCTCTAGAGATCAAAGAGTGATGGAGGTGAATTACTTGATACATCTGTGTTGGCAAAGCGTGACCATTTATGTCAATACAAGTATAGATCTGTGTCACCCAAAGAAAATATTGAATCTTATGGATATTTTAGAGAGAGATTTTGTGTGTATGTTTTCCTAAGGGAGTTCTCTGTGAAGTTTCGTATCTCCAGAGTGTGTGCATATATTTTATGCTTGAGGTAGACTCTAGTCTTTAGCATATGGTAGCAATATTAATTTGTGTTTTGTAATGTGGCCATTAGTAAACAATCCTTCTCATCTACTGTGGTTTCTATAACAAAGAAGGAAGTGAACTGCTGTTGATTTTACTGGTTTGATTTTAAATCAGTATGGTCTGTCTGAAATCGGAATTCATTGTGCTATTTATTTTGGGAAAATAAGCCCCTTAAAGCGCTCCAGGAATTTTTCTGTCCATCTAGTTACATAAATCTGTTTATAATTATTCCTAATAACTTTCAGTGGCAGTGAGACAGAATAATTCTAAGTTGTATTCCTATAAAAATTGTTTCTGTGAAGAATCACATCTTCTAATATGTTTTATTTATAATTTATGTAGGTGTCATATTTCTTGGGTGGGGAAGGTAAAAGGTAATAAAAAATTACAGAGATAGCCTATAAAATTTGAAATTAAAAGATAGCATTGCAGATTTTTATAAATGATAGCCTTTCATAATAATTACCAAAACTGGTCTTGGAAAAATGGAAGAGAGGAAGTTTTTTTAAATGGAGGTTGTCAAAAACATTTTTAACACACTCTTTTTGCTAAGTAATTCTAATTCTATCATTCATGTTAACACTCTCTGAACACTCACTAAGGAGGTCTTATCTTCAGAAACCCAGCTGCTCTTCCAGCTCATAACCTAACAGTTTATGCCTTAATAGTTGCTTTTTGCTTTATTCCTTCACTCAGTCCTGGCCCTTGAAGAAGCCGATTTAAAGAACGGAGCCTAATTATTCTCCACTAAATGGAAATGCCTCCTGTAGGCTTAAAACTGCTCTTGTTCTCTTTTTCGACTGTAGCAATAATGGTGAATCTTCTTTATTTGCTACCCAAATATTTTTCCTTCATCTGTCGCATTCTTTCAGGGTTCTTTTTTTCCTCCCCAGCATCCAGTTTATTTTTAGCATTCTTTTCTGATAAAGCTTTTCAAGCGAACATGGATCTAATAATATTCATGCATCTTCAGTGCTTATGGACAAAGTAGTTGCAGCTTTCCAACATTGTATGTATGTACAAAGACCACTCGCTCTTCTTGAATTTGTTTTTCTTTTACTGTGTTCTTTGGTTTCCATAGCAGAAATGCCTGCTCTGTTCTTAAGACATTGTTTTTTTCACTAGGATCATCAATGTTCATTTCAAACACTTACATATTTTTCTGTCATATTTTCCCCTTTTTTTACTTCTGACCCATTCAGAGAAAAGCAGTTGGACTTTATCGGTATAAATGAACAAATAAATGAATACAATTTTCTGTGGTCACAGGCATTGTAATATAGTGAGATTTTGGCACAGATTGATTTAAATCACAAAGTAGCAGAACATGTTTTAAAGAATCAATTTATTCATTGTCTCATATTTGTATTTCATTTCCTACAGAAAAGTCAATTAATATTGTTTTATAAACGCTTAATATCTTGATTATCCTCTAAATAAAGCCTGTATATCAATTTTAGTATTATTTTTTGCTAAAAAGTGAATAGACTGTATAAGTTATTAAACAATTATATAAATTAACATAATGTATTTAGATTTTTAATGTTTATATCTTCTGCTTTTGGAAAATAGACAATGACATCTCTTATTTACTGGATGGTTAGGTTTATAGCCATGATTTTTATCAATCTGGTTTTAAATGGAAATAGAAATCTAATTAAAACATGGAAAACAATATTTAAAATAGCTTCTTACTATTTTAAGCTACTAGACATATGAAGGAAAATATTTATAATGTACAAACTATATTTTAGAAAGGAAGTATCATTTGTTGTTAATAAACGAGGTTGACTTTCTCTAATCACCATGCCATTTTAAAATTTTTAAGCAGTGGATTTCAGCCTCACATATCTATTTCTTTAATCATAGACTACAGGAAAAAGTTTGTTTTTCAAAACTCTGAAGGAACTAGGTTTGGGTTGCACTAAACCAAACCAGCCTAGAGTGAGGTATTCCTTCTGTACCTGCAGAAGAGATTACAGCAATGGAAAGCTATTTATCGTTTCAGTGGGTTTCAGTTCCAGTTGCTTCACCCATTAGAACAATCCCTGTTCCTTTGGTTTAACTTTGTTGCCAAAGCTTTAAAGAAACAGAAGCAAGAGAAACCAATACACTGATAAGATTTTTATGTAAAATTGAAGTAGTGCTAGAAATAAGAAGTATGGCCTCTAATAGACCCTGTCACAATTTCAGGGTTTGTTGTTAAAAGAAAAATGAATGAAAGCACAAAATTAATATAGAGCTATGTTTATTTTTATTCCTGTGCTATATTGTGACTTTGACATTAACGGTTGTAGTGTTGAGCATATCAGTTAGTATTGCCAAACCTCTCCAGGATGAACTTTATCACCAAAATAAATAGGGGAGACTCTTGGATAATGTCCTAGATCAGAGTAATGAAAATCAGAATTTCCCATTTGAACAAGAAGGTAATAGGAGTTGCAGTCATCCCAGACAACAGGAATAGATTTTTCATGACAGGTCATGTTGTATCCTCTCTTAGGAGGGACAGTTAACCATATAAGAGTTTCCACTCTTTAGGCATTTTTAAATTTGTTCTGTTCTCCTTAACTCTAGGCTTTGTGTGCTCATGCTATTTCTGTTTTTTTCTTCAGTTCTTTGACTCTCAGACTTTGCCAGAAAACAGTAGAAAAATTCTCTTTGAAAGAAAAGACAAAAGCTGGGTAATTTGAAATGTCAGGTTTTTATTTTGGTGTAGGTGTTCTTTGTCTCAGGAGCTTAGCTCTTGCAGTGATTTAGATTATATAAACCACCTATTGTTTGTTTTCTGCTGACACTTTGTGGCTCCTTTAAGTTGTCTTTTTTGATTGTAAGCTTTGCTCATCATGTGGAAAAGATTGATCCAAACCAGGTGATGCTGTAAACTCAGAACCTGTTTTGTGTTGCAGCTTCTTTGTATACTTTGACAAATCCTTCAAGTATAAGGGAAAAAAGTGACAAATATCAGTCATAAATCTTGTGACAAAATAGGATTTGTCTTATCTGCTAATGAAAATTTTTAACTTAATATGAAAATTATCTTGACGTAATGCCAATGCCATAAAACATAGTGTAGTCTCTGTTTGTGAGGTAAGTATTATTTTTTCTTTCATTGTGAAAACAAATGTTTAATATCACATGGATCTTACAGTGGCCATTAATTATTGATAACTAAATTGTCTCTATTCTACTTTTTTTTCTTACAAACATGCAAAAAAATCATTACAATATTTCTTCTGTGAAACATTGCTAAAGGCAAGGGAATTAGAATGCTACTTCAGGTGTCTGCTCATCCCACTGAAGGATGAGAAAACCACAGCCAAACAGAAACATTGGGCTAAAATTATTTCTGGCACGTGTCTGTGCAGCTGCTTTGAGCGTCTTCAAACTATTCTGGTAGGTGTGTGAAGTATGGCAAACCTTGGAAAACCATATACAGCTGCAGGGCATTACAAAGAAGGTATGTCAACATGCAAACCAGCTTTGAGCAGCGCTGGAAGACAGACTTGAATTGAGTCAGCAGAGGAGAATGGAAAAAAAGCTGCTTAATTTCTGGATCCATGCTCATGCTGTTTTAGCTGGGCTGTCATAGGACACTAGTGAGAGTAATAGTAATGCAAGGCATTAGGAGTGGAAAGGTTTTTACAGCCCTTTTCGTCAAGCTTGCTGACTACCAAGACTAATAGGATCCTCCAGCTATTTTCACAGCTTTCATATCTGTTTAATAAAGCTGTTTTTTTAAAACAATTAATCATATTTCCTTTTATTTTTGACCAGGAGATTTTTTCTATGTCTCACACAACATGTATTCAAGAGGCTGTTTAATGCAAGTACTGTAGTATTTGTTCATTAAAACGTGTATTATTTAGAAGGCTGACAAGTAGCAGTGTGTATTACCTGAGAGGCCAGAATTTCTCTTTGCAGGATATTCCAGTCTACCCGTTAAACAGGAAAGTGTGTGTTCTTAGCTTTACCAAGAAGTACTTATAAAATAGATGAGTCTGGCTCCTAAGAAGCCATTACAATCTGGCATGAAGTTACATATTTATAAGTACTTCTAGAATACAGGGTCATCAGTGTCTTTTGTGTAAATACACGTTTAGACACATAATAATCCATTAAAAATGTCTTGGTGAGGAAGATAATTTTTGTCTAGCTTCTGTGTGAAAACCACAGTTAAACTATTTCAGTTACCGTTCAGGACCTGAAAGGCAAAATATGCAAGGCCTCCAGAACTGCATAGAAAGAGTACGATGAGGTACAAATATTTGTAAAGCAATGCATTTATTTAGAATATGGCCGGATTTTCAGCTCATCTGGACCTCAAGACTAGTTGAATTTCTTAGAGTGAGCTTTTTGTTTTCCAGGCACTTGCCTTTTTTTTTTTCTGTCCTCAGGACTTTCCAAGATACAGGGAAGATAACCCCCATAACAGTATTCTGATTTTTTTTTTTCTTTTTATATAGTTTGCCCAAAGCAGACATCTGAAGAAATGTCTTCCAATCGTGATTCGAGCCTTACTAATGCACCGGTGCAAAGCAAGCTAGTATCTTCCTTCCAGCAGCACACAAAGAAAGCACTTAAGCAGGTAAGCTTGTATTGACTGATAATCAATTGGCTTCCCTTTAGCATGTGTGTCAGTCTTATACGAATAAGATGTCAGCAGAATTTCAAGGCGTTTCTGAGGATTTTTAGTGCTTTGTTTAGTGGTGTATTTCTGGTTTTTTTTTCTTTTTTTTTACCGATGGTGCAGTCCTGCTATTTATTGTGAGTTTGATGGGTTTTTAAGTGCTTTTCAAGTAAGCAGAATTGTTTATATTATCACATCCCTGCTTTTCCTATGTAAGCATTTGTGTCGGAAATTTTATGTGAGGCTTAAAATAAAACAAAAAGATTTTGAAAGAAGTTCTGCAGATAGGTGAGAATCTAGGTATACTTGCTGTTCAGTGTTTCCTTATGATCTGTTAAGTAATTTTTCATTCATACTGTATTTGACACTAGTGTATAAAAGTGGGGTAATTTTTGTTTTTTGAATACTTTACAATTTGAATTATTTAGGTTGCACGATAAGTAGTAAAGCTTGGCAAAAGTAGCTGATTGTTGAAAGTCAGATATTAACTGAAAGCATAACAATGTGAAAATTATTTTCCAATAGTGCCAAATTAGTTCAGCTTACAGCCGGGCAAATGAAAAACTAAAAAATTATAATTCCAAGAAAATTATCATTATCTCCTCTCAATTTTGAGTATGTAGGAATTGTTTTAGTCTTGTAAAGACTATAAAAAATGAAATAAAACTTTTCTAAAGTGTTAGCATAATGAGATGATGGTTTTTTAAATTTTTCTCATAGCTGTTCTCTTAGTTATGGTTAACAGAGGTCTAGTATTTCATGGGGTAGTTTATTGCCGAGTTGTTGATTTAGGCTTAAGTTAAGCAAAGCCTGTCCACATGTCCTAGAAACACTTAAGTATTTGTGCTTAGTTTTTCAGTGGTTTGAGTTTAAATCCACTAAAATTAATAGACCTTTATCATTGACATAAGGTTATCTTGTACTTAGAGGCTTTGAGGACTGGAAAGGATTGTTAGATTGGGGTCTCAGATCTGTTTGGTCAGGAAGATTGAGCAGTGGGCACAAAGCAGCTCACTAACTGTGTGGATAGTTGTGAAAAAGACACACTTTTTGGAAACTCTTCTATATAGATCTTTTGCAATAGGTGAACTTTCTTAGGGGTGGAGGGAGCGGGTAAAGGGAAAGGAGAGGAAAAAAAGAGCAAAGCCACATATGTTTGAACTTGTGTAACTTTAAACTCTACCATTTGTCACTTAGCAGATGTATAGCATTGAGAATAATTTTTAAAAAGGCAAATTAATCAGAATAGCTTAATTAATATAAAAAGTCATAACATTGATGGAAATCTTTGAAAACATTCCCTAAGGCAGTAGGGTTAGAGCAACATCAGAAAGTTAAGTAATCGATAAAAAGAAATTAGTTTTAATTAAGTTGATGGTAATTAGATCCTGTACTTCAGAGTATGAGAGTATTATTACAGCTATCAGTAAAATGTTTTCTCTATGTACAGTATTAGACAAATGGACGTTTGTATTGTGGAATAGTAGAGGATTTTTGCTTTCTTTTCTCTAAAGTTTCAGGTGTTGGCTACTGCCATGTACACGCTGCAGATTCGATTCAATTTGATATTGTAGTAGAGATGAATAAACTTTAACAGTGATTTTATTTATAAAGTTTCTGTTGGAAATTTATTCTTTCACTTTCCAATCTTTCTATTGCTTTTATGGATACATAATACTTAAAATTTGTACAAAGAAGAACCTATAGTACCTTTGAATACACAAGAAACTTTAGACAGTTGTATGCAATGCTCTTCCAACTGATACTAACTTACTGGTTCCATGCTAACGTAACAGAAGATGAGCCATCATCATGCTCTCAGCAAGTGCTTATACTATATAAACATACATACACTGTATATATGTCGTAATGGGGTCTTCCCTAGCTATTGCTTTTTTTCTATTTCTAAACAGTCTTCACAGAATGAAAACCTACAAGATAGTCTTTCAAACAGTTTCCTACTCGATTTATTTAAAAACAGTGGGTTCTTCACATTAACTTGATCTCGCGTGTATTTGTTTTGTAATCCATTAAAGTGAGAGGCAAGTTGATAATGTGCAGTACTGCTTGAAGATCTGAGCTAGAATTAGAATATTTTCTCCACTGTTTATCTACTTATTAACCACTCTAGTCACATGTAATTCTCTTTAAAGTGTTGTATGCTGGATTTACATATGATTTGATTTTTAATGAATTTTAGAGATATATTCCTGGGTTTAGTTTGCAAAGAGCAATCTCACATTTCCTTGTAACAGCCTGTTTTTTAGGATGGTCTCATGAATAAAATTAGTCACAACACTGCATTTCTTGAGCTATGCTAGGAACTTGGAGGAAAGGGCATTTTCTGAGCCCTGGCTCTTGGTCTTGATTTCTCTCAGGTAGCAGTGGATCTGGGGTACTTTGCATGGGCTAAGGAGGTTTGCAGTTGCAGTGGACTTTCACAAGGTCTGTGTCACAGTTCAGACCTTATCTTCTCACCTTTCAAAGGCCGGGCTGCCATTTTCGTCTGGAAAGCTTCACCACCTTCTGTAGTGTCCTTGTTGGGAGAAAGGTTTTGAGTGTTTTACCACTGAGTGTGTTTCATGCTGCTTTTTCGTTTTTGAGGGAGTTTCAGTTTTGCCCTTGTATAGTATCTGAGTGTAACGTCCAACAAAATAGTTCCCATTCCTGAGGGTTTAGACAAATGAGTCTGTCGTGTAGAGCTGCCTTTTATGCTTGGCTTTCTGATGCCAGATTTTACAGATTTCTGTTTCCCTTTTGCTGTTGGAAGTGCTTGGGTATGTGTGCCCAGCTGTTGCTGATCTAGTACCTTTGAAAAGAAGGTTTATTGCATGCTGTCACATGCTGATTTCCTATCAGTACTGATCAGTTCCATACTGATTTACCTCATTTTCACACTCGAGAGTTTTGGCATGCAGACCCATGTAAGGACCTCTTCCTGGGAAAGTACTGAACTACATCTGCATCTGCTAGCAATGGTACATGGTCACACTACTGTGTGAATTATTCTTGCTCTGGACAAGGCTAACTCAAGTACGGACATCAAGTCATGGCACAGTATCTACCATGCTCCTCTCTGGTCCAGTTTCTGTTCCATTGACTTGAGGTGATACTTTTTTTGGAAGTCTTCGCTATGTACAGATTTGTCTGTATCTATCAAGATGTTCTTGGAACATTTCTCGGAAGAAACGATCATACCTGCAAACTGGCCTCACATAGGTAACACTGAGCATGTGTGAATATCCAGGACATTGAGGTGGTATTAGTGTCTGTTGGACTCTGATAGCCAAGTATAAGAGCACCTTGTCCATCAGTGTACCAGTTGTTTCCTGGGGCAGTACCAAGAGAGGATAAAGAACTTGAAGATGCACTATAACGATGTCTGGGATGATAGTAGACCTCCCAGACATGGAAGAAAATCCTGCCTCACTTTTGGCACTTTGGAATCAGCACCAAGAAGGGTACCCATAAATTTTCTGTTGGGAGAAGAGAAGGATACTCCATTCAGACTCAGGATCTGAATACAGACCAGGACATGTCTGAGACTGTGCTGGGCATCCAGATCTCTTTGTAGAGACAGAAACTCCAGAGACAGCAGCCAAGTGGGTTTGGGAGGAGAGAAGCTCAGGAAATAAGGGAATCTACACAAGGTATGTTACTGCCATGGTTTGTTTTGTTTTTCTTAACTTTGGGCTTTGTCTGCATGCTTGGTGGCTGGGTTCATATATGTGCCACTATTTTATTCATAAAGTGGGTAGATGTAGGTTTTTTATGGAGAAGGAAGGCACCCATCCATGTGATTTGTTCTTATAGTAGAAGTGGCAACTCCACATCCCTTTTTTTCCAGTGGATGCTGTCAGGCCCCAAGCATTAAGAGAGCTATGGGGAAGTTATGGTTTGGCTCGTGTTGCTTCTGAATTATAGGACGTTAGACCTGTACAGCTCCCAGTAACATTTCAGCCTGACTTTTCTAGCACAACTGTAATTATTATTAGAAATCAACCTACACCCTGAAGCAACAAGAGACTAAATTTCAGAGCAGAATGGTGAACAGTGTAATTTAGCCCTGATATACCCAAATTCACAGGACTAGTTTAACAAGATTTCTTTGTTTGTTTGTTTTATAAGGACACAGGTGTCCAAGTGCCTAGGTTGGCACTGACGGTAGAATCCTGATCTACCTTGATGCTGGTGTGGATTTGCTTTCCTGTCTTCAGCTCAGGCACGCTGCTTATCTTGCTTTGAGAGAAGAACAAGAGCAAACTCACCAGTCTTGCACCCTCCACACTCATTCTGTTAGGACTTCCTTCCTTGACTACAGCCAGATGCAGGTTATCTTGAAGCATTTTGCTGTCCGTAGAAAGTAATCCAGTATGAGTCTGTCTGTGGTGTCTATCCTTTGACTCATTTGAGCAACTACTCACTCACACGTTCTGATATAAGCCTGATATATTTGCCTGCCCTCCTTTCCCTTCCTCGCCCCCAAAGAAACAAAGGTGACAGAGGAGATCATTATCGTTATGTCCTTATCACTTAGAGTTTGAGCACAGGGTGTCTTCCTGAAAGGCTCTGAAAATCCACTGTGAACTGAGAGGTATTTTTTGTACTGAATTCCTCAGTATAGAGAGTTTGCTGCAGTTTGTCAGTGTCTCTGTTAACTATTTTCCTATGTTTCATTTCAGATGCTACAAATTTACCAAAGGCACAGTTGGAGAATTCTGGCTCCCTAGCTGAAGCATTTGATCAGATGTCTGGCAACATAAGTGATGATTCTTGACAAATTTTCCAGTCAACAAATGGAAAACAAGGAAAACATGTTGCTTTTTGACTTCTAGAGAGACATGGGAAGGGACAGTGGAATTTACAAAATGCATTCAGGAAAATGGAAGTTTGAAGATGATAAACTAAACTGATTTTCTGATTGCCAAGACAAGTCTAGGGAAGAGGACAGAGAAACTATGGCAGGGAGACTGCATAATGGGGAAAAGAAGCTGGAAGAGCAAGAGTTCCAGCAGGAGCTCTTCAGGGAGTACATGCATTGCCCGAAGGCAGGCTGCACGGTATGTCCCTCTAAAGGTCCCTATGCATGGGCAGCATGTACCAGCTGCTCAACACAGTGCTTTGGTAAGAGGCAAGACAATGTTTATGAGACTTTCTTCTGGGTCATCCCCCTGGTCCTCAGCCCTTACCTGTGATGGAAAGAAAGGGACAGCAATCCACACAATCCCTGAATTCTTTTTGTACCGCTTTCTAGTAACTAGCTCCCAGTTGCTGGGGCATTCTGCTTGTTTGTTTTTCCTCTGGGGTTGTTTGCATAGCATGCTTTTTGCAGCTCTTCTGCATGTTTTCTGTTTTAATAAATGTGTTTTCCAGAATTTCTTACTCTGAGAAATAACTAAGAAGAATTTTAAAGCAACTTTAGAACAGTACATGTTGAAGTGTAGTTGCCCCTCTACCTCACTGTAGGACAGTGTCTCTCATTTAAAGTATGTCCTGGCATAAGCATTACCTTTGGTTAAATCTACCACTGCTACGTAGCAGAATCTCCTTCCCAAACATAGGTCGAAAGTGCTCTCTTTGTTCTGTTCTGTAGATGCAGTTGCTTGTCCCAAGTCTCAGACAGTCAATCTGATGATAGTGGCCTAGTTCTAAGCCTTGCACTTGTCTGGGGAACTATTTAAGATTAATTGGTCATTGCTACTGTATTAATGACAAATATCATCACTGGAGATGAGAGTCCCAGTCAAGCTTTTCCAGTGATTTTAGATGATTTTTCCATATAGTGGCAGTGCGTGTCTAAGTGAATATCTTCTTCTGGGCCATATGAAAAGAACAGCTTTTGATTTGAATAGTTTATAACATGAAATTATACCCAGGTAAAAATGAATCATGCCTTGATTTTGAAGTGCATCCTAGAAATAGTTGTCCTTTTCAGGGAAAGACAGGAGTTGGAACAGCTCACAACTCTTCAGAGCTCTAGGAAGCCTCCTACAAAATGCTGACAAGCAGTTATCTACAAATGCTGTTCCAGGAGCTGTTGGGTAGGTCCCCAGAAGGCTGTGTGCTCAGGGTGTGTGGGCATGTGGCAGAACCCAGACTGAAACAGGATGTCTAGCAGAAAGGCATTACGCTGTAACTGCTTACACTGGTGCAATGTAAATTGGTGCACCTGTTTTCTGAGAGGTAATATGACAAGATTTTTTATCTGGAGAATGGTAGTCTAGCCCTGAAGCCCCCACTGTATGCTTTGGACCCTGTGCAGAGTATGTTTGCAAATTTGACCTAATGGAAAATGTTGATTACTGTTTCAAGATTTTGTATTGACATTGCTATCTTTAGTTTGTTTTTAAACTTCTTTCTACAAACTGTTGCCTTACCTATATGTGCTTTGTTGTGCCAAGAAACAGATTTCCCCATAAAGCACTTTTCAGCTGATAGATATTATTAGTTTAATACTACATGAACAATTTTAAAAAAACCCAACACTCTTCTCTTTGGAAAAAAGTGCCACAGAGCCAATGCATATGCCATCATCATTCGCATTCATGTGCAAGTCAGAACAGACGTTGAACACATCACATGGATTTTTGTCCTTCTCTTGTTTCTGTGGTTGGGAAAGCAACAAAAATGTTTATTTTGCAGTCTGTCATGATCTGCAGCAACTGTAGCTGTGAATGCATTATTGTAATCCTATAGAAGATAGTGCTGGCTTGCAGGTGTACAGACACGCACATAAATACACACATCTCTCTGTCTCTGCACCACAAATGTCCAAGCACTTTAGTTCAATGTTGGTTAATATACAGATGAATGTTCAGTTGTTAATGTATACTGTAGTTGTACAGAAAGACCCTGACCACTACTGGGACCTAAAGAACAAATATGCAGCAAGAAATTATTTTTGTTGCAAATACAGATACAAGTGTCACAGGGTAGGAGCATGGCATGGGACAAGAATAGATGCTTATTCAAGAAGTTATTAGCAGAGTTTGAAAATAAACTCTACGTCTCCAAACTTCCAGCCTGGTGTTCTGCCACTACTCTTGGAAATACTACTATATGGAAAATATCTTATCTCCAAATGATCGGTTGTGTACACTTGGCACCACTACTGTTATGGTAGGTGTACAAGTCTGGTTGGAAGTAAATTAATTTGCTCTATGCTTTGGAAATGGCACTTTGTACTTTGTAGCTGTTTCCGTAGGACATCTTTATTATTCTTTTAATCTTATGTTTACATGCTTATAACTGAGTACTTTTAATGTATGTTTAATATAAGAAATAGTGGCATCCTGAAAATAATAATGTGTTTATTCTTCATGATTTGTGGTGCTTACTGTTTTATTTTAACTGCTCTGTGTATCCATGAAACAGGTTGCCACTGAGAATTTTTAATTTAATAGAGACATGGGAATTAAAGGCTGTCTTAATTTTACTAACAAAATGAGGGTGAGAGAGAGGACAAAGACTGAATTTTATGGTGGTGTTAAGTGAATCAGTGATAAACTATAAATCTGTTTCATCTTTGCCAATTTGGGAACCATGACCATGATGTAGAGTTGTTATTTATTTTGTGCGATAGACTTCTCAGTGTATCGTAGCTCGTGTTTTTCACATGGCAGAACGGAAGAATTCCGTAGCTTTACATTTCTGATCCATAATGTGTGAAATTTCAAAGGTTATGTTTCATGATACGAGTTTCAGAATGTAGACTTGACATTTATGGAACAAATAGAAATCTGGGATGATGTTGCTTAATGCAACCAAGTGTTAAATATCTTTGTTGTTAATAACTTAATTTTTAACATTCTCAGCATGTCATGCATTTAAGCTCAAATGAAAGTGGTTTTCTGCATTAATGGTTTATCTGTATGCTGCATTTTTTCATTCTGAGTTGAAAAGATGTGGGAAAGAAAAATAATAAAAAAATATCCCAAGCAGCAGTAAAATCAGAGCATAGAGCTTGACATTTTGCTTCTGGTGCTTTTTTGGGGATGTATTTTTCCCCTCTCTCCAGTTCCCTTTTAGTTTATATTGTTTCCTTTCATTCCTACTTCAAAGACGACTTTATTAGTTTTTACTGAGGAGAGTCAACCATTTTGTCACATGGGTGAAGAAGTCTTTCCTGTGTTAAGATCAACTAAATATTAAATGATTATTCTTAAGAACAGATAATAGCATTCATGAAACCTCCAACACACTACTTGCTATACTCCAGCAGGGGCATAAACTCCCCAAACAAGAGAAGGAGACTCGCTCTTGTCACCTCTTTATAAAACCTGCTTGGAATTAGAAGATCACTGTTAATTGCATGGTTTTTTTCTTTTGTCATCTATCTTCAGAGTTTGTGTTCTCTTAATACTCATGTTATTTTGAGTTCTTTGGATGAAAATGGATTGATAGGTTACTTAAAGATTTTGGCAATAAAAGTAATTTCATTAAACAAATTAATTATGCCAAGTCCTGTATAATGACCGTGGCAGTGTTATTCAACAGATGGTCACAGGTTCATTTTTATGAATGGGAATATTGGGAATTCTCCATACTCATTATGTGCGAGAGATTCACAGATGTCCTTTGCAAATCTGCTTGTGAAAGGCTGGATGTAAGTACTATATTTTGGTGGTGATTTTAAGAGAGCTTTTAATGTTTAACTTGTATACCACATGAACTTTCATTGTCTTTCTCTCCTTTTTTATTTATGTGCTGTACAGATAGAATGGTAGTAATGTTTTACAGAATACTTCAACAGTGATCAGTTCTAGGAATTTAAAACTTGCAGCTTTTTTAACTCAAGCATTTAGCACAAAGTGATTGAATACATTTGAAATGTAAACATAGAGTCTCATTAAAGAAAAATATACTTTATGTAAGCTATCATATGTGCTATATGTGTTTCTCTCTCACTTTCCATAGTAAAAATGACACCTTATCATTTGGTAGATATGGTAGATAGATCTTGCAGTTCTATAGGAAGTGCAGCTAGGACATTATATATCTCTAAATATGGATGAGATGCAAAAGGCTGTGTCAGTAAAAGATGCCAATGTAGTTTGTGTTAGTTACTGTTTCTGTATCTACAGTGAGATCTGGAACCATTTTTCTTTGGAATAAGTTATAAAATTCTTCATTTTCCTCAGGCCTAGTCACAAATTTGACTCCTCTACTTTGTGTTTATTCCCTTCACCAGAAGAGCCAAAAGTAGAGATTTATTTGGTCGTGGTCACTAGGAAAGCACTAAATTAGCTTGGTGCACTAAAAGCTCAATATAGCAAAGCATTTGGTGTATGTTTCACTTTGAGTAATCCCATTGACTTCCCAGCTAAGTAGAATTAATCTTGGGATACAAGATTCTTGTCTTATCCTACAGTAGTCTTGTGTCCTAAAATTAATATCCCTCAGGGTAAGTGTAGAGAAGTTATATATTTGTCCTCAGCAGAAGACTGCACAGAGTGGCCTTGGTTTATACTTAACTCCTTCTAGTGTTTGGCTTTACTAGTAACTAGGCATCAGTCAGCAATTTCTCCCTCTGCTGGGTTGCTCCTAGTGTTGTCTTGCAAAGACTTGTCTATCCAAAATTTGAGACCCTGCAGCTTTAAATTCAAAGGAGAATTTAACACAAAATTGTTGTGATTAGCTGGGAATAATATGTCCCACTAAGCAGGATGACTGAGCAAAATCTCCGCCATCTCTTTACTCTGTAAATCAAATGTTAGATTATTTACTTGATACTTTTGTACCCTCCTCCCCTGCCTCATATCTTTCCTTTGACAAATGAAAAGATAGAGAGGCATGGGGAAGATTATTCGTCTATTCTCTGGGCACAGCATAATTCATTGGCACTTTGTGTTAAAACTTTGACTTAGATTTTGATGTCCACATGGTTTTAATTTTTTTTCCATTCCACAACCTGTCTTTCAGGTGTCCACATGTGTGTAGCTTTACTGTCAGCTTGAGTCATCCCGTAGAGACTGATTTCCAAACTTAACTATGGGCCCTGCATCATGATCGGTTCCTTGCGTTTTGTAACTGGAGGAGATGGGGGAGGGACTGTCAGTGAAACAATGAATGTTAGGGAAAAAGAAACCCTGAAAAGCAAATTTGTGTCAAAGGGAAATGGTGTCTTTAAGGTTTGTGGTTGATCCTCACATGTTGAGGTGCTTAGCCTGTGCTCAGAAGTGGGCTATGCCTCAAAGTGAATAGTTCTGGTAGCAATGTTTGCCTGCTCCCAGCTGTGTTCTCCTGTGGCTCTGAGTGTCCGGGGAGTGCTGGGATGAGCCATGCTGTCTTGCATTAGTGCTCTGTGAGCGTGGGGTGGCCTGTGCTTCTTGGAAGTGCCAGATCAGTTCCATAAATATGTGCTTAAGGTCCGCAAGTGGCCTTCCTGTAACATAAAAGAAGGTAAGTGGTGTGCCTGACAAAGATTGGGTACCTCTGCCCTTGCTCCAGCAGCACGTGTGTCAGCTAAGGTGTACAAATGCTACCTACCTGTCATCGATGGAGGATACACTGCTGCTTATTTTCTCTCATTTGTGGGCGTTCAGTCTAAAGCATTGAAAATCAACTGTGAGGCTTTACAAAGAATCTACCTTTGTCACAGCGGCTGTATAAATCATTAAAATGGTATTTCCTTATGGATGCTGGCAACAAGGCTATGATCCCTGGTAGAGGTGGAAATTGTCTTGAAAGGTCAGGCTGGAGGAGAAAATGGGTCATCGTTTGGGCTCTTACTCATTTGTCTAGGGAGGATGACACAGAGCATGAATATTTCTTCTCTTTGCTCTTCATCAGGCAAATCAGGCTGTGGGGCACAACAATACAAAGTCTGGGTTGGTATATTGGTATGCTGTTAGCGCAGAAGTTGGCTGTCTTTTCAGTTAATTTTTAGTGGGCTATTTGTTACTGTCTCAGTGGTGTTACTATTAAATAAGGATCACCTGGTTTGACACTTAGCTTGGCAGGACTGTGCACTGAGGGTCATTTTTGGAATTTTGGGGCATTTTTGAGAAATGTTTTGGAATTTTCTGTCCACAAGTCTGGCTGTGCTTGCTCAATACCAGTAGGAATTTTCTGTCTCCAAAATGTGTGAAGTATAGGCTGTTCTTCACGGCTTTCTGCTTGCTGCTTTGGTTCAGTGCAGATCTGACCAGCTTCCTCTCTTTGTTTGATTTCAAGTGTTCTAATTTTCTTTTTATTGCACAGTGCTTATGTGTCTTTTAAGAAGTGTACTATAAAAGGGGTTATTTTTTATGTGTGGCTTGATGTATTTTATGTTGTGTAGTGTGTTATTTAGAGGAATAGAGTGATATCGATTTTTTTTCAGAGATTTTTTTTTTATTTAGCTGTGTGAACATTTTGGAAAGATATTACAGATTAATTGAAGTTACAGACTTAAACCTTATAAGGCATCAATCATTCATGCTCATAAACCTACAGGGATAATGTTCCTTGTTGATATAGTATTACTTTAATAAATCCCCCCCCAACATCATAACACAACTCTGTCATGGTTTAACCCCAGTCGGCAACCAAGCACCACACAGCTGCTCACTCACCCTCTCCCTGACCCGGTGGGATGGGGGAGAGAATCGGAAGAGCAAAAGTAAGAAAACTCGTGGGTGGAGATAAGAACAGTTTAATAATTGAAATAATAATAATAATAATAATAATAATAATAATAATAATAATAATAATAATAATAATATTGTAATGAAAAGTGTGTGAGAGAGAGAGAGAGACAAAAACCCAGTGAAAGAAAAAAAACAAGTGATGCAACCGTGCACCACCTGCTGACTGACGCCCAGTCAGTCCCCGAGCAGTGATCGCTGCCCCCCGGCCAACTGACCCCAGCTTATATACTGAGCATGATGTCATATGGTATGGAATATCCCAGTTTGAGTCAGCTGTCCTGGCTATACTCCCTCCAAGCTTCTTGTGCACCTCCTCGCTGGCAGAGTATGGGAAGCTGACAAGTCCTTGACTTAGTGTAAACACTGCTTAGCAACAACTAAAACATTAGCGTGTTATCAACATTATTCTCATGCTCAATCCAAGACACAGCACTGTACCAGCTATTAGGAAGAAAATTAACTCTATCCCAGCCGAAACCAGGAGAAAATCACAGTTATAAAAAGCGAGTGCACAGTAAGATTGCAGAAAAATAGACAGGAGGATAGGAGAGATCTGTATTAAGCCCAGCCCATTCTGATGAATTCCAGAATTTTAATGCTTGCAAAGGTATTAATTGGCAAGTATCCATATTTGTATGTTTTAAGATCTTTTGAATCAGATATCATTTTCCATATAAAACAGTCTGACAGGTATTTCCTATTTCTAATCTTTAAATATTTTGTATTACATTATCAACCCTGTATTTGATCCATTTATGAAACACAAAGCACTCCCATTTGTAGAGATTTATTCTTGTATCATTTTTCCCCAGATTTGCCAGAACACCATCATGTTCGTGTTCTGAAGGTTAATGCCCAAAGTCAAGCAGACAGAAGCCAAGTGCTGCAAGGTTTCCAAGATTAGGACTGATTCCCTTCACAAAAATAAATGATTCCTGCCATGTTCAGTGATTTTGTGCAGCACTACTCACGGCTGAGTGAGTGCATCAATACTGTAGTCCTTACATGCTGTACATACTGATGACACTCTGTGTTAACTTGATTGACTGAGCAGTATACTGGAGAGGATGCACCTGTGAGAGATGTGCAGACATATATATTTTTATTCTGGTTTTGAAACATTTATTTTACATTTTTTTTACTTGGAAGTCTTAGTTTCACATTCCATGGGTTATCATGTTGTGCTGTTAAGGTAGAGCAAACGGTTACGTGCTGCTTTGTTGTCAAAACTGTATTGGAAAATGATCTAAGATGCATCTTCTTTCTCTTTATAACCAAAAGCCTGATTTTATATTTTAAAGAAAAATGACATAAAGGGGACGAGTGTGAAGTCTGGCAAGTCAGTAGCTATGTAAATTATGCTTATTTTAAGAGATTCAGTTTAATGGTAGAGAAATGTCTCATGTAATTCACTTATAAGCATTATTTTTTGTTACATTTTTATGTTTTGTTATCGTTTTTGTAGGCTTTAAGACAACAGCAGAAAAGAAGAAATGGAGTCTCAATGATGGTAAACAAGACTGTTCCTCGTGTTGTTTTGACACCATTAAAGGTGTCTGATGAGCAGTCGGATTCACCTTCAGGTAAATAGCTAAAGGACCATTTGCAAGATCAGCTCTAGTCACAGAGCCTTCCTCTGAATCAGCTGTGTAGCATACAGAATTTGGAACTGCTGAAATAATATTTCCACTTGGTGGCTTTGTTTAACGTCTTTATTTCTTTATCAAATCTGGTGTCTCAAGGATGGAGATTTTTCTTTAATAAAGAACTGAAGGCACACAGTAAAATGACAATTGGTAATAGCAGCAGATTTAAAGGAATGCAAAGTAACATTTTGTTTGGCTCTGGAACTCTAATGGAGGACCACATGCTGGTATTCAATGCCATAAAAAGGGGAGGGGGGAAAAAAAAGGCAAGCTTCTCTTTGAATGTGAATTTGTGTCTCAGTTCTGTATTGCAATACTCGGATCCTTTTGTTAGCTTTTCTTCCTCTGGTACCATGCTTATCACTGCAGCATAACCTTGACCTTTAGTTCTGGTGGTTAAGTTGCTTCATTTTAAGAGATTTCTATGTCTGTGTTTAACACAAATTGACAATTGTATTTCCAGGCATCTCTCTTCTATAAATGTTTCTTCACAAAGAAATTATCTTTTTTTGCCTTTAGATTGCTTTACTGCCCCATAACTTGAGGTTAAAATATTTTTAAAGATATCTCTTGGGCATTATAGGAAAACATTATTTTTATTAGATCAGTGAACATTTTTATTGACTGCAGTGTTCAGTAAACTTTAGTTTTCAGCACTTAATTGATTTATTGAGCTTTTACTTCCATTTCCTCTGATGATGAGGAATTGTATTGTGACCAGAAAGGTGTATTGCCTTTCAGCAAGTAGATGTCAATTTTTTTTAAATCCTATTTCTGTTTTGTTTACAGTGTAGCGGGTGCTGGGGGGATTGTTGGTACAAGTGCATCAGTATCATGTTTGGGGCGTTTTATTTTTTCCTAAGGATCTGAATCTAAAAATGGTGAAGCAGATGGTTCTGATAAAGAGATGAAACATGGGCAAAAGTCTCCAACTGGAAAACAAACAAGTCAGCACTTAAAGAGGTTAAAAAAATCTGGTTTAGGTGAGTAGGAGTAAAAGAAATATCTTACTTGTTATTGTAATACTGATATTTTTCTAAACTCTGTGTTCTCTTTAGAAGTTTTATTTTTTTGGGTTTATCTGTCCCTTTTTCAAACTCAGCAGCTGACCCTTTCTCAAGAAGGCATCTTTCTTTCTGGCTACCTGGAAAATCCATGGGCAATTTTTTTTCCCCCAGAATGCTTTTCTGTAGTAGGTTTTTAAAGTTTGACAAACCTAAGCAACTGCAGGCAGAGAGGTCATTTAGCAATTAGCTTCTGATTGCTGCATTATGATTTTTTGGGGGATGGGGGCGAGGTGTAGCAAATATTCTTTCTTCCTGGTAAGTTTGCTTGTAAATAGATATGCATTTATTCCCAAAGATAATAACATCTTTGCTTACATACCTGCCCCATTAGAAGTTTTTTCTCATTTCTTCATTTGCATTATTCCATGTCATATAGAGATTTGGCATATCATTTTTCGTTGATTCGCTGTCTTTGGTTGATTTGTTCTTCAGCTGGATCCTTAGTTATTTTGAAGCTACATCTCTTGAGGTGGTAGATACAGTTTCTAGTTTTATTTTCTGTGTTTTTTAGCAAGATTCATGGATGATGATCTGTAATTAATGAAGAATTTTCTCTGAAGAGATGCTAAGAGTAAATTCTCAGTAGCTCCATGTGATAGGCAGATTTTCCTGCTCTGCATGAAATATAATTGGAAATGTTCCCTAAGGAGCAGAAAATGTAGTGTTCACTAAGACTCTTGTCTCGGCTAAAGTAAAGTAGAATAATTACATAACTGTTTCTTTATCTTTACAGAGGACTTTTTGCATTCAGCAGACTGCTGAATCATTTAGAGAAGTATTTTGCAATGTGGCCATACTGGAAAAGTTAGCAAACAAGCTTTTTGTAGTGGCTGGATCATCCTAAAAATTATTTAATGTCCGTCTTTGTGGTGATAAGATTGTTCTTCTCTATTAATGATCCGGCCTAGTCCTATTGTTATATATAACGATTCTGTAAAATAGCTTGAAGGTACTTTAGTTCCTAAATATCATAGGCTGGTTGTTAAATATGCTATTGCCAGTTCCTGGTGAACTGTTTCCTGCGAGCCTTATTGTATCACAGCCTCCCATGAAAGTGTACTTTGGTTGAAACCAAATATGATCTTTCTGCAGATTATTCATCAGTCTCAGATGGATAGCTAGTTCTCTACATTGATCAAATGGCATTATTCAAAACCAAAAATATTCCCTCAGTATTACAACTTTTGCTATGCAAAGATACCTTCAATTTTAGATGATTTCCTGTAACTTTTCTCTACATTTAAGACTGAGATACATAATTTGATGTATACATTCCTCCCCATCCCCAGATATTTCATCAGCTATTGGCCGATGATACCAAATGTAGAGTGAATTCATTAGATTTTTTTGTGGATTTTAGAAAAAATCCTCTGGCCTTTTGGGACACCACACTTGGAATGCGGGGAACTTTGTGTAAGGTTTAAGGGTTTCTGTTCTTGTACCTGTTGAAATGTTTCTCTTATGACATAGTATTTCTTCGGATACTGATAGAACAGTTGTTGAGCATCTTTGAGAATAGGTCCAGTGTCCTATGTAGCGCACGATTCAGTTTCAGGCATTGTTTGATTGTCTGAAACTCTGCTGATCTGCCCGACATTCACTGCGTGTTGTGTTTGGTAGACTTTCTGAGTTCCCATTAAATACGATTACTTTTTCCCCTTTTAGTTAACTGATTCTGCCGACTATGTGATTTCTGTCCTTTTCCTATTTTGATTTTTATACTTTGATGTAGAACCATGGTGCTCTCATCCTTGTCATAGTTAATTCTCTATGTAGGAGATTAATCTCTTCTTTTCCAAGGCTGTAAGCTTGAGTTTCTCTCTCATCTTCCAGGTTCTATTTCTGATCTGGGCAGTGATCCCCCCAAACTCTGGTAGCAGCTATATAAGGATTCAAAATGTCTTTCTCTGTGGAAAACAATATAAAAAACATTGGCATGTGTTTTGTCATAAACTCCTCTCAGACTTAGGATTAGCTATGCAGTAGTGGCATACTCTTGTCGTATTCCACAGAACTACTACTTTCCATGCTACTCCCAAATAGTTTGCTAAATCTGATTACAAATTTGGCATCTGCAGTAAAGGTCCTACATTAGCCATAGGAAGGGTGCAGGAGAGAGAATTTGTTGTTCTTCTGAAAAATTTTGTTTTTTTAAAGTATGGTTGTGCTGGGCATCCACAGTGAGCTACTGACCTATCATCCTAGGAATAATATACATATTTCTTCCACAAGTTGATAAAACCTCCATAGTAGCCTGTAAGCAGTTGCAGGTCAAATAAATCAGAAAGTGTGTGACCCAGGCACACAGAATTAGGTTTGACTTTCTGATGCTGTCTTGGGCTTTTCACACTATTGAAATACCTGCCACTGAAGGATGTTACTGACTTTGCAGTCATATATCTTGTTTTAGTTTGGATCATCTCTATGTGTATGTCTTTCCATACGATATGAAGCATTAGCTGGGGAAAATGTTACTCCAATTTGGAGTCACTTAGAAGATGGGGGTGTGTATTCTGTATTGATTAAAGAAAAGGGTATACATACAGGCATTAAAATCGGATACATCGTACTACTTCCGTTACGCTTGGGGACTGCGTTCTTTTTGCATTTACATTTAGTGGGTGGAACAGATGGTGAGGACAGTTTATTGTGATGCATTCATGAAAATGAGCACTTCTTCCATACAATTGTCCTTTATAACAGGGCATTCATTTGTTTGTAATGGAGTCTTTGCTGTACTGAAGTACAGTATGTTAGAAATATGTGTTGGAAAAGGTTATCTTGTGCTGAGTGCAAAGTAATCCTTGTCTCATTCAGTTAGTATTGTCTGCTGAAAAGTAAAAGGAAATTGCAAGAATGTTTGTGGGAGGCTGTGGCTGAAGGGGGGCTTTTAGAATTTACAAATCTGCTGCATTTTCTTTCATTTGTACATTTTGTGGGTGATGTTATAGCCTTTCAGGGGAGACCACTATAGGCCTTCCAAGAAATCTAAAGCATAATTGCATTATTTTTATTAATGTTACTGTTAAGTAGTTTGCAGCATTTGAGAAGTTCCTAATAATCAGTATGCCCAAATTCCCCCATTTGTAAAATATATTTATTCTTCTTAATGTGTCAGTTGTAATCCTTGCTCAGAAGTCCTATGTGAATGCCAAATGCCATCATTGCTCATAGCAGTGGAATATTCTTTTCAATTGCTTTTTTAGAGATTCTGCTGGAATTTGTGTATGATTTTGTTAAGAATGCCTTTTGTAGCATCTTTGAAATATTTGAAAGCACAACAGACCAAAACCTGGAGGAGTTTCCTGGGAGGGGTTAGAAGCTTTTGAGTTTTTCCAGCTACCTGGATTCCCCACTTCTTCCGTTTCCGTACTGAGTATCGTAATGTGTTAGGACTGAGAGGAAAAAAGGGTTGTAGCAATATGTATATACCCTGAAGCAGGTAGCAGTAATTGCTCTTTAAGGAGCTTTAAAAAGTACCTTTAAATATTATCCTAGAAATAATAACAAAATGAGACCAGATGGGACCTCCAGTGGTCATCGAATTTGTTCATCAGTCATAGGGCAAAATCAGTTATACACCTGTCATTTCTTACAGGTATTTGTCTAACATATTCTTAAAGATTTTCACTGATGGAGACTGTAATGCCTCCTTATGGATCTAATCCAGTGTCTCCTTGTCCTTGGTGGTTGAAAACTCTCTTTTCCCAGTATCTTAACAGAAATATTTCTTACTGTGCAAGAGTTTAAGCTCGTTAACTTTGCTATCCACTGTGGACAGTAAGAAGACATTGTTCTTTACCCCTGTGCATCAGCCATTTATGTATTTCCCCTTCCCTTTGCTGAGTCTTTATCTTACTCATTCCTGGGTTCATATTTTTCCTCACAGACCCTGTTTTCTAAACCTCTGATAATTCCTGCTGCTGCCTTCTGTGTGTTGATCATTTTAGATCACAGGTTCTTATGAAAATTCTGAAAAATGCATGTTTTCAGACACTAGTTTAACACGTTAAATATTCTCATCTCTATGATCACTATCTATTCACACAGGTAGTTTTTAGCAGGTGCTATGGGACAAGTTACGTAGGCCATAGTGCACTGCAGATGCAGAGCATGGCGAAAGAGAAGCTCTCCGTAATGATTGATTCACATCAGCCTCGTCAAGCAGCCTTTTGCTTGGAAATAGATGCTTATAGTTATGTTGATGACATGACAGGAGAATTTTCAGCTGCTGCTGAGCTGAGTTGGTCTCCTGAGCTGGAAGTAAGAATATGTCAGCTATGATGTTGACTGGAACGTGGATCCTGTAAGAACTCAAGAGACAAATACAGGGAATATAAAAGAAGCTGTTAAGACACCTAGAAAAGGCTGTGTTACCCTTCTCAGAGTACCGTTTCTCTGGAGCTTACTGTATTATACAATAAAAGCTAAAAACTTAAAAAGAAGAATTGTTCTTACTCTCTTCCTTTATTTATGTTTAAAGTTATTTCTGTTTATTTACTCCAGGACATTTGAAATGGACCAAAGCTGAGGATATTGACATAGAAACACCAGGATCTATTCTAGTGAACACTAACCTGAGGGCTTTAATAAATAAACACACCTTTGCTTCTTTACCTCAGCATTTTCAACAATACCTCCTGCTTTTGCTTCCAGAAGTAGACAGGCAGGTAAGTAGCATCGTGCAATATTTCTTTCTTTAATGAGACTTTTTTACAGTGTGTTTGCATAGGCTGATTTGATTGACTAGGAATTGTTCCAGGAAAGAATAAGAAGAAAATTTCCATACTTTCTTAGCTAAACCTGTTAGATGTAGAATGACTGTAAAGTTTATCTAAGCGTCAACCAGCTCCTGTTTCCTTCCTTTCTGAAAACTGTGCAGCTCCCTGATTTGTCTAAATGGAAACCGGCCAGCAGATCTTCTGAACTTGCCAAATCTCTTAATTAGCTTTTCTACCTATGGTGCTGAAGATAAACTTCTCATCTTCAAGACTTTATTTGCGTTGAGTCTCTTTTCATCTGTGATGATCTTCCTGGGCACTCTGCCAGCAATGTCCACGTCAATATTAGTTCTGTTAGTTTCTTCTCCTCCTCACCTTTTACGCATGCCTACGTATGCATCTGCTCAGCTCCAGTGCACTGAATCCATTCATTCGCACCTTTTGTGAGGAAGTTCTTGTTCAGAGCTCACGGCTGTAGGCTCATATGGGTTGTTAATCACTTCTGTCGAGGAGAATGATTTGGGGAGTAACAGGGTGGAAATAAAAGTTCAACTTCATGTTGTTTCCTAAAATGTTTGGTCCTTCCTGCATTTGTTGGTCAGATTGCAGGCTTCTTAGAGCAAGAAAAAATCTTGCCAGCATGTCTAGCAGTTAAAATAGCAAAGAGAGCCCAAAACAATTTCATTTACGCACTTGCCTCACTTCCGGATTTAAACAGTCTTACCAATTTCAGTGGGGAATGCTCAAGTACTTAATTCAGACACATTAACTTACCCAAATAGGGCATTATATTTTTTGCAGATGGTCAGTATCCCTCTTTTTATGTAATAACTAGAGAATGCAGGTCACTTAAATGACTGATTAAAACCTGCATCTTAAATCAGTATGTTAAATGCCATGGTTTCATTTCTTAAACTGTTAGTAGTGTCTACCACAGTAACACAGGGGAAAGCAGTGCAATATGAGACAAAAAGAGAAAGAAAAATTGTATTGATGTACATTTACTCAGCCTCTTATCAAATTAGATACTGTATGTTGTGGACTAAAATTATGCATTTTGATAATGGAATATTTGAAAAAGAATTAAAACCAGAGCCATAGGAGAAACAGCGTACATATATTTATTCTCAAGCTCCCACAAGGCAGACGAAGTCAGTATTGACAAATTTTAAGAGAACCTTTTTCCCTGCTGTAAAACAGATTTTAACTTAGTGCCCAGCAAATATTTTCCTGATCGTTTTGATTTTATTTTCTCTTTCTAGTTAATTTACCAGAAGAGATTAAAAAAACCAATCTGCTAGGTAAAATCATATTTTCTCTCCAACCATCAAAGATCCCAGTGTTCATTAATTACATTTCAAGTACAGGGGCCTTATTTAGAAGTTTCTTACTTTAAAATTTATTTTTTAAAAATGGAGCCTCTAGAACTGACAAGCCATTTACCTTCTTATCAGGGTTCTTACAGCAGAGTTTTTGGCAAGAAAGTCAAGAGAATATTTGTTGAATTTAATCATACCTCACTAGTTAAAAGCAATGCATTTCTTTTTAATTTTTATTTCAGAAAGCGTTCACATAATGCATACCTTGCAGGTGTTATTTCAAAGGCCCAATACTACATAACTGGCCACTTACTTCGCAGGTGATCTAGTCACAAAAAAGCAGTTGTCATGAGACATTTACAGGTGTCCTTCTGTCTGTCATCTTCTCACAGCGTTCTGTGGGTTTGTGTAGCATACCATGTTTTAACGTGCGTTTGGAAGGCAGGAGTCTCCATTCATCTCTAGCAGATTAATGGAAACGTCTGGCCTCTAAGTGTGACAGTTTGAGGATTGTTTTCTGGTGGGGAGTGAAACAGCCCTGAATCCTCACTTTGCGGAGGACTTAGTAGAGAAAGAATTGCATCCCTTTTCTTGATATCTGAGAATACGTCCTTTGCTATGCCTAAAGAGTAGCATCCCAGATATGGACTGATGAAAGCAATTGAACTGATATTCTTTTCCTTCCTGTGGCAAGTGGAAAACGCCAGTGTAGTGCTCAAAGATCAAGTGAGAGAGAGAGAGAATTCCAGCCAGGGAGCTCTGGTGGGAGTCTCTGGTGTTGGTCATTCTGACTGGACAAGGCAAGGGTATTCAGTCTTCCTCTTTTATTTCTACTGTCTAAATCAAATAGGGCATCAGGCAAGTAAAAACAGTGTAAAACTGTTCTTTGAGTTAGCTGCCCATCTCTGAGGGTTCAGTTTCATTGTTTTATATTGTCCTTTTCTTGTTTTGCCTGAGAATTCCTGCTCCTGCTCTTCTGGCTCTGAAGTGTTTCCTCCCTGTGCACTGCTCTGCAGTTGGCTGCTGCTGTCTTCCCCAGAGAAAGCTGCATTTCTGTGTTGTCATGTGGATATAGTATGTGAAGTACTGTAATGAATGGCACTATAAAAATGTAATAGAGTTATGCTATTTGTGTATATATAGTGATCTGTGAAATAAATTACTAATGAAGTGCAGTCTCATTTAGGCTTTATTACTGCTCCACATAGAAAAACCCTATGATGAATGATCCTTTGTCATTTCTGTCATAAACACCATTTTTCTGGGCGGTATAACTCCTCCTCATTAAATCGTACTGAGCTGAAACTTGTCATGCATATGTCAGTTTGAATAAGCATTTTTAGAAACCATTAGTTAAGGGAGTTGAGGTTTTCTTTTTTTTGCAAGCAAGTGTTTATTATAAATAAATGACTTCTCTCTCAACCCTGGTTAGTCTAATATGTTCAAAAAAAGTTCAGGGCCAAGTCAGGAGCTTCTTGGGATGTGTTTTCTGACTTTTCTTTTGTTTTCAAGTTTTGTGGTTGCTATCAGGGAGCCATGGGAGCCCCTTATGGAACAAGAGCCATAGGAGCCCATGGGAAAAAGGGCCTTAGGAAAGATGTCCCAGAATGGAAGAAGTTGAGAACAACTCTGCTGATGTTGGTGCTGTCATTTTTCCTCCTCCAGCTATATTTTTCACAAAGTGGAAGTGTAGGATCATTGCCTTTTTATTCTTAGGAAAAGATAAACGGTATCATCAGTTATTCACACTTGAAATTGATTTCAGCTTGTATATTAGTTTAAATTTTATTTCAGTAGCAATGAGGCCTGTATGTAATTTTCTGTATTCAAAATGCTTATAAAAGAAATTGGAGGAAGTTGGCATTATGGTAGATATGTTTTATCAAGGATTTTATTTGCTTTCATTCGGGTTCAGAATGAAATAGTATGTGGACATTGTTCCAAGAAGCAGCCATGACCCAGACTTGTCTATTTAGCAGACTGCTCCAAAATATTGCATCACTGGATACTGGGAACCTCATGTCTGAAATTTGAACATCCAGATTTTCAGCTCTTTATTAATCTATATGGACTCAAAGGCTCAAAAACCTTAAAGCTCAGCTGATACAGAAGCCTGTTGGGTGATCCCCCAGGAGAGCTAGATGACTGAGCTGGCAATAAAGAAAACATTTAGGTATAGAAACTATATGGAAAGCAAAGTCTCTGCACAAAAGATTTCAGTTGTCACAAATCCCAGCAAAGTATTTTTCTTTTCAGCTTTAATTAGAACATTCTACAGCTGAAGAACAATGGAATTTTCATCAAAGAAATACCTGCTTCTAATATTAATACATCAAGCTGATATTTACATGTAACAGAAGCCTTCCTGACCACCTCTCAGCAAATACTCATCTTCAAAGCAGGAAGTTTCTCTCTGTATCTAGATTGCTATACTGCATCAGTGCCTCTTTAAATATTAATTAAACAATGTATGTTGTGCAAGGATGAGTAACAGGTCTGTATGATGGGTTGCTGAAAAGGAATGGCAGCTGGCAGTATCTTGCCTACATCAGCTTTCCTTGTTGCTGCTACTGGGGAGTCAAGTTCCTGCTATTAACACTGGGGTATGGGCAAAAGGAAGGGAAGCACACCCATTTAGTAAGCTTCCAAGATGAGAAGTGCTGCCTTGCCTGAATAGAAGCAGCAAGCTTAAGTGATTTTACTCATCCTTAGAGAGCTAAACAAAATGTTCTTTCCTGAATGCTCTGAAAAAATGTGTCTTTCCAGACTCTACAAATGCTTAACAACTTTCTGATCTTTGAGAATTTAACTCCCTGTCCTGTATTTTCTTTTCTGGTAATACTGGGTTCTTCTGAGCCTCTTGTGGTTTGCACCTGCCCAGCCCTTTCACATAGGATGGGAATTTCCTCCTGCAAAAACACCCATGAAGGATCGCAAAGCCTCCTCAGACCTGTGCATTAGGTTGCAGTGCCATTTTATCTGACCAAACCTACTCGTGAAGAGCATTTAAAACAGTAGAGGACATCCTAGTAAAAATTGTATCTTGTCTTATCTTTACTTGTTTTATGAAAGAAATTTAGCAATATTTGTTTTATTTTCTGAAACAATCTACAGTTTATAGATAGTTGAAGTAGTTACTTAAATTAAAAATTCTAAACTTAATATTCTTAAGGAAATACTTAAGCCATGTAGTATCGCAGAAGTGCCTGTGAATATTTCAGGTTTATAGTAAGCCAATCAACTAAAAAGAAAAACGTGACATACAAATCAAAAGATTCTAAAATGGGTCAAAACCCACCTTAATCTCTTTCTTTTAATTTCTGAGTCAGTGAATCCCAAAATAATAACTGTCCCTTGGGTCATGCCAGTACTGTTCTTATGTAATAACATTACAGCATCCTGTCATTTTAAGGTCAGCGCAGGTTCTGTGTTTCTGTCTTGGCCTACTCAATTTAGGTTGATGCTGGCATGTCCAGGTTATTATGTCACCTTGCAAAGATTCCCTCTCACCTTGCATTGAAAAAAGACGCAGGTTGATGTCAGTTAGTGATTTTCTCTGTTCTGTTCAAAATAATTAGAAGTAATTTTGGGGAGGTTATCTACAGAATTCCATTTTAAAACCTCTTTGCTTTCATGTAATATGAATCAGCTTAATATCTGTTCCTACCATTTGAGCAATGATAACAAAAGGTAACTGTTGTTTTTGAAGTGCACAAATTACTCCTCCTCCAGTTTGAGTTCTGGAGTGGAGAGCGGGTAATGAATAATACACAAAATTCTTATGCTAGTAAAAGACAAGGAGAGAGGTCTGATATCTGCCATTCTGACACTTAGTATTTATTTTATTCTTTGTAATCAAAAGAATAAAATAAATACTATTTAGTATATATCTTACTGTATATTAGTTTTATATTAAAAGAGAGTAAGCAAAGCTTTATTTTCACAGTTCCTTCCTTGTAGCAGTGTAACCATCTTCCTGTTTGCTTTCTTAACTTCATCAGCACTTGAGGATTATATTTGTCATTGGACTTTTCCAGCATTTTCTTTATAAGACGTCAAACTGCAGAAATTAGTCCTGTGTGTATTATTTGCTCCCAGGTTTGTTTTACATTTCTTTCTCCATGAAATTACTGTGTAGTAGTAGCTAAATGGTTACCTTACCTTACTTAGCTGCCTTTTCTGCTAATATTGCAACCTTTTAGCTGTCCTTTTCAATTCTCTATCATTAGTAGCTTTCAAATATTTATTATTATATTCCTGTAAATGTTTGAGTTTTACACTGAAATAGTTTTAGGGTTATGACAAAAGCACTTAGTTCAGAGGAGAACATTTTCAATAGAAGGTTAAATGTAACATATGTCTTCTGCACCAAAGCATATTTAAAAAGCTGTTAAATTGGCACCCCTGAGTGCGTAGTAATTGAAGGTCATTTTATGTCACATTTCTCCCTTTAACAGCTGTTTTTTTCTTTGGTTTTATTGGTTAATGTGGATAGCATGACGTTGTTGTAATGTGCTTTATTTGTACAGCTTTATTAGGGTAGTTTTAATATAGGTATCTTATAGACTAGATGGATGAAGACACTCCAAAGCATTTAATCTGCCTTTTCAATAAGATTCTGGGTCTCTGATTCCTGAGCTCAGCTAGCCAGGGGTGTTCAGAGAGGTTACTACCCCTGGCTGGCCGCTCTGTCCTTGTGCTGCAAGTTAATACCTTTTTCACGAAACACAGCTGTACGGATGGTGTATCTGCACATTTCACAGTCATGTATTAACAACAAACATCAGTTTCACTTTACATGAGTTGAAGGCTGAAGGGTTTTACTTCAAAATCCCTGTTGGCTTTAGCTACAGGAATACTCTTTTAGCTTCCCCAGTGCAGTCCAGTAAGGCTCACCGCAATTGCATTGCAATCTAGCTGCTCTGATTGATGTGGTAATGGAATTCTTGTTTGCTTGTTTGCAGTAATCCTTAGAGGTCCTCTTCAATATCAGTACTTCTAGATATGTGAACAGGAAGCTTTACATTTTTGATTGTGTCATGTTTTGTATTTCTGCAGGCTTGGTCACTGTATTTCAGAGGTGTGAATCAGTGTTTTCCACCATGCCACATCCATCTTGTGGACGTTCTTGTTTCATTTCTAAAGCCCTAGCTACAAGCTCTTGTCACATGTAAAGCATGTCTCACCTTTACAAACAAGTTTTGCAGAGGTGTTAGCAGAACTATTGCAATTGCTTTTGTCTCTAGCAAGGTTCAACTCAGAACATCTAGTAGGATACAGCAATGGTGCTGTGCTGGCTGAAAGCTGAAAATACAAGAGCCACAGCTGTCTCTGCAGCATCCTTTTCCATAAGTCCTTCTGGTGTGTGAGGGGCCCTGCGCTCATGCTTGCTCTCCCGATGTAAACTAGTGAAGCTTTTGTTCCCCTCAAAAAGAGGACTTTGTATGCAATACCAGTTCCATTTACATTTGACAGAATTATTAGTACTTTAAAAAGATAAAAGAATTGATAAAACACCTCCCTTCCAGTGGGAAAGTACTTGCACAAGTGCCTTTTCAAAAGACTTTGTGCTAGGAGCTGTATTATGAGAGTATAACTAATATGTGGACATAAATAGTAACATATATGGACACAAGGGACTGGCATGCTTCAAATTATGTGGCTATTAAGGATGCATTGCACTACTGCAGTGTGTAGTGTTTCAACTGTTCCTTCCTTGCAAAGTGCTAATAATTAAGTGATATGAGTTGGTCTGCAGTGCCTCCAGTGTTGCCACTGTAGGGCTGCACTGGAATTATATGGAGAACAGAACATTCCCTACAGTTCTGAATCTGAAGGCAGCCAAGGACTTGAAACAGGATGTTGGATGCAGGTGCAGTGAAAAGAAGAGCAAGCAGAAGCGATCCATCCATGCTTCTGCTGCAATGTCTCCCTCTCTTCACCCTTTCTTTCTCTCTCTCCCGCTCTCTCCCTCTCTCCCCCGGCTCTGCCCCCCCCCCCCAGTATATTTGTTTTGCTTAAATAAAAAAGGGAAAAAGAGGTTGAGGGTTTTTTCCCTAATTACTTCAGAACATTGCTTTCTTTGTCTTTGAATTATTTAAATTCAAATTTCCTTTGGGTTGTTCTCTCTTGTGTTAAGAACATACAGCCATTTTTTTGCATAGGAGGGCAATTTTTTCTAATGCCTTGAGAAAAAGGATTGGATGCAGGGTTTTCATTTATGACACTCATCAAAAATGACTAATTTTAGATGTTTACGTGTAACATCCCCTCACCTTCTGCTTCTCGGGGTCAAGGGCATATGTCTTTTCTTTTTATCAAAAGCTAGATGAATAGACCCTGGCTGTTTACATCTCTTTTTCTGCACCTTCCCCAACATATGAGCATTGTTGGATAATTTAATAATGTTTTACTTTCCCAAAGTCTCCAAGCATCTTTTTTTAAATAAGTTTCATACATGCTTGCCTTGATCACAATCTATGTACGTTTTTCTGTTTTACCTTTTTTTCCCAGGCTTATGTGCCTCTTCTAGTACCTTTTAAATACTTGCTGTTTGTTGCGTGTTCTGACATGTTTGGGATTGGTACTTGTATGATGGATGTAATAGAAAAATAAATTTTAATTGTAATTTCTATAATTTGAATGCAGTTAAAAGGTACTGTTTGCTGCATATTCTGGTTTTCCTTATATTTTGCTTGTTTTTTCTTAATTTTAAAACGTTTTATCTTTTCATTTTGCCAGATTTATTATTCTCCTTAAATTCTTCATTTAATTTCTTGCATCTGAGCTCAACCAGATTGGATTCTATTGTCTTTTTTGACACTACAGTGTATTGGAATGAATATAGCTATCCCACTTGTCTTCTTGATTTAGACAAGGTCTAAATTAACAAGTCACATTTCATTTTGAAAACATATGTTTGCAATTCTTCAGTCTTACTCGGCATATTTCCCACTTTAGTGAAGATGGAAAAGGTCTTTTTTTCTTTCTTTAAAAGACTCTTCTGCCTTTTCTCCTCTTGTCTGAAGCAATTACTCCTATAGTAGTAGATATTTTCTTTTTCATCCTTTGATATTTTACTTCTAAGTTTAGTCTGGTTATTTTTTTTAAAGGACTAAAGTAATATTCAGAATTACTTTCACCATCTGTCTTCAGAGTCTGTCTTTTCATTTTGTATTCGAGGATAAACTGTTTATGTTATGTCAATGATCAGTTGGGAAAGACAAGAGTTTTTCTTATAAGGATTGATCACTTCATCATCAGGACTAAATAAAATTTAGCCATATTCTGGGTCAGGTTATACTCTCCTGCGAAAAGGTGAGACCCATGGAAGAGAGATAATACAGAGTGAACATAAGCACTCAAATTGTATTCCATCAGAATTGCTGTGAGAGACATAGTGTAAGCTGGTATCTTTCCATGTCACCTACCTAAAACATGAAGTTGGGATGGCTGAGTTTGTTGTTCTGGGAGCAGCTCTGAAGTCAGATCCATGTATTGCTGTCTACTGTATTCCTTTTATTAGATATATCTGTCTTATCATTCGTGTACTTCTCAGCTTTACTATAACTGTTTGTGGTCACAACAGCAAAAAGGTCCCAATAGTTGCATCTTGTCAGAAGCAATTTTCTTGGACTCCTGTTTACCTACTTTAAACTCAGAACCTCTTCCATTGTTGGCTTTAAATACATGGAAACTGTTTTAAGAAAGGATAGGTTTTTCTTCAAAGTCATAGCACTGGTGTAAATGTGTGCATGTATTTTTGTGTTTGAGATGAGCCTTTAAGTGTTCCTTATCTTCAGGCAAAGAAACAGTTGCTATCCTTTTGTGTCTGAGTTTTTTGGCAAGCCCTGTCTGTTTTTTTAAATGTTCTGTAGCTTCCAACTGCATTACTTCTTCCACATTTCTACCATCTGTGTCCTCAAGACCTGAAATCATCAACGTTTTGTATTAAACTTGGTAATTACCAACTCCTTTACTATTTATTCCCCTCCCTTTTTTTTGCTCCTCTCCAATATTATACTGTGCCTTTCTCTGCACGTTTCTCTTTCCCTTTTTTATACATATCAAATCCATTGACGAAAATTTGCTTCTCTTGAGAAAAGACAGGCAGAGAAGACAAGGGGAGTGGTTGCCCTCAAGGGGAGCGGCGTATGTGTGTGGAGTAATCTATAGGGTGGATTACAGTCTGGTTCAGATCTTAGGGGTCAGGGTCAGAGGAGAGGCGAGTGGCTTGGACGTCATTGTGATGGGAGTTTGCTAGACCATCCGATCTAACTCAGCACTGCCAAGGCCACACCTGGAGTCCTTTGTCCAGTTCTGGGCTCCCCAGTAGAGAGAGATGGAGCTACTGGAGACTACAGTAAAGGGCCACTGAGAGGATTACGGGACTGGAGCATCTCTCATTTGAGGAAAGGCCTTTGAGAGCTGGGACTTAGCCTAGAGAAGAGAAGGATCAGGGGGAATCTTACCAATGTGCATAAATACCTGAAGGAAGGGTGTGACAGGACCAGAGGCAATGGACACAAACCAAAAGACAGGAGGTTCCATATGAACGTAAGGTAAAACTTTTTTCAGTGAGGGCAGAGGTTGCCTAGAGAGGTTGTGGATTCTCCATCCTTGGAGATACTCAAAAGCCATCTGGACATGGTCTTGGGCAACTGGCTCTAGGTGACCCTGCTTGAGCAGGGGGCTTGGGCAAGATGACCACCTCCAGAGGTCCCTTCTAACCTCAACTATTCTTTGATAGGATGAGGAAGTGGATAAACTCTTCTTTAAATAACTTGAGGAAGTTTGTATCACAGACCTGGTTCTTATGGGGACTTTAACGTCCCTGTTATCACTAGAAGGGCAACACAATGGAATGCAAACAGGGAGATTTCTGAAGAGTGTCAGGGTACTTCTTGACTCTGGTAATGGAGTAGGCAGCTGGGGGTGATGCACAGGTGGATCTGCTGTTCAGTAGCACAGAATAGCTGGTTGGGGGTGTAATAATAAATGACCTTGCTAGCAGTAGCTATAGTGACTGTGAAGTGGAGTTCAAGATCCTGAGGGGAGTGAAGAATAAGTAGTAGTAGACTGAATAAAGAAAATTTGGGACCGTTGCAGAATGGGGTGTGTGATTTAATGACTATGAACACATATACAGTTGACATAATGCCTTCTTTGCCTCCATTTTCACCAACAAGATCTCCCAGGCCTCTGAGCTTTGTAAAAGCATTCAAAGAGGAGAACTGCCAGCAGTAGATAAGGACCAAGTCAAGATTACTTGCGAGAACTTGACCCATAGAAATCCATGGGATGCAACAGACTGCATCCAAGGGTGCTGAGAGAGCTGGGTAATGTCTTTGCAAGGCCACTCTCTATCATCTTTGAAAGGTTCTGGAGATCAGGGAAGGTCCCCAATGACTGGAGAAAGGAAATGTTGCACCCATCTTCAAAAAAGGCCAAAAGAACACTGGAGTCTTGGTAGGCAGCAAGTTAAATAAGAGCCAGCATTGCACACTGGCAGTAAAGAAGGCTGGCAGTATCCTGGGCTGAATGAGCAGGACCACAGCCAGCAGGTCAAGAGAAGTGATCATTGATATCTTTTCTTTCAAGACATTGACATATTGGAGCAAGTCCAGTGGAGGGCTACCAAGATGGATAAGGGGTTGTAGCACAGGAGAGCTGGATTTGTTCACACAGGAGAAGAGGAGGCTGCGAAGGGATCTCATAGCAGTTCACAGCTAGCTAATGGAAGGTTGTATATGCCTCTTGGTGTCGGTTGAATGTGCCTCTTGGAGGCACACAGTAATAGCATTAGAGGCGATGGAAACAAGCTGGAACACGGGAAATTCTGATTTGATTATCAGGAAAAACATTTTCACAGCAAAAGTGGTTAAGCACTGGAAGAGGTTGTCAGGAAAGGCTGTGGAAGCTCTCTTCTCGGAGATACTCTAAATTCAAGTGGGCAAGGCCCTAAACAAGCTGCTCTAAGTGGAATGGCTTTGAAAACTTCATGACCTTTGGAGGTCATGCCCAACCCACATGATTCTATGTATGATTCTGTAGGTGATATCTACTGCTTTTTCCTCAGACCTATCAGAGAAAGCATTTAGATTGATGTCATGATTTCTTCTTGAGAGCTTCATCCTGGTTGGTGCTCATTTCTTTCTAATCTTCCAGGTTCTTTGTTGCATTATTTCCCTTTTTTTTCTAGGATTTGAAATCTACGTTCTGTATGTGTGAAAACCCAGAGAAGTACAAACACAGCACGTTAGCTGTTCAGTAACGGGTTAGCTCTTTAATGTGATTTAAGATGATTTGTTAGTGTTCTTGTTTTCCTTTGTTAGTATATCTCATTTCTTGCCTGGCCCCTGATTTTTATCCCCATCTGAAGTGTATTATTATAGTTTAATAACACAGCCAGGTTAGTACTTTCAATATGGTTCTTTCTGGTCTTGGAGATTAATGAAAAGCTTGTGCTTTAAGCTGATAGGTTCCTGTCTCTTTTTTTCCCCTACACTGACATAATTTGCAAGGGTGTACTTTGCCCTAGCATCATTTCTGTAAAGAATTTACGGAATTCTTAATTTCTTGAATCAAGCCTGTGCAGCTACTAATCTAATAATTTATTGAAGTCCAGCGTTTTTATTTTGCTGTTCACTGTGTGGCAGCTTGCATTCAAGATGGTTTTGGTTTGCTGTTCTCAACTTTCCTGTTGGGGCCCCTCACACAGTTTTTTTTTTCAGAGCCTAGTGATGCCACTGGTTTATCCCCACATAGTTCCTTTTTCTGGATCTCCAAACTCTGCTTCCCTGCCAGTTCTGAGGGAAATATGAATTATCTATCACACCTACAGGTACTTCCTGTGGACACGAGCTCTGTCTTTTTGTCGCCATTTCCCTTCACCACGTGAGGTTTACCCAAAAGTTCAGAGGTAATCCAATACTGAGGAGTTCTATAGTAAGGCAATCTAAGCTAGACATTGAAGCTTAATGGTGGCAGTGGGGCTTTAGTGTGGGAAAGCATACACCATTTTGCACTGGAAATAATGATGTGGGTTATTCCATTGCTAGTTTCTAAATCAGATTTGAAAAGAAGATATGGTCATGATTATGGACAGCTCAGCAGAAACATCTGTTCAGTCAGCCTTTAAGCAACAACAACAGGGAGGCTACACTAAAGAAATTACCCTTTCATTAAATAAAGAGTATTAAGTCATCATCTTGAATATAAAGCATGGCCAGTTCACTTCAGAATCTATGGAAAGAATCCAGAGAAGGGCACCAAAATTTACGTGAGCCATAAAAAAAATCCTAGAGAAAAATTACTGGATTTGGGCTTTTTAATCTACCAGAACCAAATTAAATGTGAAGAGCGGCAGCTTTAATAACAATCAAGTGCTATGTTTCATACAATAGGCAACTAACCCATGGAAGTCTTTTGCATACTAAAAGTTAGCATTGATTGCTGGCAGAGTTTAACTGATATAAATAGAAGATAGTGGATGCATATATATGAGTAGTAGCCACAGTTATATCAAATGGACTGAAATATTTATGGAAAATAAAAATCCCCTTTTTCAGTCTTATGCCAGCTAAGCTAAATAGAAATAGAAATCTTTTATTTGACAGCTTTCCTAGTAATTGGCTATTATGTGATCTTTCACAAGCTTTATATACATGATCTGTTCCTTGCAATTATCAAGGGTTAGTTCAACCTCTGATTTTATCTGATATTGTTACCATATGGTACCACTCACATACTACTGACTGCTGAAAAATATAGTATCTTTGCTTAACATTGAGTTGTGTAGCAGAAATGCTATCATCAGAAATGCAGCCATTGTTTAGCAGAACTTACAGATTTTTTGTGACAAATACAGCTGCTTTTCCTTTTCTTACCCAAGCGCATTCACACTCTTTCTCTATTATAGACTTGCCAACCGTTAGAGCATCCTTTTAGTTTGGTCCCATTTATCACAATCTCTTTGAATGGTAGTTGTATAAGTGGAAAAATGACTTTTAGATAGGTAATGGCATACTTGAACAGTCAGCAGTATTCTATAGGAAATGGAGAAACTTCCTCAATGATTTTCGTACTAGAAATACATGCAAGTTCACTTAAAAGTATTTTTCAGATGGATAAAAGTTTTATAATTGCCAACTATTACTTGACAGGGAGAGCTCTAGCTGTGGAGAACTCCTTGACATAATTGGTTCCCAGATCATTAGCCAAAGTAATGAACAGGAGAATCATTGTTTTGCATTATTATATAGAATTTAAGCTTATGTAAGTGCAAGCAGATCTTGTTAGAGTTTCTGAAGAATGTGTCAGTCAGAAATTAAACAGTCCAGAGACTGACAAGAGCACATGTAGTAATAAGTTCGGTTCCCCTTTTTAGTGCCTTGTCCATTTTGTAATGGTAACATTTTTTTCTAGAAAACATTGGTATGGACAAAGCATATGGCCTTATAATACTACTCTCTGCAGCCATTCTGTATTTCCCAGTGATAATTTCTGGCTCTTGGGCTTAATGAGAAGTCTGTTCTACAGAGATGCCACACTCAGCCTGAAGAACAGAAAGTATCTAACTTGCCTTTTAATATGCCTCAAGCTCTCAACTGCTAGCAAAGGAGTTGTTGATGAGTGAGTAAGGCTCCTTCCAGCCATCGTGAAGCATAATTGTGGTGGCTGATACGATGGGTTTGTGTTTGAGAAAGATGGTTCTAGAAACTGAGAGAGTGTGTCCGCGATACAAGCAGAGCCAGAAGACAGGGCAATGCTCCATGCTATGACATCCATTTAAGATATTTTGGAACTAATTGCAATCTAAGGTTTTAAATCGCGTGCAGGCAAAGCTAAGCCATTATCTTACGAAATCGCAGTGTTTCTGAAGGTCATTCTGTCCAAATGAGTGGTTGTTTCAGATATGAATCATGAGCTGTGGTCAGTTACACTAGATTGCATAGAGTGACTCCACTGGAAGGGCATTAAGAGGCTAGAGGCCTTGAAGACAGAATGCAAGGACTGACTTAAGCACCCTTCTTTAAAAAAAGGAGGTTGACAATTGGTCAGAAGAGAAATGCATGCAGGAGAGCTTTTAGTTTTCTTTTTAATGATGATGTGGTAGATGGCAATTTGATATACTGTCTTTTAGCTTTGTAAACTGTGAAACACTGTTACTAATTTATTTTTAAACTTCTTTAGCATCTTTTACATCTTGACATAGAAAATATGCAAAGAAAGGACAATTTATCTAGTCTTCTCTACACTAAGGCAGAATCAACAATGTCTATTTTTTCTCGATACATATTGTCTAAAAGGTTTTTTGGCTGTTCAGTGATGGAGAATTCACAGCCTCCCCAAATAAGTTTAGTGCTTCATTGTTTTCACTGGTAGAAAGTTTTGTCCTCGGTGTCTGATGTGAATGTCTCTTGCTGCAATTCTGACTATTATTCTTTGTTCAGTTCGGCATCTACGTGGAGAGCATGGAGATTACTGTTTTCATTTTGCAGTAGCTTTCAAACATGAAGGTGGTAACCCATTTCCCATCTCCTTGTTTCTTTTTTTTGAAAAGCAGCCCTTATTAATGCAGTCTTTGTAGATCTAGGACCTTGAATCTGTGCTCAGCCTCATTTCTCTCCTTTGGACTTTGTACCAGTTCTGAGTTGCAACAATTGAAATTGAATGTATTACTCCAGCTCAAGTGGTAAGTAACACCAAGGAGAGCAGAACTGATTTCTGTGTTTTTACACAGTACTCCCATTTATAACTTCCAGTGTTATGCTCACCTTCTTTGCAATTTTATAGCAAGGTTGACTTATATTCAGTTTGTGATCAGCTCATAAGCCACAAATACTTTTCTACAGAAGCATTGCATAGCCACTTAGTTTTGTATTTCTCTAGTTATGTATTACTACAAGAGTCTGAAACTTTGCATTTGCCACTATTGCAATGCCCTACTTATCCCCGTTGTTTCCAAAGTAATTCTCAAATCCATCAAGAGAATTCTGAATTTCAGTTGTAGATTTCAGTGTACTCAGTCCCTCTCTGACTGATGTTATTTGCAAATTCCTTCCATTTCTTTTGTCATGCCCCTGAAATACAGCCTCCTAGTTGATAATAAATAAACAATAGTTCCCTAAGTAAAGAGTTCTGAGTAGTTCTGTAGCCACCTAATTGCAATTTATATATCCTAGCTTTGCTTAAGAAAATGTCATGTGACACAGCATAGTTAAAATCAAGATATGTGTCTTGTGCTGTTTCTCTTCTATCACAAGGCCTTTTATGCTGTCAGAAAGAAAATAGACTGACTTGACGTGACCTATTCTTGACAAATCTGTGTTGGCTGTTGCTCAACTCCTTGTTAACTTCCAGGCAGTTGTGTATAGCGTGATATCTTGTGCTTTAATCATTGCACATATTCTCCTGAGCTTGAAGACAGGGGGAGCAAGCAAGATATTTAAACATAGGCTTCTGGTGTCAATTGAGATGCACTGCGGTATGTACTCTAGTACCCAGCTTCTTCTTCAAAAGGTTATAGGTCCCCTGTAGGTTCTGGTTTGTATCTGCCCAGAATGTGTCCATATGAATATCTTAGGACACCCTAGGGCATCTCAAAAAAGAATTGGTTGTCTGTATGTAGGCCATAGAGTTCTTCTGAAGCTGGCTTAGTCTGTAAGTCCTTAGCTGTGCCTATCCCCTTCTTTAGACACAGGTGATACATATGGGCTGTATACATATAGCTAGCATGTATAATTTTGCAGTTGTCCTCTTCACTGCTCTGAAATCCGTCTTTTAACAGTTCTGAAATAGATTCGTAACTGGGCATTTAACAGGCTAGTCTATCAAGTCCAGATGATTTGAATGCATTTAAGTAATATTTATTCAGCTACTTGCTTGTTCAAGGGTGAGATCTTACCCTTTTGCCTTCTGTCGCTGGTGTTAATTGTATTAAGCACCTCAAGGCAGCAGATTTGTGGTGAAGATGGATTCAAAAAAGGCAGTATGAACATTAGCTTTGTCTCCATATCCCTCTAGTTTTTCCCCTGTGTTGCACAGTGGACTAACTTTTTCTTTCATCATCTTCTTGCTCCTAATGTACTTACAGAATTATTTCATCCAAAGTTTGATGTGTCCCTTGCCAACTGTGTCTAATTTTGGCCCATTATACCATGTTCTGCTGTGGTATTCTTGCTTAGAAAGTTGACCTCATTTCCATCCCCTGCATGCTGTGAGATCAACAGTGAGGTCCTAACTAAGACAATGTGGTCTCATTATACAATCCCCATTATTCCTTCGCAGGAGGCTTTGCACTCCATGTGGTCAGTATTGTTTATTTAAAGAACTATGAGGTTTCCTTAACTCCTTTTTCACTAGCACCACATTCTTGGGGATTCTCCCAACTAATTCTGCATTTATGAAAGTATGCCTACTTGAAACACATTTTTTTTTTATTCTGTTGTCATCTCTTCTTTCTTTTTTTCCCAAAAAAGCTTTAGTCTTTTACGTTACTATCAGTCATATGAATTATCAGATCTCCATTTTGCCAATTAAGACAAAATGTTGATTGTCAACTAAATCTTCCAAGTCCTCCTATGTACCATTTGTAGTTCTTGCATTAGTGTTCAACCATCAAAGACTGAGATAAATGTACCACTGTCATCACATTGGCCCCTTCTTTAGACCCTTCTTTTATAAATAAACTTCTTTTGGCAATGGTCCACAGAAGAGTATTTTATTTTATTTTATTTCCCATATTGTTGGGCCACATATATAAATACAGCATTCAAATTTTGGAGAAATTAGCAAGTCTGTCTTTATAGCACGTTCCTTTCCTCTGTGAGGGCTGTTTTCCATCTTTGCTTACCTATTGCCATATCTCTAAACCTTCTTGGGGCATCACCCCATGGGTGAAGATGCCAAAGCCATTCTGCCTATAGCACCTATTGAACCACGACTTCATTACCCGTATACGTCTCTTACTGCTGATAAAAACGTCAACAGATACCTAGGTTCCATGATGAGTCCTGCAACCTCCTTGTCACTTCTGATCCACTCAGTCTCATTTCTGGCTGTATTCTTAGAGTGAAGGTAGATGGACATCAAAGTTTAATAACCAGTGGAATGAGTAGATTTTCCAGGCATCATACCTACCAAGACCTTCATGAGGTTCATCAGATGGTCTCTGTTGTCCTCATTCCCCTTCATTCCCCCCTTGGAATCCCCTTTGGAGGTGGTGAATCTCTTGGACACTGGGAGCACTGGCTTTTCTTAATCTGTTCTTGGGATTGGTTCCTCTCCTTTCCCAGAACAGGTTCTAATTTTGGGATTACCTTTCTCTGTATATGAAGATCATATGAAGGTTTGGAGGGTTTAGCATGGAGAGAACTTTTTATGCTCTGATGGTGTGCTTGGGTGCATTGCACTGTTATATCTGAATTTCAACCTTGCCAGTCACACATGTAAACTAGTTACTGGTGCCTGAGACTGCCTATTTAAAATTCACATGTGCCCATTTTAAACATGCTGTTTCAAGAGGAATAGGAATGTAGTCTTTGGTGTCCAGTGCAGCAGATGTGGGTTTATAGTCTGTTGTGTCAGTGCTCAGGAGCATGTTTGTGACTGCTTATACCTGGAACATTTTGTCCAAATGTATCCGCAGAGCTTGTATCTGGTTCTGTTCTGTGTGAAAAAGGGTGTCTTTTTTAAGTTTTCAGTAGTTAATGACAAGGTAGGTGGCCTTTAGAAATGCATTGCCTCATCTTTTATGTTGTGCTTTATAAGCATTAACAGGAATTAATTTCGTCAGTGCTTTTCTTGTTACAGTTTGTTGTTGCAGTGTGTTACCTCTTTGTAGCTTTCCTGTATCCAGTTTCTGAGCTGTTTGACACAGAGGAGGATAGGATTCACCTCCAAATGAAGACATCTAAATTTGTACGTCTGCAAGTGTGCTAAGTGTCTAAACTCCCATTACAGATGATGCAGATCGAGTCAATACATGAACAAAGAGACTGAAGAGCTATTTGTCTCACTGTAAAGTAGATGCCAAATTGCTGGTCAGCTGAATAGTCCTCTAGGTTCCATTGACTGCATCAGCTAGACCTCCATTGACTGTAATAGGAGATTGGAAACCTAAGGCCACATCTAAACATTTACATTAGTTGTTTTAATCTTAAGCTGAATTCCAGCCAGTAATGCCACCACCCTCCATTACTTTTTAAGTTACATTTTTATAGAGCTGTAGGGTCTAGGCTTGTATGCCTTTGGCACTAACACTATCGAAATCATTAATAGCAAATACTAATCTTTGTCATCAAATGATAGTATGTAAAGTATGAGTTTGGGTATTGTTTTTGTTATGACTGCTAGCAGTCACCCCTTCTATTCACCCCCTCAAAGACAAAAGCACTTTAAGTAGTGGCCTGAAGCCACTGATCACAGGTGGCAAGCATCCAGTTTTGGTGGTGTACACAGATATTTGATAGTATCACCTGGGGACTTGCTTGTGAATTGGTGTCGTGGTTTAACCTCAGACGGCAACTAAGCACCACACAGCCGCTCACTCACTCCCCGCCCTGGTGGGATGGGGGAGAGAATTGAAAGGGTAAAAGTGAGAAAACTCGTGGGTTGAGATAAAAGACAGTTTAATAGGTAAAGCAAAAGCCGCGCACGCAAGCAAAGCAAAACAAGGAATTCATTCACTACTTCCCATGGGCAGGCAGGTGTTCAGCCATCTCCAGGAAAGCAGGGCTCCGTCACACGTAACAGTTACTTGGGAAGACAAATGCCATCACTCCAAGTGTCCCCCCCTTCCTTCTTCTTCCCCCAACTTTATATGCTGAGCGTGACATCATATGGTGTGGGATATCCCTTGGGTCAGTTGGGGTCAGCTGTCCCGGCTGTGTCCCCTCCCAGCTTCTTGTGCACCCCCAGCCTCCTCGCTGGTGGGGTGGGGTGAGAAGCAGAAAAGGCCTTGACTCTGTGTAAGCGCTGCTCAGCAGTAACTAAAACATCCCTGTGTTATCAACACTGTTTCCAGCACAAATCCAAAACATAGCCCTGTACTAGCTACTATGGAGAAAATTAACTCTATCCCAGCCAAAACCAGTACAATTGGGCCAAACTTATTTTTGCACTTTCTGTCTTCCATTCCACATACTGTTTCACAAGCCTTGAAAAAATGTCAGGCCTAAGGTCAATGTTTTCCATTAAGATAGTTGATAGCTATAAATAGTTATTGCTTACATCTGTATTTGGGTGGCTAAAGTAATCTAAGTAGGTAGCCTATTTTAAGAAGTAGGGACTTTAAAAGAGACGACAGTTCACTCCTGTTACAACATGAACCACCAAGCTTGGTATTAAGCACTGTGAGATCTGGTTTTTGCTGACAAAGCCACTGTGGCATGAAGGGACAATTAATGCATCAGACTTCATGATCACCAGGAGTGGAAATTTATAGGATCAACAAACATGAATTTGGACATGGTTGGCCTACCCAATATAATAGATGTGTAAGAAAAGCACAAAAATTAGTCACCAAAGTGTGTGTTCCAAAGGACTCACCCGGTTTACAGTAGTCTGCATTCCGAGGATGTCCAATTGGCAGAAGCTTGTGCATGTTGAGACATGCATTGTGTTGTTGCAATCTCTTCTAAAACTTACTATCACTTTTTACTAGATTTGATAGCAATTTTTAATCCTTTGGGGATTTTGTGGAGCAAGAGACCATCTGGTATGCCACAAACATATCTATTGATGTTCTCTTTGGATTTAGGTTGTGAGGGGGTGTTTCATGCTGAATAGCTTAGGCAGCAAATGTAGAGGCCCTAATTAGGAGTCTGATCTTCTTTATGCTTCCTTTACTGTTAGTGGAAACAGAGGATCTCTTCCAGAGTGATGATGCAGAGTACCTAAATTAAGTGTTTATTTCTGTGTACTTGGACTCAAAACAGGTCTGTTTCTTGGAGAGAGTTCCCCTTACTATTAGAGATTTTTTGGGGAAAATACAGATACTAGTCTTCCATGTCACCTGTGAACTTTTGCTCTATGATCGTAAAGAGTAAAATGAGCCAAGCCCAGCATGTTGTCTAGATAGCTCTCCAAAGTGTTTGCCTTCAGAAAGTCAGTCACCAAGGTTGCTGCATCTTCAGATGCTACATTTGCACTGTACATTCATCACAGGTCAGTTTGATGCTGGTGCCCAGTACTGGAGAATCGGATTTGTTCCATGTTACAAAATGGCAGTGGTGTCTCTCCACATACATAAATAAAATGTAATTTTTCCTGTGTGTGATATAAATACTGCTAAATTTTTCATTTTTAATATTTTAGAGGCTTTAATGCAAAAGTGTCAAAATGTATTTTCTCATACCTTTCATCTTTTGCACATAATGCCTTTTACAGACATTTGGGAAAGTGTGTGAATTATAGGACTGTTCTTCCCCCAAGATAAAACATAAAAGCACAAAAAAGAGCTAGCAGCAGTTTGTAGAAAACGTGTATAATTACTTGAGTGGTGCTGAACACTTAATTTGGATGAATCTTCACTTCTTTCACTGATTTTTTGTTTTTCTGTTGTGAGGTATTATGGTCAAATGGTGTGATGTTCACACATAAGTTTTCAGGTAAGAAATATGTAGTACTACACAGGAACTATATGTAGTGGATCATTAGTAGTTTTAGAAATATTAATTTTATAAATATAAATATTAATTTATAAATATAAATTTTAATCATTTGAAAGAGAGATAGAAATAATAGATTTGCTAATTCCTTGTCTTCGAACTTTCTAGCCAAGATCAGATAACCTACCAGTATACACCTATGCCGTACTTGCTGTATCCCTACTAAACCACCAGTGTGCATCTTCAGGTTGAGCTACAAAAATAATCCCTGCCTTATCGTCAGAAGAGAATTTGCAGTGGAACTTGGAGGAAAATAATTGAAGTGGTTGTTCATAGAAAGATTACTCAGTTCCTTTTGATAAGAGTGTTTGACATTTGCTTTGTAATGCAAACAGATGTTGGGTTTTAACAGATATGTTTTGGGGTTTGGTATTTTTTTGTTTGCTTTCAATAAAAAGAGGAACTTTTAAAACCCATTGTGAATTCTGCACAGACGTATTAATTAGAAAACATAATTCTACCATTGTGCTTAATCAGAAAAACAGAAATTTAAAGCTCAACAGAATAAAACATAAACTTTCCAATAAATGTTTGTTGTTCCAGCTCATTAACACACTGTCTCTGTTGGACACCATTTTTTAAATACCATAAAAATTAATAGTGTATTTAAGAACTGCTTTATTGACATGTTTCTTCAAATTCTAATTTATACCTAGTGATTAATTGCGCTGTCTCTATCATCAGACCATAGAGAAGTAAATACACCCTTTGGCTTCAAAATTTTCAATTTCCACTTTAACTTTTTGACTTAGGTGAAAATGTGTTCTCTGGGTGAGGTAAGAAAAGTTTTCAGTAAAGGTTGTTAGCTAATACTGTAGGAGGAAGACCTCTTAGTCCTTCCAAGTTTAACAGAGCAGAAAAAATGCCAGCCTGATTTCACATGACTAGGGTATTGAGAAAAGGACTAAACCGTCTTTGTTAGTGTTGTTGTTTCTGATAGACTCTTTCAAAACAACTAGATGTAAAATTGCTCATTTTATGTCTAACTTGTAGAAAACTTTTTTTCCCTGTGTAGAAATCTTTAAATGAATCAAAAATAGCTAAACAATTGAACTTCTTGTTAGTTTAGTTTCAGTTTTCCTCATTTGGTAGTGGATCTGCTTTCTGCTTAGTACTTTTTTCTTCTTATAACATTTTGAAAATTTCTGTCTCATTCACTTTAGCTCTGTGGCCATTATGAGTTCCTTTAGCTTTTTTGTCCTCATCCTTTTCTCTTTGAGCTTTAACTGACTGAATAAATTCTTCCTGTTCCATTCCCAGCACAGGTTTTCTTTGATCTCAAATTTCTGAGCAAGTTTGGCGAAGTCACGGGGGCTGGCCAACTCTTTAATTCCTGCATTTTTCCCTTGGTATCTCTTACCCTAAATTATGTGTACCAAGTCTAGATAATGATGACTACTTTCGTGCATCCCTCCATAGTGTTTTAGCCTGAAATGATTCTTTCATATCATATTAAAATAGAACACTGGAAGCTTCTCCTCTAATTAATTAGTGTGTGTCCACCTTCTGTATCATTACATACTCTTCTGTCTAGATTTCGGCTGTTCCAGCTACTTAAATCTTCCATAAGTTGTGTGGTCCCATGAACACAGGTCTCAGGAAAGGTCCTCCTCTGCCAGTTCATCAAAGGCAATGACTATCATGAAGTCAGCAGTGACTTCTTGAGTTTGTTCTTCTTACTTTTCTTAACCTTAAGCATCTTTAACATCATATTTTCGATCTTGTGAACATAGTTCCCTAATACTTGTAAGCTGTTACAGTTAATATCTGAAGTGGCCAGTGCAGCATGCATCTGTTTTCCGATGCAGTCCACAAATGATCTGTTGTTCCATTGCTAGTTGACCTATACTAATTTTTCTTCTTAGGTAACCCACTACAATCTTCTCGTTCTCCCTTTCTGCTATTCTTCCGGTTTGGTTTTTTTTTTTTACCCCCCCTTTTTTCTTCCACAGGTACTCACTACTCGAATTTTTTCTGGTCCACAAGAACTAATGAACTTTACCTATGACCTTGCTAACATACACTTTCTGTTCTGAAGTTCCAGCCTGTACTTTTCTCTCAGGTGGACTAGTTAACATTTGAATTTGGTTGAAGGTCTTTCTAGCATTTAGCTTGGGGTTTGAAGTTTCTTTTCCACACCTTATAAGAAATTGTGCACCCAAAAACTTGGCACTTTTTTCCCAAGTATATTAACGCATAAAATAAAAGATGCAGTAACTCTTCCTACAAAGCTTGCTTTTCTCATGTCCTTACAACAACAGGGTTACAACAAAGCTAATACTGTTCTTCCTGTATTCACATGGTAATATAACTTGGCAGTCTTTATAATGCTCTTGATTTATGCAGCCTAGTGAAATAGCTCAATCACACTTGGCTACAGTTTCATATTATGTTTAATGCAATCTGAAAGTGGATTGCTGCTGAAAAGTGGCATTCTCTTTCCGCCTCTTGCGGTGCATTCCAACTTTGCATGAGATCTAATGATTGTATGACCTTAGGATAAGTTGGATCATCTTCCTGATTTAACAGAATATTATTGTCTGCAAATTACTTTCCTGTGAGATTTGTTCATCTGGCTAGTGATATGGCTACACTGTTTGCCATCAGCTGAGCAATGGAGTTTCAAGAGGACCGTGTCTTTCAGAGACAGCCTGCAGTTAAATGAGGTTAAATATGATAATAACAATTTCATGTCTGTATTACTCTTTACGGCAAAACGCTGTCAGGCTTAGGGATGAAATCTTGAATTTACTGAAGTTTGGAGTAGAACCTACATTGACATGAGTGTTACTATTTCATCTCCTTTTATGTTGAAACTGAAGGTAGCTTCAGTACCTTTCTTGGAGGAACAAAGAATTGTTTATTTAGTACCATGTGATTCTTTTCTTTGTAACTTCTCGTCTTACCTTTTTAGGAAATCGTTTAAGTGCTGTTTTCGACCATATACTGATTTGTTTGTTTAGGTGCAGGAGGCACTGGTATCTAAAAATCTCACTTCAATATATTAATTCTGGAATTTAAATATTTCTGGAAAAGTTCATTTGTGCAGAAAGAACATAATGTGTCATACCAGTTTGATTTATACAATAAGCACATGTTCTTTATGGCCTTTCTCTTGTCTCACTGATTTTATTTTCTTGCTGCTTCTGCTGCATGTTTCACTGTTTCTTTCCAGTTTTTCTCCAGTTTCAGCATTAGTCATAGCCTATCTGTAATTAATATGCATGTGTTCCACAACCCACATCATGAGAAGCGTAGAAGCATTATATATCTGCCCTACTTGAATGCAAATCCTATGACTTGTTGGCAAAACAATGCCATATAGCAGGAAATCACAGGTGGCAGTACTGTAGGTTCATATCCTGCTGACGGACCCTGGTACCATACACATACTGTTTTCTTGCTGTAATCAAATGCCTTTAGCATTTTTCAGAGTCCATGCTTACCACTCTATTTCTCTTTTTACTACTTCCCATCTTTCTGGTTTACTCCTGTGAGATTATTGTGGGACAGGATGTCAGCTAGGCAATGAGTAAATTAGCAAAGACTGTTATGAAAGTAGGGCCAGTATTATCAGTGAAATACAGAGCTCAGCGAGGGAGATACAGCTAAATATCACTTAATGTTTCTGACACGTCTGCTTCTTTCTGGTTCCAAATTGAAACAAGCACTGAGAATTAGGGGATATTACGTAGCTAAAACATGTGTTAATATGCTGGAAAACGTGCTGGTTTTTACTGCTAGATCACAAATGGTGTTGTCAAACATTTATCTCTTAGTTACCTTGAAGGATGTAAAATAGTGAGAGTGTTTGTTCTAGCAATGTTACCTCTTCTGCTGTTCCCTCTCTTTCTCTCTTTATTTGCTAGTTTGTTTTTATTGTCTGTTTATTTATTATGCTAGAGGTGATACCCACTGCTAATTTGTTTTATATAATTACTTTTTTCAGTTATTAGAATTCCTTCAATATTCAGACATATTCTCACAACCTGAAAATAAGCATTAAGTTTTATGGTAAAAGAAAGCTCAATAGTTAGATTGCTTTTAAAAGTTATTGTAGAAAATATTGTGATTAAGACTTTTAATGGTGTTTTATCATTGAATGTTTGACAGATGTAGGAAGTAAAAATAATCATAATGTTCTTCCACAGTTTTCACTGTTGTTGCCTATAAAATTATGTGTATAGCTGTTTTTAGTTTTAGTTCTGAGTGTACACCAGTTATTTTGTTAAGGTTACCTGTCATCCACTCTTCTGCCAGTACAGCATATTAGCTAACATGAGTGTTAGGTATATTTAGAAACAGCAAAGTTACTGTCTTCATTACATTTAATTAATTTGTTTTGTACCATATTCCAGTCAGATGCAAGTACAATAATGATCTTGATTTTTGATTGTGTACAATAGCTCTAGACATAGGCCTAAGATAGAGGGCTGTGATTAAAACACATCAATCAGGTGTAAACTGAGTTATCATCAGTAATACTGATGACTGAAGAGAGCACACACTGATGCTGGATTAGCCCACTTGCATTTACAGTAACTGCTATAAAGAAAATGCTGTTTTAGTAGCAGTAGGTAATTTTCTTTGTTATTCCCACTCTCTATCCCTCCCCATTTCCCTTAATTGGAACTCTGGTTTTATGTAATCTTAGCTGACGCTATTTCTGACACTATGTTCTGCTACCATCGGCTTATTTTCTAGATGGGAAGTGATGGAGTTTTGCGCCTCAGTAGTTCTGCTCTAAATAATGAATTCTTTGCATATGCAGCACAAGGGTGGAAACAGCGATTGGCAGAAGGTAACTCTCTGCTTGTTCTCAGATTTACCAAAGGTTAATTGTTTTTATGAAGAATGTCTCTGTTTCTGCATTTGAGAAATCCTTTTAGAATAGAAAGTGTAATACACCAGTAATTCAGCAAAAGAAAAATTGCTGATTCCATTTTGAATTTAGTGTACATTTTTACAGCTTGCTGTGGCAGCTTATTTTGACAGTTTAAAAAAAAACCCAAGCATTTTCATCACTGCCAGCCTTGGAAACATAAATGCATGTAACTAAATCCCACCAATATACTTTTGGAATACTGATGTTATATGGTAAAAAAATTCTTTCTATGTCACACTCACTTTTGTTTTTCATTATTTTCATTTGGAATTGTTGGATGACTGTAACAGAAATCACTGTATGTCATCTTTGTAACTGTAATTTATAATTACCCATATTAAGCTAATCCTTGACAGCTTTTATTCAATACGTTAGTATTTGTTTTTTAGGAGAATTTACACCAGAAATGCAGTTGCGCATCAGACAAGAGATTGAAAAGGAAAAGAAAACAGAACCTTGGAAAGAAAAATTCTTTGAAAGGTTTTATGGTGAAAAGTAAGTATTGAAGCAAATAAAAGAATTTTTTTATTTTCTTTTAAGAGGAAATGAAAATATAATTCTCTGCTTCACATAGCATGGTCATATGCTGTAAAACTTAATAAAGCAGTTATCAAAGGCAGTCATTCCCCAGTATAAGAAGTTGTGGGTAGAATTATAGTGGTGTGTCTGCACTTGCATTACAGTTGCATTTTTAAAGGTTCATAACTCATCCATAAAAATTCATTCCAAGGAGAGCTTAAGACACAAGGCCCAAGCATGTGAGTATTTTCTAATTATCTTATACAAGACAGCATTAGGGCAATTCTTCCCTCCTGCAAAATATAAATACAGCTTCTACAGACTTGGAAGACCAGTAGAGATATTTCTGTAGTATGTTTTTATTTATTTTATTTTTTCTAAGCTAGTTGCAAAGTTTCTAAAATCAAATAGTGTTTTTTATTGTTTGACTGAGATGGTCCTTTGTTGGAGTAGAATATACAACATAGAAGAAATATTGGCTAGAGACAAATGAAAGTGACAATGACTAGTCTAATTTTAGAAGAGAGATGCAAAGAATAAATAAATACCCTTAACTGACTAAAATGAATTAGATAGTAACACTCCAGGTGCACGATTGGGGCGAGTCAGCACAATTTCATTGATGATGATACAGAGATGGCATTCTGCAGCAGCTGAAGATTCAGTTCTTATATTCATTTTTTTTAAAAAACAAAATTTAAGGAGATTCACATCTTTTAAAGATTCAAGAATCTTCCTTTTAAAAATTGCTTTACAAAGTGCTTTACATCAATACTTAGACTTACATCTCTGTTTTTAAAAATATTAAGTATTAAAAGTATTAATTCTTATGAAGTATAAACTAATTCTTTAAAAGTTACTGATTTTTTTTTTCAGGTATGTTTTAATAGAATTTATGCATAATATTTAGCAGACAAAAATGTGCCATGGGAACCATCATCATATGAGATGTCTTAATTTTGTTGTTAGATGTTTTTTACTTAGGAAATCCAGGGCACAGGGAGCCAGTGATTAACTTAAAGATTCGGGCATTAGCTAAAGTGTTTCTGCAGTAACAATGCTACTTCTCACAATCCACTGCCTCGGACCACTGGGAAATGTAGTGAAAACGAGGCAGCAAATGGACAGATCCATTTTAATATTTTATTTTGCACATCCTTGCTAGGTGCTTTCTCCCAGTGTGAATACTATTTCTATACCACTTTATCTTTACATATAATGGAAATTCTAGGGTCTTAATATGGCAGACTTTCTTATTGTCAAGTGCGTAATTTCTTACTTAACAGCTTTGAGACCTCAGTGTAGTCCAGGTGTTGATCCCTTTAGTATCAAAAAATATTAATTAGGTTTTTAGATGAACATAATGACTTTTCATTATGCATGTCAAGAGAAGAGTCAGTTACCAACCTTTCATGAAGGAAAGGGCTATGTAAGGTATTGGCATAGGGCCTTCCACAAGAAGTCCATCCCTGCAAGTATTTAAAAGACGTGTAGATGAGGCGCTGAGGGACATGGTTTAGTGAGCATGGTGGTGTTGGGTCGACGGTTGGACTTGATGATCTTAGAGGTCTTTTCCAACCTTAATGATTCTATAATTCTATGATTCTAAGTAGAAGTTTAGTACCAGCAAAGCATGAGCACCTCACTCTAGCTGAAGCCTATTGCTCAGTCACAAATGACTGTCACATGCACAGAGAATGATACTCATAATTTTACAGAGCCAGCAGTCCTGCCGTGCTGGCTGAACACTGGACACTATAATGGTTGGCAGATAATTACTCAGTCTGCAGTGATACATGTCATTTGGGTTGATAGGTTCCTGACGTCAGCATTGTTATGCAAAATGTAATATTGCACATAATTTCCATTTTGACTACAGTATTGAATCTGGTTCCCCCTGCCCTTTCCCCAGCTTGCGTTGTTTCACTCGCATTCTTCTTCCTGGCTGTTATGTAGGCAGATTCTACTTCTTTGCTGCTTTGCCAGATTTAAGTATTTTTTCTCATTATTTACTGACTGAATGGTAGCTTTTGCTATAGTTTCCACCTTGTGTAAGTTCTCTTACCTTTTTTCACTTTGGTTTTTAAACTTGTTTGAGTATGATTGGGCTTTGTCTCTTTTGAGCTATGTTGATTTGACTGAAGTAGGAGATTTTGAAAGCTTCCTGAGCTATTTCTCACATGCACTGTCTGCAAAATGGATCCCTCTTGCAGTCTGACTTGCTCACTTTACAGTCAATGTGGTATTTTTGCTCTGACTTCAGCTAATTTGATCTTTTAATATTCCATAAGTAAATTCAAGTTTCACCTTATACTTAGAGAAAGACCATTAATAGATGCAGATTCTTTGTAAACATTTTTACACACTCCCCAGTTCATGGCATCCAAAGGCTTTAGAGTGCTTCTTCCATGTTGGCCCTACAGATTATGTTTCTCACGTTTGCTCTTATCTGTACCCAGGCTGTTTATCATGGGACTGTCAGTCGTAGTTTACTTCCATCCATTTATGTTCTCTTTACACTTCCTCGTGGTTGTTCATTTTTCCTATCTCTGACTTTCTTTAAAAAACAAAAACTTCATTCTGCAGCCATCATCTGCAGGATCAGCTGATGCATGTTGCCAGAAATCCACATTCTTCTGGCTTGTTGCCTCAGGATTGCAAGGGTTATACTCTATTGCCTCAATATATTATTTCTTTTCCCACTCTTGAGAGAGTTACGTGTCAGGATAGTACTGCCAGCTCCCTAAATCAAAGCTTTAATTTTGGGTAGACCTCCTCTAAGTTTTACTGCTGATTTAATCCTTCATTAATTTTTTTTTTTTTTTTTTTTTTTTTTAGTTTTCCTCAGTACTACTTATCACAGCACTAGAATATCAGCATCCATATATCCTTGAGTACCTGTTTGGGGTTTTTTTATTTGATGACTGATTGCCCTTACTTTATCAGTTGAATTCTGTCCTTAGCACTTTCACTGATAGCTGTTTACTGCTGTCCTCATATTTTTGTGCTGTTTTGCAAACTTTGGGTGTCTTTTTCTCTAAGGAAGAAGACAGATCAGCTGTTTTTCTTGCAATCTGAGATTGCCTTAAACATGCTGATCTTGAGCCTTCTCCTTTTGAAAGCCTTTTTCTTCACTGCAGTATCTTCTTCAAGATAGTAGTATTTCCAAAACTGCAAAAAACCGATTAAGATTCAGTACATGTTCTGCTGGCCTTAATCCTGCATTATCTTATTTTTCTTACACTTCTTCCTCTTCAGTATATTACTAGAATGTGTGTATTTATGTAGTGTCCATGTGACAGTTGCATTCACCTTTATCCTGTCCTTCATTCCTTTGTTGATTTTCATTCCATAAAGATAACTATCAGGCAATATCTTTTGGTGTTGTAAGCCAGCTAGAGAAAATAGACCACTGACTCAGTTTTCAGTAATGCGGTGGGTTTCTTTCCCCTCCTCATTTTCCTGAGGTAACTTTTGCTTGTTTACACAAGGAATTTTAGAGGAAGAAAGTTACTCGCCTAAACCTAGGTAAACTAAACTTTACTCACCTAAACTTATAACCTAAACTCAGACTACATAGGGAACCTATAGTCTATATAGAAGAAAGGCACATCTTCTGAAATGCATTCAGTGTGGGAGTTGTAAATTTGCTGTTCTGAATTGCTCTCTAGAGGATCCTTCCTCAGCATATTGATGGCATAGGGAGACTTTGTCCATACTAAGTGACTAGTAGTAGGCAATATTAATAATTACCCTGAAAGTGCTTTTTGGGGTACCAGTTCCAGGCTGGTTTGGTTTTTTTTTTTTTTGCGTTTACAGCTATCACTGTAATGCATCTGTTTGGTATTTTTAAAATGCGCAACCACAGATTTTGGTTTTTTACATGTTTATTCTGCACTTCCATATACATGGGCCTCTGTGATCTCTGTATCCTCGTGCTTCCATAATTTCTGAATATCTTTTATGCTTGCTTATTTCCATATTATTCTTTGTTTTCTGATTAAAATGAGAACAGAGATCAAACTTCTATTAATTAGATTAGAAGATCCTTAAGACCATGAAATTTCTTTTAAGGCCTCCAGCCAAGCTTTTGTGTATTTTCTACTATTATGGAATTGCTGAGGCACAAAGTCTGCTTGGAAAATCTTACTAAAGATGCTGAACACCTGTACTCCTACTGTCCTTAGAAGGAAATTAAGATGTCAGAGTGCATACATTTTTTAAAATAACTATTTTTTTCAGCCCTTGGATTTTGTTTTGGTTTGGTTTGTTGGGTTTTTTTTTAAATTTTGTTGAAGTAATAAAGCTTCTTTTAAACTAATATTTTCAGGACCAAAGGTAAGAAAATCCTCAGAAGAGAAGTACACATTGGAATGGTTCCTTTGCACTTCGTCCCTGAGAATGAATGCATAGAGTATAAATATGTGTCTTTTTAGCTCCTTAAGAATGTTAAACTTCTTTTTAATTATAGTGAAATCGAATGAATAGTATATACATAGATCTGTTTATTTAGAAATAGTTTTTGTCTTAAATGAAGTATTCAGTTTGCTGAAAGAATGGAGCAAAACCACACAAGCTGTTAACTGAGATCTTTATAATTGACTCGAGTTGTAAAATGAGGCTGAAAGTGGAGTTATTTTGATTTTCATCATAAATTTGAAATGACTGTCAAATTACAAAACTGAAACGCATCCTTTGCCTTATTAGTTTAAGGTGCAGCTTTTACTTTAAAGAGCAGCATTTAAGCCATATTGCAGGCTGTGTTGACCCTAAATGCAGGTGTAGGAGGAAAAAAGAGATTTCCTTTAGAACTGTTACTGATGGAAGAATATATGGTTGTGCATTTCCTCTGCAATGCGTGCTGTATTAGTATTGCAGTGTTGTGCTGGTATTTAAAAAAAAAAAAACCACAGAAATTTAAACAGAGTATGAGTAGTGGTGAATCTGTGTAGCTTGCTTTTTTGTTTCGATGAAGTGCCAAATAGTTACATAATGAATAATAGATGACTTATTTTAAAAATATTTAAGTTTTTTAACACTGGTAAGAAAATGTGGGTAGTTAGGTTTCCAAAATGTATAAAACCATCTATAAATTAGTCAGCCACCACTTAACCAAACTATTAACTATTTTAAACTGGAAAATGTGTCCTTTTTGTAAATAAAAGATGTGGATGAGAAAGACGATCCTATTCCTTTATCATGTCTGTGATGAAAAGACCTTTTTAATTTGTGTGGTTTTATTTAGATTGGGAATGTCAAGAGGGGAATCAATGAAACTCACTGCAGTGCAGAACAATGATGAAGATGAAAGCAATTCTTTGTGTGGATCTTCTGGCACACCTGGTCCTTCTAAGCAAGCAACCTTTGAGGACCAAGAAGAGAAAAGTGCTAAAATTCCACCTTTACCAGAGAGAGATTATTGTCCATCTCTTTGTAGTATGGAACAGGTTCCTGTCAAGGATCTAACGGCAGACTCAGAGGATATACTGATACCTGAAGAATCAATCATTCAGGAGGAGATTGCTGAAGAGGTTGAGACAAGTATTTGTGAATGCCAAGAGGAGAACCATAAAACAGAACATGAGTTTTCTGAGGAGCCAGTAAGTCCAGCTGGCACAAATGAAGAAACAGAGGCAGTACAGCTTGCAGACAGCACTGAGTCCTGTGTCATGATGAATGATGCAACTGATACTGTATCTCACATTGAAATTAAAGTGGAGTTGAAGTCAGAATGCCCTCAGGAGGAGATGTCAGTTGTGATAGATCAGCTGGAGGATTGCGTATCACCAGCACGATCAGCTTCATCCACAAACTCTGTCAGTAATACAGCAGAGAAGGATTCTGAGTCTGCAAAAGAGCTAATTGCACCAGAAATGCAAAATGCTGCTCTGGAAGGCTCCTTGTTCACTGGTGGAGGCATTGCAGTGGATATGGAGCTTCAAAGTGACCCTGAGGAACAGTTGTCTGAGAATGCTTGTATTTCCGAAACTTCCTTTTCCTCTGGAAGTCCAGAAGGACCGTGTGTTTGTATTGCCTCTCCTGGAGGAGACACTCAGTCGACTTCAGAGGAACCCTGTACTCCAGCATCTCTTGAAACAGCTTGCTCATCTGAAGTGTCCAGTACTGAAAACATTGAAGGTGATATTCAGCAAAAGGCCAGTGATGAAAACTTGCACACACCTTTAATGTCGGAAATCTCTCCAATGTCCACCTCACCTGTAACCTCAGAAGCATCTCTGATGTCAAATTTACCTTTAACATCGGAGGCATCACCAGCTTCTAATTTACCTTTAACATCAGAAACATCTCCAATGTCTGATTTGCCTTTAACATCAGAAACATCTTCAGTATCTTCTGTTCTTCTAACTTCTGAAACATCCGTGGCAAATAGTTTGCCTCTTCCATCAGAGACATCTCCAGTTTCTAATTCCCCAAGCAATGAAAGACTTATTCTGCAACAAAGGAAATCACCATGTTTGTTGGAAGACTCCCTTCCCACTTTGAAAGAAGAAAGCTCTGCCATTCCTAAGGTGGTTCAAGATGAGAATCTTGTTGTTCAGCCAAAGCAACTTCAGAGTGCCCCTGAAAATATGAAAGTTGGTCCAATAACAATTATACCTGATACTTCAGTATTGGAAGAGCCCCAAAGCAAAAACCTCAGTCATCAGCCATGTAAGTCACATTCTGAAATTGAGAAATCCTACATTGCATCCATCCCAGAACACTCTCCTCCAGAGGTGATCAAAATTAAAAATCACAGTGTTCAGCAAAGAGGTGACAAGAAAGGTACACTCTTGCCGTCAGAGGTAGCTGTCTTATCAGAAGGATCAGTTGGCAAAAATATCGAATTGCTTCCATCAAAGCCACATGATAAACTATATACCTCGTCTCTAGAGAAAGCTACATTCTCTGAAGTGTGCAGAAGTAAATCTCACAAGCTAACAGGCAGCAGTCAAAGCCGTCTGGAGAGTTCACATTCTTCCAAGTCATTAGAACCCACAAAATCACCTGAAGTGAGGAATGAAAGTAGAGAGCCAGAGATCCCAAAGCGGAAAACAGCAGAACAGCACAGTTTTGGAATCTGCAAAGAGAAGAGAGCTAGAATAGATGATGATCAGCCTAACCGTAGTGCTTCATCAACAAGTCCATCTGATAAAGATCAGCCACCCAGAGAAGAACCCCGAGTTCCACCCCTTAAGGTAAAGTAATGAATAAACAGGCTGACTTGGAAACTAAAGGTTTATTATCTCCATCCTACTGACTGCATGTAGACACAGTGCATGGTGTATTTTTTGTGGAGGTGTGAGGGGTGTTAGTACTGATGATTTCACTTTACTATTATATTCCTACCATGCCAAATTACTTCTGATATAAATATACCTGTAGTGGTTCAGTCAGGGTCTTTGCTACAAAATTGCTTTTGTGTGAGGGAAAGTTTTCCAGGATCTATGGCTTAATCTAATTCAAGAGCTTCCCCATCATTTACACAGTGCTACTTGTTTTTCTAATTGTCCAACTGTATTATCCACTTGTTCTCCTGCGGATGACTTCTCCAGCAAGCATGAATAATAAATGTTACCATAACCAATACTGAGAAAAACAACCAGTGCCTTAATCCAGCAAGAGAACCTAGAGTCAGAATAGTTGGAGATCCCTTTGCAAGCCCAGGGCTTGGGGTAGGCTGAAGTGTAGGATTTCCCTGTAGAATTAATTGGAAACGGAGACCTGGCTATCAGGGGGAAGTGTCTAATTGATATATGTATAGATATCTTTGTTAGTGGCAAAGCAAAAGGTAAAAAAGATAACACCAACTAAGCAAACACTTGTATGTGTATCATTCTGCTATGGAAGAAAGTAAACTCCAGTTGAAAACTTTTTTGTTTTCCCTAACAGAGGGATCTATAGATTTAGTCATATATATAGGCTCAGCATTTTGACCCTTTTAATTTTGTACATGATGACATCAGCCAAGTTTTAGATCCAATTTGCTGAACTTAAGCCATTGACTTTGCAATACTAGTTCCTGATTATTCAGAAATGCCCTTTTCTGCACTTATTTTTAACTGCTGCAATCACTGAACATTGTTAATATGGCCAGGAGGGCAAATAGGCTAACTGTTTTAATCACTAGTGCGGCAGCATATTTCAACTAATTTATTTTTATGAGCAGTGATGCAATTGGAAGTTAGCCCATTCTGAGTTTAGTGATACTCTCTCGTATTTGGAAGGTCTCTATCTAGCCTAATAAATTCTAATCACTCTGTGCACAAAGGAAAATAGATCACTAGGGAATAAAAAAGGTCATGACTATAATAGTAAAAATAATCAAGCACTTAGAGCTTTAGCAGTTCTGGTTATGCAAAGTAGAAACTGAAAAAAGTTGCTACTGAAACAGAAAGCAAAATGTTTTGAAGTAATTGTGAGTTTGTGATATTCTTTAAAATATGTTCATGTAAATGTTAAAGCCTCACAATATTAGGCATGAATGTTTATTTATAAGCCAAAAATTTAACTGCTAGGAAAAGTAAAGTATTCCAGCCCTCCAGACCAGCATAGAGTTGCATGGTTATATAAATGGTTATATATTACAATACCATCTTAATATTGATTTCCACTGATCTCACGGAAAATCAGATGCTGTCAGTCTTGCACAGTCTTACGAATTGAATCTCCCTGAAGCCTGCAGCCAGTGAATGAGAGTACTGAAAAATTGGGAAGCATTTTGAAAAATAATTTTGGACAATCAGTTCTAGTAGTTTTTTGTGTAACAAATATGTGGCTCTTGGGTCATCTCACCACCAAACCCCTATCCTTTGTAATTAAAAGAGGAAAAAGAACCCCAGTTCTCCTAAATCATTCTGCTATATGGCTCTCACTTCCCGTCATACCTTATGACTGCTTTTTCTACAAATATAACCTAGTTTTCTTCTCAGTTCCTTTCAGAAGAGAAGTCACAGCATTAACCACTAAGTCCTATTACTGCAGACAGCTGGTAAACATATGTCCCTTTTAAGAAATTGAAATTTTTTTTGCCAACCTTTGGGTATTCTGAGAGAGTGTGTGAGTTATAAAGTGGTCCCAGGACTCTTAATCTCTAATCCTGAAAACAGATGTGCCTAATTGGAAACATACTAATAATCCCAGTGATCTTACAGGTTATTATTTTGTTTAAAGTTTTAGGTATTTAAAACTTTAATATTTGCATTTTTAATATTTGTAGGTTTGAGGATTTCATTTTTGAAATGCAGTAGTGTAGGAGGTATCCCAGGGATGTACTAAAGCGAGTCTCTTAAAATTGCGAGTGAGGAAGGGAAAGGCGTATCCTTTGGTGATTCACTTTTATACCACTACTCTAAAGTGTTCTGTGGTGTAACATGAAAAACAGGCTCAGTGGAGACACTTCTACATCCTATCTAAAAGCAAGATTTGTTGTCTGGTATATAAGAGAAAGACAGGCTGTTCCTAATGTCTTAGTCATTGGAGACCAAGGAGCAAAAGCACTACACGATCGTTTTTTCACACATTTGCAGCAAGTGCTTAGTTTTAGGCTCTTTTCCAGTATTGCTGCAGCAGGCTTGTTGATCTTCTCAGGTAGATATACTGTATATAAAACAGGTCTGACAAATTCTATCAGAGAAGCATCATGTTATCATCCATTCATTCTTTCTTCCTGTCAGAAGGATCAACGTGAGTAGGCTAATACAGGTGTTTGTTATTCATGCTGGAGGATGATAAAATACTGAAGTGTAAATACCATTAATTTTTAGCATTTTTCTGTCCAGCTGCACTGAACAGTAATTCCCTTCATTACCTTTCTCTGACCCTTTAAGAGACAGCTGGTGATTTTAGCGAGTCGATGATCTCATTGAAATTATTGGGTTTTTTCTTCCTTTAGATTCAGCTTTCAAAAATTGGACCACCTTTCATCATCAAGAGCCAACCTGTTTCTAAACCAGAACCTCGAGTTTCCCCAGGTACAGCGGTCAGCAGTGGGAGAAACACTGGGGCTAGAACTCTTGCAGATATCAAAGCAAGAGCTCAGCAAGCAAGAGCCCAAAGAGAAGCTGCAGCTGCAGCAGCCGTGGCAGCAGCTGCGAGCATAGTCTCTGGAGCAATGGGGACCCCATGCGAAGGTGGGAAGACAAGAACACTGGCACACATCAAGGAGCAAACAAAGGCCAAGCTATTTGCAAAGCATCAAGCCAGAGCTCATTTACTCCAGACTAATAAAGAATCAAAGTCGCAGTTCAGCTCAAAGGAAAGTACCTCATCTCTGGAGATACCAACTTCTACTGACACAAAGATTGAAGGTTCTACCGGTGTCATTATAGTTAATCCTAACTGCAGGTCCCCTAGCAACAAGTCTGCTCATCACCGTGAGACTACCACTTTATTGCAGCAGTCACTTAACACAGCTACATTACCAGAAACTGCTACTGAGATATCTGTGCACAGTTCTGATGAAAATATACCTATGCCACAATTGTGTGAGAAAATTATTTCATCTACCTCTACTGAAAGTAACAGTGTGCCAGTGCTTTATAATAAAAGTTCAGTCTCTGTGTCTGTTTGCAGCACTGCTATGTCTGGAGCAATTAAAGAACTTTCTTTTGCAAGTTCTGTTGATAAATCCTCTGTTTTAATGTCTGTTGACAGTGCAAACACAGCAGTTTCAGCTTGTAATATAAATATGCTGAAAACCATCCCAGGGGCTGATACTCCATGCATAACCGTTGGACCAAAATGTATTGATAACAGTAATATACCGGTCTCCATAGACAATACGGTCTTATCAAATGCCATCGATGACAAAAGGTTGCCAATACCAAGTAGCAATGCGAATAACGCAGTCTCCAGTCATTATGCCACTGTGCCAGCTTCATCTATTGCAAATAATTTGCCAAATCATCTCTCTGGTAGTTCTGTACTGATTCCCCCAGTGGGGACTACCAATAGATTTTCTTCTGATAAGATAGCCATAACTGGGTGTAATGAGCAAAGCACCGTCTCCATTCACACTACCGCTAGGTCAGCTTTAAGTTGCAGTGAGGCCCTTGCAGTAGCAGATTCTGTTGCAAGGCCACCCATTTCAATGTTTACTGGTAACATGGTGACAATAAGCTCTTATGATAATGCTACTAAATTAAATGCTGATCTCTTAGAAAAAAGCTCTGGAACACGAAACCGAATGGATCTCTCTGGTAAATCTCAGCCAGTGAGCTTTACACAAACTGCCATGAATAGGTCTATACCTTGCAAAGTCATTGTGGACCACACTACAAATCAGAATTCCAGTCTGTCACTTTCTTCTTCTATTGAAAATGCAGAGAACAGCATTGACCTGCAGAGCAGACCTGTAAGGACAGAAGCTGCCTTACAAAGTATAGCCTGTCCTCAGGTGTCTGTCATAAGCAGGCCTGAAGCGGTCTCTAATGAAAGCCTTGAGCACAGTTCCAGCTTTATCACCATTACAGCAAAGCAAGACAGCAAGAACTTGCAGGCAGGTTGTTCAAGTCTTCGAGAAGTGCCTCTTGCTCCTCAAGATAAATTAATTGAGGTGGTTACTCCCAGCCAAGGTTTTGCTGAGCAATTAAGAGGTCCTTCATCATTTAAAAATGAAGCAGATGCTGCCTGTGCCAATCAGTATAGCACCAACAATAGAATTTGTTGGCATGATGAAGAGGCAATGAGTACAGACCAGCCAGTGGTCAGCCATCTTAACTCCGGTAAGCATAAGGAATACACAGAGCAAAACTGCTTAAAAAATGTCAAAACCGAACCTTCCAGTTACACGCAAATGTCAGACCTGCAATCCAGGAGTCTTCTGACGAGCATTGCTGTTCCTGTTAAATCGGAAACTAACGAGCCTGACAAGTGCTTCAGGATGGACACCGAGGATTTCACAGGACCTGAAATGCCTGCCCAGACTGCAGAAATAGCCACGAGTACGCAGCCGCCGCAGACCTCCAAGACATCCATTGCGGACTCCATGGAAGACTCCCTGTCCCTGACAACAGAAACCCTAAAGAGAGTTACCAGTGCTGGGGGCTCTAGCTGTCGCTTGTCGTCAGTGGAGGCCAACAATCCTTTAGTGACACAGTTACTGCAAGGCAATCTGCCTTTAGAGAAAGTGCTGCCGCAGCCCAGGTCGGGAGCCAAACTAGAAATTAACAGGCTTCCCTTGCCTTTGCAAACTACCTCAGTATGTAAAACAGCGGTGTCCGAGAGAAATATTGTTGAACATCCTTCCAACTCTCCTAATCCAGATGGTAAAGGATTTACAGCAGGCAGCATAGCCCCACTACAAATCAGAAAGCGTGAAAACCATCCGAAAAAGAGGATGGCCAGGACTGTAGGGGAACATGCGCAAATTAAATGTGAGCCTGGGAAGGTGTCAATGGACACAGATGTTAAAGTGGCTCCTTGTGTAATTAGTTCCAGCATGAATCAGCTAGGGCACGGTCAACCGTTTAAGCAGGAGTGGCTGAACAAACATGCCATTCAGAGCCGAATCGCCCACAGCCCAGAGATCAAGCAGCAGAAGAGGCCATTGCCTTCATGCAGTTTCCAGCAGAGCTTATTTCACATTGATAAAAATGGCAGCTTTCATGCAGAAGCTAGTACCTCACATAGACAGCATTTTTACCAAATGTCCATGGCTGCAAGAGGCCCCATTCCTACGGCAGCTTTGTTGCAGACTACTTCAAAAGGCCCACCTGGCTGCAACGCATTTGCTTTTAGCAGACACCTGGAACAGAAGGGCTTGGGAGATGTGAATATTTCTACAGCAGCTCACCAGCTGAGGCTAGGAAGCGTGTTTTCCCCTAATATTCAAATTAAGGAAGGTGATGACATTGCCAGTGCCTCTCAAACTCTGCAGAGTAAAACATTAGTGCATCCCCCTCCTCCCCCTCCGCCCCTGCCACCTCCTCCCCCTCCTCACCCAAATGCAGAAGTCCCCTCTGATCAAAAACAACCGACAGTTACTATGGAAACCACTAAAAGACTTAGTTGGCCTCAGCCAGCAAGCATCTGTAGCAATATAAAATCTGAACCTGTTTCTTTTGAGGAAGGTTTGAGCAGCAGCTGCGAACTGGGCATGAAACAAGCTTCCTATGATCAGAACGAAGTGAAAGAACAGTTAAAAGCGTTTGCATTAAAAAATGCAGATTTCTCTTCCTATTTACTTTCTGAGCCACAGAAGCCTTTTACCCCACTTGCTGCTCAGAAAATACAGACGCAGCACCCGCAGCAGCAGCAGCAGCAGCAGCAGCAGCTCTGTGGAAATTATCCAACAATACACTTCGGTAGCACAAGCTTCAAAAGGGCAGCATCTGCAATTGAGAAATCGATTGGGATTTTAGGAAGTGGCTCAAACGCTGCCACAGGCCTGTCTAACCAGAACGCGCAGATCCCGGTTCAGAAATTTGCTGACAGTAGCAATGCCGATGAACTGGAACTGAAATGCTCTTGCAGGCTGAAAGCCATGATCGTGTGCAAAGGCTGCGGAGCCTTCTGTCATGATGACTGCATAGGGCCTTCCAAACTGTGTGTAGCTTGTCTGGTTGTACGGTAGGAACTGAGTCAAAGATGCAGTATCCCTTATCAGCGTGGGAGAGCAGGACAAAGGAATGGAGAAATTGGAACAGTTTAGGCCACTAATGGTTTGCAATTAGTTGATTGATTTTTTTGTTGTTGTTGTTTTTTCTTCCACGTGGTGCTTTCAGAATTTAGTTATTCCTGCCTGAGTGCCATTTTCTGGGAAGAAGAGGAAACCTGTAGAAGTAGTTTAAAAAAAAAGATAGCCTTGTTACTGAAGCTTCTATGAGCTCTCTTGCTGTGCTAAAAAGAAAAAAGGCATTAATGCATGTCATTCGTAGCTTCTATTTATTTGCACAAAGTGCAGCACGTTTTTTCTCCACTTTTTGATAGTTGATACAAGCTGCAGGTTAAACATCAGTGGAAGAATAACTCTGCAAGAAGTGGAGTAACTATGCAGAATGAATAAGACCCGGAATAGTGACTTTGGAGTGGGGTAGTGGCAAGGTGCGGGGTATCGGCCATCGTAGCTTCTAAGTCGGTTTGCAGTTTTTCTGCTGGTAGGATTGTTTTCTTCAATTGACTTTCACTATCTAGGGCTAAAATATAGTCACTTCACCTAGCAAAAAAAAAAAAAAAAAAAGAGTAATTTAGATTGTTAGAGAGGAGTTTCCTTACATGCCCGCCAGGGACTATGGAACTCAAATCTTACTCATCATCTCTTCTTGTTGATTCCTTCAGCAAGATTTGTATATGCGATGGGTTAGTGGGACCAACACTGGAATCACATTGGCTTCAGTAGAGTGGAGAAAATAACTTCTCTACTGGGCATTAGAACCTGTTTTCCTGTTTCCTACTCAAATATTCTTTATTTGTATTTGTCTCTCTAATCTGTCCACTTGATTTGTCAGTCCCAAATATATATATATATAGGGTCAGACTTATGTAATAGCTTCTGGATGTTTTAGCCTTTCCGTGGCCTAAAAATTATGAGTTCTTATGATGAATGAATAAGGAAAGATTCTAATGGCGTATTGGTTGAATATTTGATTTTCAGTTGTTTTTCCTCTTACATAAGTTACTCTATTTAAATAACATCTCAGAGTTTTGCCATTTAAAGTAATTCTTAGAATTACTTACAACACTGACTTTTTTTTTTCTCAAAGGAATTCAAACCCCTTACTCTACCTTTTAGATATTTGGAAGCAAAAAGGCATTTTTAAAAGGGATACTGCATCTTTAAAGTAACCTTCAGTATTTATCCAGTACTGTATTTACATTTAGGACTATAGCTGCATTCCAGATGCGCTAGCCACCATAACAGCAGAGAAGAAAAACAATAATTTTGGGGCCCTATTCACCTAAAAGGAAAATATTATAAAGGGATAAAGCACATGCAGTTGCTGGGGAGACGAAAATACCTTGGGTTTTTTTATTCCCACTTCAAGAAGACAAAATGTGGAGTGCAAGTCATCCATCTGCCAATATGTGGTTGGGTCTGCCCAAATGTCAGCATCAGAGAGAAATGTTATTTTTACCATTACAGTAGAACCTCACTAATCCAAAGACCTTACAGTCTGCTCAAGAAAACTGATTTTCCTTTCACAATTTTCAGAGAGCAACGTAGTAAGAATGTGTGAGATGTAACACTGCTTGGATTTCGTGATGCATTTACTGTTGCATTCTGAAATATTAATGTGAATGATAGAACTACATTTAGGAAATAAAAAGTATACTACATTTTACACTATACTTTTTTATATGATCTTTGTTTGCATACTTAGTCATAAGCTGTAACCGGTCTCCCTGACATGGGTGCGTATTAGTGAGGTTCTACTGAATGGAGGAACCACATTTATTTTCTTGCGGGAACATTTTCACAAACATGATAAATGCCATTCATTGTCTTAAAAGTGAGCTGGAATATCTACAACATACATTCCTGTCATAGGAAGCTCTATGGTGCACCTTGATGTTCTCTTTTATTGTAATTAGCAACATATCAATATTATTTTTGACACTGTGTGGTACAAAGGCCATTTATAATTACACTAACAAATTTGTTGCTGATACAATAATATATTTTTTCTATACAAAAGTGCTCCTTAATATGACATGTGAGTTAAGAAACGGCTTCTCAGCACTTTCAGGTCTTCTGGTAGGAAAATAAGCCAGCCAAGCAAAAACCTAAAAGTAACCACATGAAAATTAACATGCAGTGCTACGCCAGCTGCTGGCAAAACAGTGGCTGGAAAATACTCATGAGTAAGCACGAGTGTAGTCAGTTAATGCATATCAAATTCATATTGGAGGAGCCTTTGTATTGGAATTGTATTGCATTGTGTTTATACTTGGTAGAGGTCGGATACTTCTATTTAAAATAAAGAGAGCAACCCGTCTTCGACTTCTAATAACCTACGTTTATATACACCTGCTGGGAATCCTTATTTCTAGCTCAGGTTTTCCTGTCCACAGCACATAAGTCAATATTTGTTTGTACTTGCATCTTGAAATACTTCTTGTATTGACTGACATAATGCAGAAATAAATTCCGGCCACAAAATAGTTTTACTTTGTTCGAAGGATAAGAGTGTGGCTAACGTGGTAGGTAACTCATTCATGTCCTATTGTCATTTTTGTATCAGGATTGCAACTTGCATGTGTGAGGTCATGATAAAATGTTATTTAAAATGGCGTTAGACTGGATGGTGCTATGTTCTATTACACAACCGACCAAACTCTTCCATAGTGCAGTTCCACTCCTTTCATTCTTGAGTCACTGGAGTTGCACCAGGAATAAATTTGACCAATTAGTTAGCAACAGTCGTGAAATGTTGTTACAGATTGTAGTTTTAGGGTATTAAAATACTCAAACGCAACTGCGGTGATATAGGAGCCTGACCGAATCCTAGTGTGACTGAAAACCTTACTTGGATTCTGGTATCACACAAATGCTTGGGGGAGAGTGACCCTTGGTGTTCAATAAGAACACGATCACATTTAGAGGTTAATTTTGAATGACTTCTTGTTTTGTTTAGTTGTCCAGGTTTCAGGCCCAATGTCATTGTGTTTTCTAATGACCATGCAGTTTGCACCGTGGGGTGTTAATAGTTTATGCACTGAAAAGTGGTGAAAGAATTGCTTAAGAACACGCTGCTCTGTGTTTGCGTGTACGTACGTATGTGTCCCAATGTCCAGCATGTATAATTTACCTTTTTTTTTTTTAAATCTCCAAAATTGTTCCCCCACTCCTACCCCTGGAGCAGCACTTTTGGGTGAGAGGGAGAAACGCTCTTTTTTTCTTTCCTCCCTCTTTATTGTTTTAATTGCGTACCTGTGAGGTATGCAGATAACATTAGGGCATTTGCAGTGTGTCTGTTTGTGTGTTTCTGTTCCGAACGCATTTTCCAAGCAGAAACTCCCTTTGAAATAACGTTTTAAAAAAAAAATTAAGAAATGGTGAACTGGATGGTCCCTGTTTGCATTTTATTTATCTGCTGAGGTCTAGTACCTGAAATAGCATTTAAAAGACAAAAATAAAGGTTGAGCCATAAAGCAAAAGGTATATTCTCTGTACTATAGACTTTCCTCTGGAGGGTGGTGCATGTTGTCAGGGTAAACTACAGAACGTGCAGATGGTTTTTCAGGGCCCTGCAATTCCTTGCACAGTTTTTAAGCTGGTGCATATGGTGCTTTATAATGCAATTTCTGAAGTAAAATTACCTTATGCTGCACCCCCTTCCCCTTATAAACACACGCACAATTTCAGAATCGTTATTGTAGCCTCTGGTTTAGCAGTTTCTCCAAGGTGTGGTGAAGTACCGGGATAAACACTCAAGATGAGCTGAGAAGCATCACCGAAAGGGATCATTTTAGCTGACACACGTGAACGGCCCTGCTCTGAACACTGAATGACTTCTGCAGTCTCCTGGCAGCAGCACAGCGGTTTGTCTTCTGTGGCTCTGCAGAACACTGGGGGGGAAGCAACAAAATACTCAGTGGATTTATCATGGACCTGTGTAGCTAAATGTTTCTGAATCTATAAAATCCTGTTGTCTTCGGTCATCATGCTTTGTCACTGTAAAACCAACGAAAAAAAAAAAGCATTTTTTAGTCTAATTTAAGGAGCTGCTTCTTTTATAGCACATAATATTTCGCTTTGTACTATATTTGATAGTTAAAGAATAATTTAGTCCGTAGAATAACTTTGTTGTATTTGTACTATTCATGAATGTTACAAGAAAAGTGCTTTACTTTGTTGCCATAATTCTCTTGTACTGCTGTAAAATATTTTTTCTGCTTTACTGAAACTTAACTCGATTCACATTTTCAGTACAGGGTTTTTTGTGTGTATGTATTTTTTTTTTTGTCAGTATTCTGAATGTTTACATCTGTTTGACATTAGCCATTCTATGCCTTTATAGGGCAGTGTTACTCCTGCAGTATAACAGCAATGTGACATCCACTCATACCTAACATGCATGAGAAATACAGATTTATTGGGGAGATCCCTAACGTGCATAGATATTTTTTCTATCCACATTCAGTGAAGTAAATACCCTCCTTCAGTCCTCTACCAAAGAAAATATTATTCCCACAGGACAAGCTCGGAAAGTGGTTCTCTGAATCTTCAGAAGGGGGTGTAGTTGGTTTCAGCGGGATTGCTACAGTTTGATGCTGTTATGCTTCGCTTTGTTACCCCACCAGACGTGACTGGGTGAAACAAGCATTTTAGCAATTTTTTTGTTTCGAGACAGTGTTTTGTTTAGAATTCAGGGATCATGCTTTCTTTAATGGTGCTGTTTGTTTTATTTTTTTTAAGAAAACAACATTTTGTTGCCTACAGAAATGACCATTCACAAAACCATAAATTAAATAAAATAATTTGTCTTCATAACTTCTCTCTTCTCCCTTTCCTTTTCCCCTTCCCTGTCCCTTGAAAATAACAACTTGGGCTTCAATATTAAAATATTCTGAAAAAAAAATAAAGAGATAAAATAGTATTTGTCATTTCTTTATTTATTTTACGTTCAGTGCCTTAGGCAGGAGATCCTGCTTGTGCACATCCATTGTATGTACAGGTTGGTGAAATAGAAATGTGAGAGAAAAATCGGTCCTTTGTAAAGGATTTTTAAATGACGACAATGTAAGACACAGTCTGAATGACTTCTGATACTCAAGTATTAATCATCTTGTACTAGTAAAATAAAACTAGGTGTTGTATATTAAGTTGTTGTAAGTAGAATAGTTTGTGGATGAAAGTGATTATATTGCTTTGGGTAGTTAATGCCGGGTGTATTTTAGTACTTTGCCTCTGTCTGCAGCCCTGTCCAGAATGCTCTTAACAGCTCCGCATCCAGGCACACACCTCCGTCATCTGCCATCCCCACAGCAGAAGAAATTAAATGTCCGTAGTACGTGAAAGGCTACCAGCCCAAGTTATGTTCCTCAAACCAGTTATCCTTTGAAGTCCGGAAGGCCTTCCTGAAATAGAAATTCAGTAGCCATTATATTAAAAATAAATTTTAAAAAAGTTTTCAGCATTTTACCCTGCAAAGAGAGCTTTGAGTACGGGTGGTTAGGGTGAAAGTGTTAGAGGGTGGGCAACAAATAGCTTTTTCACAGCCCTGCTCAGAAATACCAGGACAGCACTTCTTAAACACCGTCTTTTGTCCAGCCTCCTAGCGTTGTTATTTCAGTTCTGGTACCATCTGAGGGTCTTGTTAGTGGCGAATGGCAGCCCCTTCTGTCAAAATCTGTCCAAATCCAGAAAGCAGACAGTGCCACCCTACGTAGTTTATAATCCAATGATCTTTTTTTCATATCCAATACCCACCTGGCAAACTCCCTCAGCTAGTACTGTCATGCAGATTATTTAACTTGTTAAGTTCTGCTTAGATATTCGTCTTTGCATGGGGCTGTGCAAAATCAGGGACCAGCTCTGCTTCTGACAGCAATAGCTTTTCAAGCTAATTTCTTGTCACAAATTTTCATCTAAGCAATGGAGTGCAAATCAGTTTCTCAAATCTGTACTAGCTAAATATTCACTTTTGTCCTTTTCCTTCTTTTTTCTTTTTAAAACCTGTAAAATATTTCTGCGCATTTTTATTCGATCTTAAAAAATAAATATTTGGCTTTTCTGTGGTGTTTGCTAAGGACCTTATAAGTATTAGTAAGTTAAGCCTTGTGATTTCTTTTAAGTCCGTGTGCTCTCCTTCGCTCAGCTCGGACTTCCCCTGCCAGTTCAGCCAGCAGATGGCATCAGGAGAAAACAGGCTGCTGTGGTCTCGTAGCACAGGGAGAGCCAACCACGAACACACAGGGTTTCTGGGTTTGTCTTTCTTCAGTGTGGAGCTTTAGCTGCAGGGAAAACAAGCCCTCCTTCCCCCCCCCCAGTCCTGGAACTTGGCTTTCAGTAGAAACGATGCCCTGAAGCTCACATCACCCTTTCCTGCACTTGGCACTCTCCGAGTTGTGCAGTCTATGGAAGTGAAGTACTGATACACTGGAAAAATTTCTTCCCCGGGCCAGAGCCAGGGCATTTTTTTTTTTTCCTGCTGTTTCCTTTGCCACTCGTGGATGAAGAGAGACAGCGACACAGCTCTTTGTATCGAGGCGCTTCACAAATGACTATGAAGGCATTATCACTGCTTGGTGTGCAGAGGGTGGGCTGTTATCAAGCCTGGCCTTTGTCGGATGACATGGCTTGCAGTTGAAGGACCACCCAATAGCAATGCCTTTGTGCACCGCCACCTTGGAGACAGCTTTCCGTGACAGGGAAGGTAGACGGAGTCACAGGCACTGATACCTGCTGGTACCTGCTTGTGGAGACAGAGTGCGTTATTAGTACGGCTGTTTTTTATGGAAACTGAGCTAGACATAGATATAAAGCAGCATTTGTTGAGATGATTCAGACTCCTGGACACTGATACTCTACAAACACACAACAGACACTGATGAGAGGAGTTTGTTGTATCTCAGTTAAATGACAACCGTTTACTTTTAAGTACTGAAAGTTCATGCTCCCAGCGTGGGAGGTGTGCTGGTCTCGTAGAGCTTAGTTCAGCCTTCAGAGTCTTATCTCCATGTCTTCCCAACAAACAGCTGAGAGCTTTCTTCCAATATCTCTGAGCATCCTCCTGCATCTACCACCAGGGCAGAGGACAGTTTAACACCCCAGAAAGAAAAAGCACATCTGAAAATAAGCTGAATATATTGGATAATTGACTTCCATTAACAGGAAATATTGTTATGTTGACTAAATAAATGACTGTTGATATTAATATAAAGGAAGAGATACTTTTTTTTTAAATATTGGGCCTTGCTGTGAAGTCTTATTTGCTTCTGATTCTTTCCCAACTGCTCAGATCCATCCTGCAAATCACTTTTTCATGCCCCCTGATTGTGAACTCTCAGCCCAACACCCATCGCGCAGAATCTTTACTGCTGATGTGTGCATTTCTGGCTTTTAAAGGAGCAAATCTGGGCGATGGTGGAGAGACTTGTACGCAGTGCCTCATCCTTCACTCATTTACTTATGCATTGTGCAGCATGGTATGGAGTCTTCGGGGAAAAGAATAAAATTAATTGTGAAAATAAAATAGTCCTAACATATGTTCCTTGAATTCCTTTAAGTTATTGAGTGGAAAAGTCCACGCCTCAGATTTTTTAATGTGTGAGCAGGAGCTGACCCATAGCAACCAGAATAGACCATAGTCCCGGGTTCCATCCAGAAGTGAGCATTTACAGTTCAACAAGTCCAAATAAATGATCTCAGCGTATTAGGAAAACACAGCCAACACAGATAGTCTGTCACTGAAAAGAAGCACGGATAAGGAGAGAGTCAGCATAAGACTAGTGAAAAAGGAGTTTAGTTATGTTTTTGGAACAAGTGATCCTGCCAATTGTTTTAAAATTTCAGTATCTGTATAGAATTGCAAATATTAAGAATATTTTGTAGCTCTAAATTGGGAGAGAAATGTAAATATTTAAGGAAAAACAGATCCACAGCTCGTTGATAGTATAAAATCACAAAACTTGATGGCTAGGTTCTTCCAAATGGCTGTTCGAAGGTATTTTACAATATTTCTGGTTGGGAAATTTAAAAGTTATTGTATGCTCAGCATTTTTCATATTAAGGGTCTTTGTTTTGGTTTCCTAAAATAGGAATTTCAGAGCTTTACTTTAGTTTCCTGATTCTAAAAGTCTTTGCTTACATTGCCAAGCAAGTCTGATTTATGTTCTTTGCTGTGTAGGACGGTTCAAAAAGTAATCTAGAAATACATTCAGTGTCACCTATTTCTGTTAAGTATGTCATGCTACCTAGAACAGAATTAATCTGGGTGGGGAAAATCTGCATTTGTCTTTTCGGTTCCTTTAAAATCAAATGAAAGGGCAGTGAAAACAGCCATGTGATTCAAGAGACTTTGTAGAGCATTACTAGACTTGAGGAACAGACCTTCTCCATTCTGCATCTTTGAAATTTTCAGAGAAATAATATCAAGTTCTTTATGAAGTGTGTAGGTGACAGTAAAGAGGAATGGTATGTACACCAGTGCCAATGGTACTTGAATATTTAATAAAAAAAGATTTATAGAGACTTAGGCAGAAAATGAAATTATGCTTGGGAGGAACAGAAAGAAGTATGTGTGAGTGTCAGTCACAAAGGGTTCTGCTCTCTGACAACTGATCGCAATATGGTTAAAAAAAAGATTATACTTAAGGACTACTGAAGGAGAGTAAGGCATTAGGAAAGCGGGCCATGAAGTATGTTTAAATCAGGATTAAATATTAGGGTATTTCTGGTGCTGCAAAAAGAAGGCTGATTTTATTCATATAGAATCTGAAAAATAGGATTGTCAGAAATCTGAAGGCCAACTTGTCCCTGCTGTCCCACGGCAAGCTCAGACTGCTGTTGATGGTGGTGTGCCTCACCCACTCTGCAGGGCCTCCAGTCACCGAGACAGTTTGCTTCAGCGCTTCACTGTTCTTACAATTAGAGAGCTTATCCTAACGTTTAACCCAAATCTTCCTTGCTGCTGTTTAAGCCCATTCAGTCTTATCTATGCTTCACAGACATTGGAAATAACTTTTTCCTTTCCTCTTTCCAGCAGTCTATTAGATAGTTAGGCTGTTAATTTGTCTCTCTTGGCTTTCCATTGTTTAAGCTAAACAATTCTAATATTTAGCCTTTCTTCATAGGTCATGTTTTCCAACCTCTTATCGTTTTCATTGATCTTCTGTGGACTCTCTCCAGTTAGTTCAAATCCTTTTTGCCGTTCAGTTCCCAAGCGTGACTACATTATCTCAGCTGAGGCCAAGCAGAGGGGTAGGACTGATTTGCATGCCTTAGGGGCTAAAATTCTGCTCCTGTGTCCCAGAACAGTGTCTGGTTTGTCCATGGCCTGTTTGACCCGGGCTCAGGCTGGTCCCAGTAACCCCTGCATCCTTCCCAGTAAAACTGCTTCCAGCTGCTTCTTCTCCATTCTGTATTTGAACACTTAATTATTTCTAAGAAGTGTAGAATAGTCTATTTATCAGCACTTAGTGCTATCCTAAGCTTTTAAATCATAATTTGAGCTTGTTAAGATAATCTTAAATTCTGATCTTATCTGCCAACAAGCTAACAGTATTTCCCAGGTAGGTATAATCTGAACATTCAGAAAAACAGGACCTCAGTATCATAGAATAATTCCTGTTGGAAGGGCCCTCAGGAGGTCATCAAGCCCAGCCTCCCGCTCGGAACTTGCTGTCCCATCACACAGCTCATTAATTAAAATGCTGGAAGGAACTGGAGCCGTGCCAGGACTGCCTCTGCTATGGTTGCCGCTATGACTGTGTGAGAATGGTTTTCCACCCACTTTTGACTAACTGAGTAACAGTTTTGTCTAGACTATATTTTTCCGGTTTACTTATGAAAATGTCATGGAAGTCATGCTAAAAGCTTTACTGAAATCGAGACATGACATCTACTGCTCCTCAGTCCACGGTGCCTGTTACTCTCTCATGGAAGGAAGTTAGACTGGTTTGACCCAGCTTCTTCTTGACAAATTCATGTTGACCGTAGCTGGTTTACTTTTTATCTCTGAGGGTGCTTATGAACCATTAACTTGTGCTAGGATTTTTCCAGAGAGTGAAATAAAGCTGATGATACTAATTCCCTCCACTCGTCCTTTTCCCTCTTTTGAAATACAGGTGGTTATTATGTTTATCCTTCCCCAGTCTTCCTTGCATCACCCGTTTTCATGAGTTCTGGAAGATAACTCCTGATGGCCCTGTGACTGAATCGGCTACCCCTTCAAGTGCCTTCCAATGACGTCCATTGCGCCCACATCATTTTAAAACGTATAGCTCATACAAGTGCTCTCTAACCTATTCAAGGCTGAGATAGTACCCTTTTGTCTCTGGTACCAATTGTGTTAATTATCTGATCACAGTTGACCTTTTTAGGGATGGCTTTCCCTCTCCATTAAGTAGCTGACCAACTGCCACCTTGGTGTTCCTCTTACTGCTGATGTATTTCAAGAGTGACTTTTGTGTTGTTTTCAATGTCCTTCACTGGTCGAATCTTATTTTGTGCTTGGCTTTTCTGATTTCACCCTTGCATGCTTGTACTACAGGTTGCCATTTTCTGTCCACTACCTTTCCTCGAGGAAAGAAGTGTTCATGAAGAGGAAGTGTTATTAGAAGTTGTCCTCTGGCTGTAGATATCCCTTCTCTGCAGTAAAATTGACTTCTTCAAAACTTTGGTTGAACTGAAAAAGAAACACAGTCCATAAGGACATTTTAAACTAAATATTAAAATACTCATCAATCATTATTAAGAAGTTCTAAAAATTAAAAGATCAAGTGGATTTCAAGATCTTCAAGATCAATAATATGCAACATACAAGAGGTGAACTATGGCATTAAGATCATAAGGACACATTATGAAGAAAACAGTACTTTGACACAGCATGCTTTTATCAAGCTACAGCTAGTGCTGAAACAAAAAGAGGGCTATGTATTGAATATCAGAGAATGAGCTGAAAAACTAACTACAGTAAACCAATGAAGTAATTATTAATGAGCATAATGTGTGTATAGTTTAAAAATGGAGAACCTAAAAGATTAAATCCATTTTATACACTTTACAAAATATACACTTCAAAGGACTACTTCACCTGTCATAAATGGTGTATTAACATTAGCTTCACTTTGTCACCTTGCTACACATTTTTCAGAATTTAGTATATTTTCCCTGATTTTCCGTGGCTATACAGCTTGTAGTTATTTGCCCCAGCGTTAGAAAGTGTCAGTGGGTACCGGTTCACAATTATAGTATTTTAGATCAATTTTATGTCTGTTTTATCTGCATAAAGATCGATGTCACTTGTCAAGGAGCAAGAAACTATTTCCTCTAACATTAATGTATGGTTTTGAGCCACCTCGTGCAAAAGCATTACAAGTGCACGAAGTACAAACTCTTATTTGGGACACACTTGTACGCAAAGCATGTACACAGAAAAGAAAGAAACCCAGTGGCATCATTTTTGTTTTGATTTTTTTGCTTAGAATAGATTGAGATTTATTTGGAACAGAGATGCATATGCAGAAGGACTCCAGATTTGAACATCCAACTAAAGTGCAGCAAAACCCACACTGCGGCTGCTGCTATCAGCCTGGTGCAGTAATGCCCCCTGTCACTTCACCAAGCAGCGGCTATTGCGGGAAATAAATAAATTCTCTATCATTCTACCAAGCAGGACAGGTCTCAGCTTTGGCAGATGCAGGAGTGTAGAAGAAATAAATGCTAATCAGACATTTAAAAAAGTAAACACTCCTTGTTTGTGCCTCAGAAATTATCCTTCTGCTGGTTGATACAAAATGTTATTAAAGAGTATGGGGTTTATACACATGGATTTTCTTACATTGAAGGTCGATGGCAGAGAGAAGTAGGTTTATTATTGCTTAAATGATAGGGGTTTATTAATAATATACTTGGGTTTACATAGTAAACTTTTCTTATATTTTTAAATTATTACTATTTAGTTGTCTGCCCACTTACACACTCAAAGTTATTAACATACTTTATACTCATCCTCCCACTGAAAAGTGCATGAATTCATGGTAATCACACTGAAGTAACTAGGAATGCAGCTGCATTACACAGCACAAGCACATGAACTATCCCAAGGTACGTGGGTGCCACTAATCACTATTACTTCTTAATTACATATGCATTTGGGTATGTTAGGCATATAAGTTACATCCTAGTTACAGAGCATATCTGCCAAGGTCCTCTTCTGCTGAAAAGTGTTACCCTAGTAGATAGGAGGACCTTGCCCCAAATTTCTTGCTATCCAGCAGGTCATGCTGGCTCTATCTAAGCTACTGAGTTCCCTGTGCCTGGGAATGCTTGTGAGCTCTCAGGCCAATTGCCAGAGGCAGCCTTGGGACTTTCCTGGAATGGTGCTTCTTGGCGCAGGCCAGAACCTCAGCTGAGGATATTCCTGCGGTGTATTAGTAGGCATGATCATGTTTAAATGCTGGCAAAGGTCCTGGACACTTCTTAACTTACAATCATAGATGTAGCCAAGGTCTCCATCAAGATGTATAGGATTTATTTCCTGTACGTGAGTTGCATAGGTGATGTGTGAAGGCACAAGCATACAAGGAGTTTGAGATGCATCACTTCTACAGGCATACCTCGGTCATTAGTAAATTTGATGGATCCTGGGCATATCAGACTGGCTGCCTGTGCACTATAGACACACTTTTAGCCTGAAAATCCCGGGCAGTAATACGGTAACTCTAAGAGTGGGGCTGAATCTGTGCAAAGAATTTTTTTAGCCTTTTGATCTTAAGGATGTACACTTCCTTCTATCATTTGCTGCTGTGCTTTCTTGAAAAGCTGTAAGTGTAAGATTAACATAGTTGCAGATTTTATTCATTATCTCCTTATTGTTGTGTTTCCCAGTAGTTTTTCTCATTCAGCAGCTTAGCACGCTTATGTTCTCAGGGGGGAAATACAGATGTGGCTTGCTTATACTGTTGGCTTCAGCATTGCAGATCTATCACCTGAACTTTGTTCCAGTATAATTTGGTTCTTTTCTTCTGTCTAAACATGCCGTGTTAGTCAACTGTAGTTCTGAAAGCCAGAATTTACTTCACAGAAGGTAGAAAGAAAAATGGAGAGCTCTAAATAGAGAAAAGAATTCCTTTCTCCAGTATTTATGGAACATTTTGAGATTTTCATTGTCTTCTGCAAAATCTCAGTATCGGATTTTTCCCCGGGTAAGAACGTTCATAGTGTAAACACTCTCACTTTTTCATTATCTCTCCTCTGCCTCACAAATGTAACCTTTCTCCAGTTCCTCTTCTAACCCTCTGATTGTATCTCCTCCATATCTACTTTCCTCCTCATTTTACTGCTCTGACTTGGTGCTGTGTCTCCTGCATCTGCTGCCTTTGGTCTAATTCTTTTGGTTCCTCGGAGTTTAATTGCTCAGCACTTGTTGGTTGCTGACATTTTGAGGGAACCAGGGGGTGTTTGGTCTTTGAGACAAGTCCTTATTTCCCAATGAAGTTCATCTCCAAAGGATAATGGAGACCCAGTTTGATGTGTTTAAAATGAAGGGTGATTCTTATATACATCCACAAGTCCAAGGATCTGCTTGGGAGAATCCCATGGGATACAGCCTTGGAGAAAAGAAGGGTCCAGGAGAGCTGGCTGATTGTCAAGGATGACTTACTCTGAGCTCAAGAATGGTCCATCCCTACAAATAGGAAATCAAGTAAAGCCAGCAGGAGGTCTGCATGGATGAACAAGGAGCTCCTCTGTTTGTGAATAGGAACAGGGTCTTATCCTTTTTTCCTAATTTCATCTTTCTAACATAAGGACTATCCTTTACTTTTATGTTTATTTTGGACTTTTCACTGTATTCTGGTCTCTGAATAGGACTCCTCAGTATATGACAGTACATAAAAACCACATACCAGCTTTGTTTGATTTCTGTTTCTGCAATTTTGTGTCCTCAGAGCTGTCAAATGGAAAAATACATCGAAAAATTGGGGGGAAAAATTTTGCTTCTAACACTAAACTAAAACTTTATTATGCTCAAATAATATTATTCTTGTAGTTACTAGTTATTAATAATTATAATTTATAAGTAGTAATAGTACTAGTTATTAATTATTATTGCCGTCTTCTCCTTCTGTTTTTCACTATTTAGCTTTTGCATGTCCTTCATCTGTTTGCTTCTCAATTACAAACTGGGAAAAAACCCAAAACTGTTTATGCAGTCTCAAAAGTCCCAACATAAGACTTCTTATTCTTGGCTTACGTGAGCTGTGTGAAAGCACGATCCCACCACTTTCTGCTGAAAGAATACTCAGTGAAGAACAAAAAAGGAAGCTTCCATTGATGATCATCCTGTTCATACTGTCTCTGGCTTTCCTCAGGACTCTGTTATTCAAGTTATATACGGCAATGGAGTTGCTGTCCTGGGTATTAACTGATCTGTCAATCTTGGTGACCAAGATTTACATCTAAATTACTGGTTCCAGTGCTGCTGAATACATAGCCTGTCCACATCCCAATTCCATACTAGAGTCATGCATCAGCCTCACCACCTGTGATTTTTTTCATTGGAAGGAAATCTTGGCTTGCAAAAGAATCAAAACTACCACTTTGGCCTCCAAAAACACCTGATGAGGACATTTGATGAGCAGGATTCCAAGGTGTGCTTGGTATGCTTAAGAGGTAACTATGAGTAGGACCCAGGTGACATTTCTAGTAAAAATCATCAGTTTGAACACAGTCTATTCTGTATCCAAGAGAAGTAAGCCTGAATAATGCTTGTAAAAAATGTGTTTGCATAGGATTTCATTGGTAAAAGCAAAAATCAATCCACAGTTCAGAGATCTGTAAATTCCAATAAAACTTGCCCTAAAGTAACAAAAAGGCACAGAACTTTAAGACTGAATTAATTTAACTTAAAATTCCTTTAGCCATGTAGCTGTAATTGCTAATAAATCTAAATCTGCCTCTCCTGAAACACAGTGCTGAATGAGGCAAGCGTCCTCAATAATTTCTTCATCTTTTTGATGCCTCATCATTGCTTTGGGAGAGGTGACTGGACTCAAGGAAGTTATTTAAGTGGAGGTGCAGATATATAAAGCAACCTTTTGTTTGGCTAATCACCTGTTTTTCTCTAATCCACGCCAAGGAACCTAGCTTTGGCTTCTCAAGTCTATTAAGACATTTGGAATTAGGATTTCAGGATAAAAATAACTTCTCAAAATCAGAAGCTATCCTGATGGAGTTCTGACCTTGTCAAGAAATATCCAAAAGGTGAAACGTGTTCTATTAGACTATTAGATTTTATGCATTCTTTTTCATTATGTTAATGATCTATATATACTTAATATAGCTAGTTTAATAGAAAAAAAGTGGACAAGTTTTTCTGGGAAGAAAATGCTAATTCTTTACATTTTGTTTGAAATATTTGCCTGCCTACATTTCCCCATTATTTAACTTCAAATGCATATTGCACTTTGATACATAATTAATCCTATTTTTAATTTATCCTTTCTGAGAATCATACTGAACTTTCAGAAATATAACTTGACTTTCAGGAAACTATGGTTTCACCTACACTATCTATGAAAAGAAATTGGTATTTTCTCCATGAAAATTGAGTAACAGCATATCCAATTAACACAGCAAATATTGGTCCAAGGTAAAACTCACAAACACAAAGGCTGAGTTAAAAATGTATTACCCTTCCATGTGTAATCATCAAATTTAATAGACCGAGTTTAACAAATTAGTGTATCTTTTGTTGGCAATACAATCCTGTTTAGATTTAAATTGGAATGTAAAGATTGTATTACCTCTTTCTTCAGCTTTTGTGCATCTGCTACTAAACCCCACCAATCCAGGTGTCCATAACTAATGAATAACATTGAAAAATTGGTAAGAGATTGCCAAATAACTGTAGAATGATTTAAAAACTAGAAAGTCTAAAGATAAAAGACTGAAGGTTCATAGTGCCTAAATACTGAAGGTAGTTAAAGCTGTGACTTGACACGGATTATTAATAGCTCACTCTATTTGTTGAAGGTGTAGCAAAATCTATTGGTTGGAAGCTAAACTGAGCAATTTAAAATATACGTTGTTAACAATGACAGGAAACTGACAAACAGTAAAGATGTCCTGAAGCGTCAAGAGTTGTGGTGGATTCTCCACCATCCATTGTAAATTTCTAAGTCAAGCTTGACAGGACATTTCACTAGATCTTTTCTATTTCAACAGCTACAACTGAAAAGGCACAGGTGTCACGGGCAAAACAGTCTCAACTGGGGGAATTTTTACTTGATTTGATTTACTGCCAATTAACACCATCTTCTGATTCAGGTATTTGGGGGGGATGGACACATAAATGAGAAAAAAACCACTTAAGTAACCCACTTTCCTTCCTCTTTCCCAGGCTCATCTTAAGGCAAACATGTCTGCTCTCATCTTACTAGTGTCATCGTGCCTTGTTTTCACTGTGGATTACACTCAATCCCTCCTTATTCATTCCGTGAGCCCATGGGCAGGTCCTGTGCCTAATGGTTTCTTTCTGCTGCTCCTTGCTCATTTTACCCCTGCTCCAGTGAGGGCTACCCACGGCCACGGTCCCTCAGGGGTGCCCCTGCCCTGGCATTTGTCACCCCGGGCTGCAGTCCCTTGAGGTTGTCCCTACTCTGGCATGGGTCGCCTCTAAGCCCCAAAATGTCTCCTTCCCTGTGGCTCCTCCATACATCTGCCCAAGAGCATGTCCTCACGTGTCCCCTGCCCTTTGCGGCTGCTGCTTTTTCTGAAATGCATTTGAGCAGAGGCACCACGTGCTCCTTCGACATTGAAGTTTTGGCAGGCAATGGGTTGCTCAGAGTTTCAGAGCTGGCTGGAGGTAGCAGTTACCTGCTCAGGGCAACTCATGACCTTCTCCCATGCAGCCCCCAGCTACCCAAATATGCTGCCAGTTATGCTCAATACAGCAGGTATTAGATTAGCATTTATTTTTCATGTCAGTGTAGCTCAGAACCACAGGCTTTGTAAGCAAACCATTGTCCTACCTGTGCCTAAAGCGAGGCAGGGCAGATGCCATTTTCAGAGTTCCCAAACAGCCCGTGTTATGTGACTTATTCTGCCAAATGCTTCCTCGTACCACAGAATAAAGTCCTGTTTGGAAGCACCATGTTCTTCTGATCTTACAAGAATTATTTTCAGCTACTTTGTCAGCTTGTTCTATAATGACAAGAAAGCGTATCCCATTATGTCGAAAAAAAAGGATGTAAAAATGTGTATTTTCTCTGAAACTAAAGGCAACCTTTCCGTTTGACTTCAATCATTCCCTATTTGGCCTGATCTCAGTAATTCAGAAGCTCTTTGCTCAGTCTTTAAATCCTCACTGTTAAAGTCACCCACTTAAAAAAAGGTCCCATTTCAGCAAGGCAGTTATGCCAGTATATAACTATAAACACATGTATTTAAGTCAATCCTTTTTTAAAGGCCCTTCTAAATGTCTAAATATAAAGCAGAAATTGCATTCTCTAAGTTTCTGAAATAAGCTCTTTTTTGAAACTCAAATGTTGCTACCCTTTTGCAATCAACACTCCTGTTGAGTACCATTAGGTGTCAAGATTTGGCCTTGAAACATAACCGTTTATTGGATGTTAACAAACAGAACAATGAGAGCACTCTGAATATGGGAGAATGAAACCTACCAGTGACATTTATTACTGATGATGTGGGGACCTGATAGATGATTTAATTTGAGAGTGCAAATTCAATTCCTGACCCACACGTCACTACACAGAAGGTTTATGTAATTATCATTAGTGTGTTGTTATTTATCCATGTGTAGATCCTGCTGACTTTTTATTACTCGTTGCTAATGTTGTCATTAAAAATGCATGCCAATTAACATAATTTTAAAAGGAGACATGAAAAAATATCTAATTTTGCTTTAAATTTTGATTATTTCTTTGATTTATTTTTCTTTCCTTTCAGCATTTGCAAAATAACAGTCTGGGTAGACAATGGATAGGAAAATAGTAGCCAAGTCCAGTAATTCTCTTACCTCTATAGGTAAAGGTGGCAAGCTTCTCATTTTGTGCTAGGCAAATGATGTGCTGTCACCACTCTTCGGCCAGTCAGTTCTTTTTATTTAAAAAAAAACCCAAACCCTAGCGCAGATGGCATATCTTGTTGCAGCATTACAGTTTCAGGCCCTTCATGAATCACTTGAGTAGGTAAAACAGCATCTGTCAATTTTATTCTATTGGATTTATTGAAACCAGGAAATTAGTAGCATGTAAGTACGTATTAGTCTCTACTTGGCACTTTATGGCAGTACTCAGTTATCCAAGATGGCAAATTCAGATGTGTTTACTAAAACCTTTAGTTCTATTTTTTTTTCCTGCTTCACTTGACTGAGGAGGCTTAACGATCAATTTTATAAGCCTCTGTTTCTTAGGACAGTAAAAGCCTTGACATTTCTTTTTAGATAGGCTTGTCAGAGCCTTATACAGAGCACAGGTTTCACGTAAGCTTCAAGATGAAAATGGGCAGTGGGGAGTGATCTTAGCAGGGAGCTGACTACCACCAATTTTAGCACTAGAAAATGCTCGCTCTACCCAGGAGAAACCCGTTCCCTGGAACTGCTGCCGTCTCTCCTGTTCTGCCAAGAGGGCTCAGTCCCAAGGGGCTTCCAGATGTCGGAGAGAGTTAAGAACCAAATGTCAGAAATGTTGAAATGAACCCGTGGCCGGTGATTGGGTCCCTCAGGCGAGACAGTAGGCTGCTTACGTCTAAGTTTCTTGCTGAAGGACTGTATCTACGCACAGCTCTTTCACTAATAATATTCACTTGCACTTAACATATATAGCACCTTTTGTTAATGCAATCTTCTATTTTTTGCCTTCGTTTTTGAGCAGATGGGAAATCAGACCAAGCAAGGTTGCAGGGTTTTTTTTCCAAAAAGAACACTCTTGATTCATTAGCAAGAATATAAATTAAAGAGTACACATTTTGATACTCTTTTCTTTGATTCTTTTGAATATTTGTATACTTACAAATAATCAGTTTGTAGTAAGCTTGCGATTGTTGATTTGAACAGAGTAAAACAGTGAACTCTTCTAATGCTGAGACGTGCGTCTTGTAAAAGGTGCTCTGTCAGATCCAGCAAACAGCACTCCACCAAAATCTGATCTTTTATCTGGCCAGTTAGATCTTTTAAAGGCTATGTCTGATATTGCCATCTGGTGAAACACAAGTCATGTTACAGCTTTGGTTGCTGTTCCATTTCTCTGGTAGCTAAATCACATTGTGTATTGTAAATGAAGAGAGACTTGGGAGTTGGCTCTTACATTCATAAACTCTGGTTCCATTCCAGCAGTCCCATCTGAAGAACCTTCCAGCATTTCCATTGGCTTTCCTGGTTTCAGTAGTGAAGCTGTCCCAGAACTGAAGCCATAGCAATCTCTGCACTGATGGGGAGCAAGATCCTGAAACGTGACCTCAGCCGTATGGAGCAGAAGTGCAACAAGATATTGATGGAGGTCACTTGAGCAATGGGGGAAAGAAAACACTGCCACAGTGAATATTTTTTGTTTGTTCGTGTGCATGCTAAGCTCTTGAATGACTTTATAGGAAAGATTTGTCATGTATTTCAGTGCAAAAAGACATGCAGTGTTGGAAATTGGCTTTTACAAATGTCACCGGAAAAGGAACATTCTGCTCATTAAGTGGAATCATAACAAGTCTCTCCTCTAAGTGGAAGCTCCTGTACTGTTCTGTTTTCCTGCTTTCTCCCTTTCTCTCCCTCCTTTTTTTTTCTTTTTTTTTTTTTTTTTTTTTTGTAATATGTATTCTGCTGGCAGGGCTTAGTAGCAGATCAAGTGATGTTTACTAGCACTAGACCCGTAATGTTTGCTGAAGCACAGTCACATTAGCCAAAGGTGTATAATATACTGTAGTACACTATCTGATACTAAAAGTTTTAGTTCTTTTGATAGCAGCACACTCAGGGCTTTGAATCATTATTCTCCTCAGTACGAGGAAGGCTAAGACAAAGTTGGTGGTGAGATGAAAAATGCTCCATTACTGGGGTAGCAGAATACTGAAAGATGGTAGTCTGGGGCTGGTGCGTTCACACTGAGGTGTTCAGGAGAAAAGGGAGCCTGTTAGCCAGGATTTAAGGGCAGGATGCTGAGAAGTTGAATCAGGAGAGAGAAATGAAATAAGGTGAGGACTGTCAAAGGTTCAATCGTTTTTATCATTCCTTTTATATTATTTCTGATGATGGGGACCAAAAGACTTCAAAAAATCATACTGATTACAATTTAATTGGGCATATTTATCTTGGAATGCAAAGCATTTATCAGAAGTGGAACAATGATATGTATATATTGTGATCAATCAAATGCTAATTGTAACTCTGGTAGCTTCCTATTTCAGAGGTCAAATACTAGAAAAAACTCTGTAGCTTGTATGAAATACATTCACTGATAGGGAAGTCTGGGAGTTTTAGCTGTTCGTCTCGTGCTTTGTTTTAATTCACAGCTTTAAGTAAAGATCAGATACAGCAGCTTCATAAGAGAGCTCTATGGGAGTAGGTTTATGTGTTAATTTACGAAATTATCCATGAATAATTTAGAACAAACATTAGATTTAGAGAAGTGGAGCTTTATCTTCTAATAATAAAATTAAAGAAAAATTAAGAAACAGGTAAGTTTATTTCTTGAACCAGCGAAGCAATTTTCAGCTGATGGATTAGTCCTATTTAATCAGAACAGTGAGCAGCTGGATAAATCCTAGCTAAAAGAATATTAGGTCATTTGTTAGCCCTTCAGCCAATTACAGCTGCAGCTGCCCTATGGTATCTTTTTCTTCTCATCACTGAGCTTCATTTTTTTTCCTTGAAAGCACTAGATGATGAGCCCTCAATAGATAAAAATGTAGGGCACAGAGATCTTACAGCATCAGGGCGCTGGTGGATAAAATATGGTCCCTCTCATCACCAGCGGAGAGTGTCAGTGAAACTTGTTTGTGGAACTGGAGAGCTGCAGGACCAGGGTCTAGTCCCGACTTGACAAGAAGACAGCTGAAATGCCTTTTTCTCTTCTACCAAAGGAACTCCTTTTTCTTTTTTTTTTTTGCAAAATGAACTAGTTAGTTCTTTGATTTTTTTTTATTGTTTTCATTCAGGCTGTCATTATAATGGTAAAGTTTGTGCTGAGCAGTTTGCTTTTGTTTTTTTTATGGGTTTTTCTTTGTTAAAAAGCAAGCAAACCCAGGTGAGAAAATAGCTGGAAAATCTTGTCAGAGGTTTTGTGGTGGTACCAAAAGGGAGGCAGAAAACTCTAGAGGAGTTTGTGAATACTATCCTGATTTTTTAATTTTTTTTTTTTTTTTGGTTCCCCAGGACTAGGAAAAAAGCTATTCTTCCTACAGCTCGTAGCGACTGTCCTGTGATTCACAAAGTGTTTCAGTACCAAATAGGTTTTAGTGACCCCCTGCAGAAAGGATTTAATTTTATCTATTTTGTTATCTCTAGAGCTTGAGATTTTTGCCCCCTCCCTCCCCTCCTCGCAGTTAATTGATAGTAGCTTAGTTAAAAGAGAATTATGTTGGATCTTTTTACCTCTACGTATAACTAAACATGGTTTGTTCTGCCACATCCCTCCTTGGGCCACCTTGTGAATACAGAGGTTGGGGAGCTCACTGCCAAGGCAGCAGAGAAAGGATGAAGTGATGCGAGGGCCAGGACAGCCAACTCTAGGCTGCCAGTGCAACAGGCAAGGATATAAACTGGTGGAAAAACATCTTTTGGGTGTTTTCTTCAGCCCTGGTTACTGAGACAAGAACATCAAAGCCTTGCAAAGGGTGAGCCATGAATCACTGAACAGCACAGGCACTGAAAGAAGTGCCGTGGATATTCAGAAATGCGTGTGTGTGTTTAAGGAGCATTGGGGTCTACGAGTTAACTCAGGACTGCACTAGTCAGCCACATTTTTCCTCTGTGTGTTGGGGAAATTGCTATGCCTCAGCTGACCGTAAGTAGAGAAGGGATCACATATCTCTCTCTTTCTCTCCTCGGGGTGGTCGAAGGACAAAGGCACCAGACAGCGGCAGGCACCCGGGGAGGAAAGAGCGAGGGTGGTGCAAGTGGTCCTCAGAGTGAGGGCGAGTGGGGTCTTCCTGGGTCTTCAGAGCTTGCTTGTTTGTACTGGAACCTGGTACTTGCCCAAACTGAGAAGCACTCCTATGAATAACGTGCACGAAAACCAGCATGTGCAGCATAAGAAGCGAAACATAACATGAAGTTGTACAAATCTATGATTCAAGACTTGCTGCTCCAGCTGGATGCACATAAATCTATGGGGCCTGATGGGATTCACCCCAGGGTACTGGAAGAGCTGGCCGATGCCATCGCAGGACCTCTCTCCATTATTTTTCAACGGTCTTGGGAGTCTGGAGAGGTTGCAGCTGACTGGAAGCTGGCAAATGTCCCAATTTTCAAGAAGGGTAAGAAGGAAGACCCTAAATACAGGCCTGTCAATCTCACTTCAGTGCCTGGTAAAATTATGGAGAAGGTTATTCTGGGAGTTACTGAAAAACACTTGAGAGACAACGCAGTCATTGGTCATAGCCAGCACGGGTTCATGAGGGGAAACTCCTGCTTGACCAACTTAGTTTCCTTTTATGACAAGAGCACCCATCTAGGGAAGGCAGTAGATGTGGAGTTTGGGGATTTTAGCAAAGCTTTTGATATTGTCTCTCACAGTATCCTTCTGGATAAACTGTCCTGTCCAGCACACAGCTAGACAAGTCCATAGCACATTGGGTGAGCAATTGGCTGACAGGTCGGGCTCGAAGGCTGGTGGCCAGTCACCAGTGGGGTTCCCCAGGGCTCAATTTTAGGGCCAGTACTCTTTAATATTTTTATAAATGATCTGGACACAGGAATCCTATGTACATTAAGTAAGTTTGCCTATGATACTAAACTAGGAGGAGCTGTGGACTCCCTTGAGGGTAGAGAGATCTGGATAGACTAAAGAGCTAGCTAATCACCAACCATATGAAGTTTAACAAGAGCAAGTGCCTGATTCTCCACCTGAGATGGGGTAATCCTCATTATACATACAAAGTGGGGGACGAGAGGCTGGAGACCAGACCCATGGAAAGAGATCTGGGGGTTTGGGTTGAATATGAGTCAACAGTGTGCCCTGGCAGCCAAAAGGGCCAACTGTGTCCTGGGGTGCACCAAGCACAGCATAGCTAGCCGGTCGAGGGAGGTGATTGTCCCACTCTGCACTGCACTGGTGCGGCCCCACCTCGAGTACTGTGTGCAGTTTTGGGCACCTCAATAAGAAGGACATCAAACTATTAGAGCATGTCCAGAGGAGGGCGACCAAGATGGTGAAAGGTCTCAAGGGCAAGACTTACGAGGAGTGGCTGAGGTCACTTGGTTTGTTCAGCTTGGAGAAGAGAAGGCTGAGGGGTGACCTCACCGAAGTCTACAACTTCCTCGGGGGGGCAGCAGAGGGAGGGGTGCTGATCTCCTCTCTCTGGTGACCAGCGAGAGGACACGAGGAAATGGAATGAAGCTGCGTCAGGGGAAGTTCAGATTGGACATGAGGAAAAGGTTCTTCACTGAGAGGGTGGTCGGTCACTGGAACAGGCTCCCAGGGAAGTGGTCATGGCAGCAAGCCTGTCAGAGTTCAAGGAGCATCTGGACGATGCTCTTTGTCCTATGGTTTAGTTTTAGGTAGTCCTGTGAGGAACAGGGAGTTGGACTCGATGATCCTTATGGGTCCCTTCCAACTTGAGATATTCTATGATTCTATGAAATATTTAGATCATGTCGTGTAAGCTAAGTTTTGTTTTCTAATCAGTTGTGCAAGGTAGGTGGGAGTCTGTTTCTTCAGTGTGCTGTAGAGGAAAGTGGGAGGTATTTTGGCACCCAGAGCATCCCTTTGTCCCAGGCACTGTCCTTTCTTGGACTTCTAGCTGCAGCTACAGCTTCTCCCCCTGGGCAGCCCCAGCTTGGTTAGCCATGTTTTGTACCCTCTCTCACTGCCCCTCCTGTGTCTTGCAGGGAGCTAATGGTGCTAGCACAAGAATGGACTATAGCTTTGTAGCAGCCAGCAGCAGCTGGAGTTTATGGGATATTTAGGTGGCAAATTATACCTTGCATTTTATTGACTAGCTCTGTCTAGTACACCAGCTTTGTGCTACGGTGCATCCCCCGGGTTACTCCAATGGTAATAATAGTATGTGCTCTATCTTGTACATGTTAATTTTAAATTATGTTTACACAGTGCATGAATGTGAATCAATTGAAGCTTGACATTCCTATTTCAGGGTAGAAATAGCTAGCCAATATGAGCTGATATTATTGATTCGGCTGTTTGCGTGTCTGTTATGCAAACCGTACAGATAATGAATATCAATATACAAGAGTCTGCTGAAATATTTTATAGTCAAAAGCATGGAGAGTTCGCTGAACATGGAAGGCAGTCTCCCATGTTGGAAAGCAGCTGCCAATATTTTGGTACAATACATTCATCTGTAATCTAAAGTATATATAAAAAATGAAATGTTAAATACTCTGTCTTAAAGGGAAAACATGAACATATGTTTCACAGTACACTTCTGACATGTGGTGTCTCACACTCCAGAGTGACTTTTTTTTTTGACATCAGATGCAGAGCTGGTGTTACAGCTACGGAGTTTCCAGGCAGAAGCAGAGGCACGGTGGAGTCTCTCTTCTAGCTGTACTCTACTGTCTTGCACTGCTACCTCCTCCGACTTTGGTGGACCTTCTCCTGCCCTGTCCTCAGTGGTCTGAGATCCCAAGTGGTTGCTCTGATTCTTGCGTTTAAAACTTGTTCTAATCAGGTAGGTGTTTCAAGAAGACAATTAGGATTGAATAGCAATTAGGAATGGATAATATGTCATTATTGTAAATCAGGATTACTAAGCATTCACATCACCTTAATTACAATATTTGTAAAAGAAGAGACCAAATCTATGGCTGGTAGGGTGAAATTAAGATTAATCATAAGCCAATCGTTAGCTTTATAACATGGCCCCTGCAGCAGTCGTGGGGTACAGCTGGGCTGTCTCGGGAGTGGACCAGGGACGGAGCTGTGACTCTGGAAGCTGTCATATGGCTCCATGCTCCCCGAGACACGACGCAGAAGGATTAGTCGGTGCTTCCTTACTAACAGCAGATTGACCGTGCTGACTGGTGCGCTGGGAATGACTGCAGCACAGGCACTAAGTCTATTGTTTCTAACGAGTAAAACCCTCTGGTTTGCTTCTCTTAATCCCCCAGTCTGTGAATACGTTTACACGTGCCCCAAGCAGACATGAACTTACTTCACTGATGCTATAGCCTTACTGGGAGCTACATAGCCATGTTGATGTGTTGCCAACCTACAGCAACAAAAGAATTTGATTCTCAGCAAGGCTTATTAGCTTGGACCCAGCTTTAAGCGAGCATGGCTGTCTAGCTTTCATTCAGAGCTCGCTTGCTTCTAGCTAACTCTGTGTGGGCAGAATAAGATAATGACAGTACAGAAAATGCCGTGTAGACATAACTGAGTTCCTCATGGTTTTTAAAAACATGATGTTCTTTTAACACTTCAATTTGAGACTGAGTGATTAACTTAAAAGGAAGCAAACTGATGAATCAACTTTCCCTGTTTAGAATGGGATTCCTCCTAGAAAAGCTGCTTGGTTTATATTTTAGGGTTCCTCGTATGAAATCAGTCATCCACATGCTGTCATTTTTTCTGAATCTAGGATGGCGTTTTATGGTCTTGAGATGAACTTCCCATTGCTTGCAAATAGAGAGGCTAATACGGTTCCAAGCACAGGGTACCAGGAGACCAATTTTTTTGTCTTGATGGCAATATGGGAAGAATAATAATGAAGTGCTATATACACACTAAGTTACAGAGTGGCTGTAGCTCAGTTTACACTGGAAAATAAGTACTACCCGCGTGGGAACAAACAGCTTTTGCCTCCATCCACAAGGGAATGGAACCTTGTCCCTGTGATGCATAGCCGAGGATGCTGACATAAGGGCTACCAGCATTTATTTTTGTCTCTCATTAAATAAATGAAGTTAGAAATGCAGAATGGTGGTGTGAATATCTAAATTCATAGACACGAACACTAATATTGTTCCACGTTGCCTACCTTGGTTATTAATCCTTTCTGGAAGATTAAGGAACAGACATTTTGATTTTTATTCAATGTGCTGTGGTGAACCTGAAGAATATTGAAGAAATTTTGAATTCTCCCTTGGCACTACTTCATCTAACTGAATCCCAATGATTTTGTATTTAAAATCTGAACTCCACTTTCTTTTCTACTTTCAATCTGTCTCACGAATACTGTTCATTTGACCTATGCTATGACTTTCTGGAAAGTTCATATTGTAGAATTATTAAATACAAATACTTTTACCTTATCAGGCTTATCAACATATTAGAGAGGGAGTATTTTATCTTTCTTGAAGAAAAAGGAATTACTGTTTTTAAAGTTGGATAGTTTTCTCAAGTTTGGGGTAAGTTTATTGTTTTTAGAGTGAGGTGGTATTCCAGTTAGTGGCAGACTGTTACAGTGATTGTTACCCTATACCAAATGCATTCCTTTGTTTACCACAGCCAAACTCTTTTTATCTGCATGTAAAAACAATTTCATCTGAAGTGGCTGCACTTGAAAGGCACTGGCTGCTTCAACAAAATACTTCCTATGGGCTTGACGTTGATGGTCCATATTACCTTCAGGATCATCTCATTAGATAGCCCACAGTGATTACAGTAGTCTGGGGTATTTTCTCTTTCCAAGAGGTAGCTCTCTGAATACTCTAGGTGACATTTCATTAGAAAATGGTGTTAAGCCACAACTTTCTCAAAGCACCAAAATGATAAGGAAGTTGTTAGTAACATTTTTCTAACACTACTTCTCCTTCTCCTTCTCCTTCTCTTTCTTTTTGTGACTTGAGTTTGCAGGTAACAATTTGGAAGACTATATTTGTGTGTTTCAAGTCATTCTGCATTTATCATGCAGTGTGATATCACCCAAGAATCTAACATTAGACAGAAAAAAAGTGGCGGATGGCCTTCAGTGTAAAAAAAAATGGCAATTAGTAGGTTAAATTCAGTCTTGTATGCATCTGTTCCTTCACTGGACCGACAGGAATATTCTACAAAGTGTTTAACTTACTTGGATGGTAATCTCTTTGGGAAAGGGATTATAATAAGTCATGCAGTCTTGCTACATATAAATTCACAGGAGGACCCTCTTATTTTTTATTACGGGGTTTAAAAAAAAGAGGTATACCAATGAATGTATATGAATGTATACCAATTAACGCTCCTATACTTTGCAGGAGATCCAGAGTTGCAGTCATATAATGAATAGATTAGAGGAGAGGAAAACCGTATTTCCACCAATTCTGCTGCTTGGATATTCAAGGAAGATGAGCTACGTGCTTGAAACTGGCAGCTCCCCAAGAGTCAGTACTCGGAGCTCTGAATAAAAGAAACAGTCTTGGATTTTGCATGGTGTATTCATGTGTTTAACTCATCTCTGTCATGTTTATCTCATGCAGATTGCGTTGAAGGCAGTTGCTGCTCACGTATGCGTTGCTTTTTTCCCCATTATGTATGCAATGTGTGCAGGAGCAGAGTTTTGGAGAACAGGTGGGAATGACACAGCCATGTGTTGCAAGTATATTCATAGATTACGGAGCCAAGAGGGAGGACTGCAACAGTCTCATCTGACTTCTTATATAATGCTGTTCTGTATGTGCATATAATAGTTTGAGGGGAAACATCCCATTTTGATTTAAACATTTTTTTCTTTAGCTATGTTAACCAGTAGTCCTCAATACCGAGGGCCTTGTTTCTTCTGCAATAATAAACAGTTTATTTGTTGAAGCAGGGGGGTGCTGGTGGGGTGCTGAATTTTAAAAAATGCCCACCCCATCGGTGACCGGATTCCTCTCCAGGCCCATGCGTCTGTCATTGACCACTTGCTCCTTGTAGTCTGTGCAATTGAAAGTCTTTCCTTCAAACTTCTTGCCATTTTGTTTTCGTTTTCTTCAGCTGTCTTGTAACAGGACTCTACCTTTTACTTACTGTCACATTTTCTTTCACCCTCTGAGCAGACGATGCGGTCTTTGTTCCTCCAATGATTTGGCTTCTGCTTCTAATTTTCAGCTGTAATTCTGTTTCCTCTCCCTCCGTTCTTTGTGTCCAACCTCTGTTTCCCCCCCCAGCCTTAGTTTTGTACATCAAAGGAGCAAAAAATTGTCTTCCATATCTGTGTTTCTTTAAATAGTGCACAGCTTTGGCCATTTTCATGTCGCTCCCTCTTTCAGTGATGAAGCTTAGTCACTGTTTTCTTGCCATCATTTCTAATTCCTTTTCTTGTAATGACTTTTCTTGCATTTGCAGATAAGCATTTTAGGATCCAGCCCTGCAGATGATCCTGAAGGTAATATGGACCATCAACATCAAGCCCGTAGGAAGTATTTTGTTGAAGCAGCCAATGCCTTTCAAGTGCAGCCACTTCAGATGAAATTGTTTTTTGCATGCAGATAAAAAGAGCTTCGGTTAACTGCCTCACTAGTGAATTCTTCCTCTAGCAAATCTGGGAGGGCAGACTGCACCATCTGGCTTTGTCATCTCTCTTTCTCTCCTGCTTTCCATATTCCTGAATCTACTGACTTAAATATTTCCCCAACCTATTTCTGCTTTTCAGCAGTACCTGTTTTTTCTCCACTTGCTAAGATGGAGACCACCCTGGTTCTCAGAGTCCAGTAGGCAAACCTCGTCCCAGAGCTCTCCTTCAGCTCCAGTTCTGGTGGGTGTTATGCAATCAGTATCTTGAAAGAAATTACTTAACCTCTCTTGATTTGTTAAATTTTCTTTCTTTCTCCGTGCTCATGCAGGAGAGACAGGCCTATTCAGCACCACGAGTTGATAAAATTTCATTGCTTTGGCTTGCTACAGGTTGTGGAGAGCTTCAAACACATTCAAAATTTCTCCTACGAGACACTCAAAACAAGCAGTAAAGCGTGTCAAAAAAGGGGGCTTTTCTTGTGACTGTTTTTTCTTGCCTCGTAAGCAATACAGAGCACAAGTCTTGTCGGACAGTTGTTTCTCCTCTAGAAGGAGTTAAGAAAATATGCTGCACTCTGGATATGTTTGTGGAAGAGTATCCTGAAACCTTTCTGGTAGGAGGGAGCTGGGGCCAGCCACTAGAAGGCAACGTGATCCCACGAACAGCCAAAGGTAATATCCCCTCGGAGCTACTTAAGCTGAAACCTGCACTTCTGCTCAATAAAATCACTTTTGTCACTTGTATGTGTGATTAGTAGGGGATCTGTGAAATATACAGCGTTTTACTTGGGCAGTGATTGCAGCACCATGGCGTTTGAAAGGCAGAGCGTAAGAGGAGACGGTGGTCACTGCTGGCACGCAGGCATTTCAGTCTTGCGCTTTAACAGCATTTACTATATTTATCAGCTATGTTTGCAAAGCAGGCTGACGGCAATTCATTGGAAAATAGTTAGATGGAAATAACAGTCTCCTGATAATCGTTAATGGTTTCTTAGCTATGTATGACTGTGCGAAGGAGATTTGCTGCGCCAGCTTGCTTTTGAGGGCTGTTAGTAGTAAATAACTTGTCCCTGTCAGGAATTTAATGCTGCCAAAGCATAGTTAATATATCCCTATGTCTGGGTGGATATACAACTACAAAACAGATGCAGCGCTCCTGTTTCACCTTTTCCTTTTCATCTCTCTTGTAGCTGAGAGACCCAACAGATGGTCCTTTCTGTGTCTGTGTGTTAAAACTGTAGTGTAAAAGCTGCCACTAAGTATTTTCTGCCTTTTAATTTTCAAGAAAACATGTAAATGGAGGAAATCCTGCTCTATGGATAAAAAGAACAGAGCCCAATTAGCGTGGTGCTCTGCTCTCGGAGTGCTGCCCCAAACTAGGTCCCATACAGCTTTTTAATGGACCATCTTGATCTTTTGTCACCTGTTTTTCTTCGGGGGGTGGGTGGGGTGGGGTGTGGTGGTGGGTGTATTTTTTTTGCTTTTTTCCCTGGCATTCACCTGGAATTCCACTCTCTTTGCTGTAATCACCTTGTCTCTTACAGTGGCTTTTGTCTTACACGTGAATAACAAGGACCTTTGCATTTATTCCTTTTTACTCACTTGTGCTTCATGTGCAGGCTCTTCAGGCACCTGCTGCTGGCTGGAGGCTGGAAGAGATGCCACGGTGTCCCTTAGAGCACATCTTGTTCAACAGCATGAAGGGAAGGGAAAATAAAAAAACAGAGGGGAAGTATGCTGGCAGCAGGTAAGTAACTCCTCCTCCCCGCTATTCCTCCTGATTTGATAAGTTTGTGGGTCCAGGCAAGTGTATTTATTGTCGAATCTAACAAGATGCCAAGATTTAATTAAACCTGATAGAAAGGGGAATGATAAAATAGTCATTTATGGCTTTGAGAGTACAATCTCACCTTTTACAAGTCAGGATACATAGTTCTTTTGTCTTTGCTGGCTATACCTAACAGAAATCTGGCTTTTTACACAGCTTCACTCCTTGGAGAACAAAAAGCCCTGTCCTGTACCAAGCCTTTGGATACTCAGAAACAACTCAGAATTGTTCTGTATTATATCAAAGGGATACAAGGGACAGGCACTTGGCTATCATGCCATAGTCACTTTTTCTCATTACCATTGTGCCTGTATGTCTGGGGGGTTGTGTGTGTATGTGTGACAAGAATCATCCATAACCCAGAAATCTAATTAGGGAGATTTTCACGTCTCTCAGCTCAGTAAAATACTCCTGAGGGAAGGGCAGGGCAAACCTCTGCAGCCAAAGGACAAATCAATACTGATAGACTCCCACTAATCCCCGAGGCCGTTGTATGGGGGGGAAGGCAGGGTTACCTGAGCGCCTGCTGGCTGGCTGGGAGCCGGGTCAGGATTTTGCTCAGGCAGGTGCAGAACCTGTTGTTTGTTTAACAAGGTTGGTGGCAGCTGCTGCTACCGCTTCGGAGCAATTAAAGAATGTGTTGTTCGGTAGGAGGTTGCCAGGTGCTGGCTGTCCTATATGCTATGACAAGCAGGGCAAAATTTCATGTAAACACCTGCCAGCATCCCAGGCAAACCTGTACTAACGGGCTATTATGTACCTGCCATTAAGCCATTTGTGCGTTTAGCTGACAGCAACATGTGCACGCCAGCTATCGCAGCAAGGGCTTGAAGAGATAAGATATGTCAGTGTTTCCTTACCTCCAACAGATGCGAGGCCAGGACGTTTGAGAAACACCACCAACCGCTTCAGACTTTACCCTCTCAAACACACAGGGCCCAGTCTGTAAGTGGGGTGGACTGGTGCTGCGCTGCTGACGACAGGAGAAAGGTACGATGCACGTGGCGGAGCTCTACCATGGGCCAGACCTGCCTGCCAACCACAGCCTAATTTTTCAGCACAGGGTTGTTTTTCCCCTGGGAACCTGGGTTTTGGGTGGGCTTTCTTGCCTCCACGCACATGGCAGGCAGGCTTATAGGTTAGCCACTTAATTGATTTGCAAGTGTGTGTATGATCTCTGCTCTGTTAACTGAGATTGGTACAATTAGTGTCATTAGTCACAAACTTCCCCCTGAAAAGAACAGATGCTACTACTGAAAAAATCAGATCTTTGAAATATTTAAAAGCATATCTTACGATGATTAATACGCTTCTGGGAATGCATATGATGAATAGTGCTTCTGTTACTTGGGTGTGTGAGACACCCAGATATTCTGCTGCCGTCATCCTCTGAGAACATAACTCAGGGAAAGAGGCCAAAAAGAGTCACAGGCTGTTCCTTCTTTGAGGTTACTCAGCCAGAGATCAGTAGTAGTCTCTTGGAGCTCCTCTACACAATGTCTGTGGCTAAAAGCCCTCAAGGGACCATCAACCAGCCAGAAATGGCTGGATCAGAGCAGTGATGTGGCCCCTGCCCTCCCGCCCCTCGGTGCAGGAGAGATGCTGGAGGAGCGGGAGGGAGGGCTGGGTGCTGGCAGCACTGAGCGCTGGGTCTGCGGGGAAGCCCCCGCACTGGGAGGCTTCTCCGGCTGGGGAGAGGGTCCTGCAGCTCACAGAAATACAACAAGTAATAGCAATCATAATACACGGAGGGCGAACCAATACGTAGAATGCTTTTCAATTCATTGCTGTACGTCAGACCGTAAGAGTTTATTTTTCCTGTGTGCTTAAGCACATAAATGGGTGGTCTGCTTTATGAAGTTTGAGACAGTCACTGGATTGCTGTTCTGAATTGTGTTTCGTTTTGAAAAGAAAACCAAAAAACTTACTCAGAATATGCTTCTGGCAACAGTTGCTTACATCGTTGACCCCACCGAACTAATGAGATCAGCAAAAGGGACAGTGCTGCAGCACAGCAATCTGCCCTGGTTCCCGCAAACCCCACCCAACCGCTCCTGCCTGCAGCTCTGTGTGCACCCTGTGACTGCTTCTCATGATTAGGCAGGTGGACTGTGTGCGCATGCCTGTTAGTACAGGTAATTGTGCATTTTGGATTGTTCAACTGAACGACAGAAATTCACAAATTTAAAAGATAAAGTTAGAGATTCCTTTAGTTTTGCAACAAGAGAATCCCAATACTATTAGCAGATGAGTACCCCAGGAGTAACTTAGTCATGTTCCTTCATAGGGAAGGGAATGACACTTCTCCGGACTCATTGTCCGTGTACTGTGTATGTTTGCAACAGCAATTATTATATATGCATTTTTCTTCCTTATTGAAAGGAAAACCTGCAGTCTTTTGCCCCCTGCAGTTTTTAGTGAATACTGTACATAAATCATTTATTTCTTTCTTTAGAAAGGGCTTTGCTCTGCATGGCATCTGTCATCTTGGGATTTCCCCCTCCCCCTCTTGCAGAGATGTAGCTGGAAGCTGTTTGACTCAATCTGAGCACAACTCAAAGTTGGTTGTATTAATTCCATCAAGCTTCGTCTACTCTTTAACATTCTCTTTCATCTGGTGAGGGCCTTCATTAATATGCACCATTTGTGATTAAGGTAGCACTTACAGGACCATCACAGGATAACATGCAGATTACTGCACTTCAGAAATACTGCGCTGTCATTCGTCCATGAAATGCAGCTTTCTAGAGTTTTTCTAAAAAATACTTAAGATAATAAAAAAGACTGTTTGAATTGCTTTTTTATTTTTAATCAAGGAAAGCCATGCTAACGATTGCCCTCTAACTTATGATCTCTTCATTTCCTGTGGCAGGAAGATGGGCAAAGGGACAAGATTTCAGCTGAAAGACAGGGCAACAAAAATTAGGATGGATCAAATAAGCTAACCTATAAAAAGGCAATAACTCAGTGGGATAGTAAGGTCCATTGCTGGTAGCTCTTCTTAAGGGGAGAAATAACTGTGTTACATTAGTTACCACATAGTAGTAACTGTTAGCAAATGCTGTGAATTGTGACTTTTTTTATTTTTATTTTTTAAACAAAGTTCAAAGTAGCATTCTGAAATAGAGCCATCAGGCGAACTTCTGTGTAAAGGTCAAGAAAATGCTGTTACTGGCATGAGATAAAAGGCAAAAATAAAATGGGTAACACGACAGAGAAACTTTAGAAGTAGATGATGTATCAAAGAGAAGAACAACAGAGATCGATAAAGAAGAAGATTAAAGTAGAATAGGAAAAGTAATCAGAGGAGGTCTCAAGTGAAAGCTGTTGGATGGTAAACTACATATTGCAGAGAAGGAGGTCTTTGAATCGTCAAATACACCTAGTGTAGTCATGCTTTTTCTGATGGTCAAAACTGCGCCCACTGAAGTAAGCACAAAGATTTCAACAGATGCAGAACTGAGCCCACAAAGAGCCTCAGAAGCATCACCACTGGAATGGCAAGTGTCACCTGCTGGGGCTTTGCTGATCGCAAAGAAGAGCTGGAAAACGGTTACCAACACAAAGCACACGCAGCTCAGCCGTGCATGGCTCATGGGAACCCCCTTTTTCAGGCATGCCATTGCCAGCGGACCTGGAGTCAACCACAGGGTGCTGGGACTCCTGTGGGGAGATGAGGAGGTATGTAGGGCAGCTCATCGCAAGCATGAGAAATGCTTTGGTGTATGATCATGTCTGGGTGTCTTGCAGAGAAAGGCATCAAAAAGAATGGGAAGATAGGAGGCTTATCAGCACATCAAAGTGGAAGGTGGTTGGCGTGGTTTAACCCCAGCCAGCAACTAAGCACCACGCAGCCGCTCGCTCACTCACCCCCAGTGGGATGGGGGAGAGAATCAGAAGAGTAAAAGTGAGAAAACTCGTGGGTTGAGATAAAGACAGTTTAATAGGTAAAGCAAAAGCCGCGCATGCAAGCAAAGCAAAACAAGGAATTAATTCACTACTTCCCATCAGCAGGCAGGTGTTCAGCCATCCCCAGGAAAGCAGGGCTCCATCATGCATAACAGTTACTTGGGAAGACAAAACACCATAATTCCAAACGTCCCCCCCTCCCTTCTTCTTCCCCCAGCTTTAGATGCTGAGCATGATGTCATATGGTGTGGAATATCCCTTGGGTCAGTTGGGGTCAGCTGTCCCAGCTCTGTCCCCTCCCAACTTCTTGTGCACCCCCAGCCTACTTGCTGGTGGGGTGGTGTGAGAGGCAGAAAAGGCCTTGGCTCTGTGTAAGCACTGCTCAGCAGTAACGAAAACATCCCTGTATTATCAACACTGTTTCCAGCACCAATCCAAAACATGGCCCCATACTAGCTACTATGGAGAAAATTAACTCTACCCCAGCCAAAACCAGCACAGTGGTGCTAAAATGCCTGCACTGAGGTTAAAAGCACAATCATTTGTTTAGTGAGCAGAATACAGAGAACCTAAATTTATTTCAGCCTAAAGTAATATTTATTTCAGTTATGTAGCAATACAGTTCTGTGCCATGTGGAGGCCAGAGCAAAGACCAGGGCTGGGATGTGGGAACACATTATGAGAACAGAGTTTTCAGGAATGTGGTGGCATGAATTGCAGTGGAACCAAGAAACCAAGGAAGAAGGAGCTTCATATGCAGAGAAGCACCCTTGTATACAGGATTTTTTTTTTTTTTTCTGCCCACTGTGCCTATAAAAGGATAACTCTGGCTTTACAGAATGGCCCATCCCCTCTGCTGGAGGGTGGATGGCTGCAAGGGTGGAAGGAAGCAGTGGCTCAGGACTCCCAAGAAATTTGAGACCTAGCCCTTCACCTGTTCATCAGGAGTGTTAAAATAACTTGGGTAGACAGACAAGTTCCAGGATGCTGACCTGGAGAAGAGAGGAGAATGAAACAAAAATGACTAAGAGGATGAGATTATCTGTAAGCAACAGACAAAAGTGGGGTACAGCTGGGACCTTGCGGGTCCATGCTGAACTACAGTTTAAATGCCTTCTCCTGCATGTGGACAGGCACATGGAGCCTGACCCCTCTCACTGCTGCTGGTGAGAGATGGGCTGGAGATGTGCTTCGTGTGTGCACAATGATGCATTGAGCTGGAAACTATTTACAGGGGCCCAGCCTTTGTGGCTGAGAGGTTAGGAGAAAGGAGGGAAAACAAAACAGATACGGCATAAGAAGTAGAAAAAGCAAGATGTTGAAAGTTAGGGAAGAACCAAAGGTAAGGTGGGAGCTATGGCTGCAGTTCCTCTTCTTAGACCGTATGGGCCACTTGGAACTGGGAATTGCTTTCCTTGCTCTTAACCCCAAATGTCTGTGTTTGTGTAAAGCATCATTTATGGGGCAATGCCATCATTTTTGTAAAGGTGGTGTAATTAGCATATCATATTTGCATTATATTACTTATTTGCATACCAATCCCACATAGTTTCTCCTCCTGCACTTAAAAATTTCAGCTATGTTACAGCTCTAAGCAAATATTGAACATTTGGTAACCACTAGCTTTGCTAAAAACACCATTTAATCATGGGACCACATGCTATTTGTTCATGGCAGGCATATTAGCAAATGCTTGAAGGATGTGCAGAAATAGTAGAAGGCACCAGGAAAAGTTTTCAGAGTGAAAACTAGGTACTGGTTTTAGGGTCTTCAGAAGAGTGTGTTGACAGTGGATAATGGTTGGTGTTGAGGAAGAGGAGAATTGCTGTGATATCATTAGGCCCTCTGCTTCAGAAGCTACTGGCTGGGGGCAGTGAGGGGGCAGAGAAAGAAGCAGGTTTAAGGAATTTCTTCCCACAGGAAAAAGGAGTTTCAATCTTGAAGGGGAACCAGGGAGTGGAGTAGGGTAAGGAAGACTTATTTCCGCTTATAAGGATGATGACCAGCCCAAAGAGGGGAAATGAAGATACTGTCACAGATTTCTGTGTGTGGAGGGAGCGTACCACTGGTTTGGGGGGTGGAAGGGCCTCCAAGGAGCTCTAGGTAGTAGGTGGGACTTGATCAAGAATTGTATATTAGTGGTTGTAGAAGAACTGTATATCCTAAATTTATTCAAACTGTTCTTTGTTTTAATCTTGCAGCACTGCTGAAAGCAGTATCCACTCTTGGGGTTGCTTTCTGCCTCAGAAAAGAGAGGATGCTGTTGAACAGAAGAGATATGGTTATCTCAGGTGGGACTGGGAAGCTCCTCCATGAATCACCCCGTTTCCCACTTGGAACTGGGGCACATGATAGCAAAGGATGCTCTGATGAGAAATGTAGAGATATACTTTCGCTCTTACCATAGACTTCTTCCTCTCTCATCAACCTTCCCCTCCCCTGTCCTCTTTGCCAGTTACTCTATCGCCTGTTTTACCCCTTCTATTGTCCCTGTCTCAGGTCTCACACACGAAGCCTGATCTTCTTCAGTATCGTAAGAAGGGCTTGGAGTAACAAGGGATTTGAAGAAGCAAAATACAAGCCAGAGAAAAAAATGCTCAGTTGAAGAAGGAGTGCCATATTGCTTGTCTTGTGTAGTGTTCTTGTTCAATGAAATTAACTGTACATTCCCAAAATTAATTCCTTTTTCTTGCAGTTACGTCAGTTATCATATAACACAGGTAAAGCGAAGAGGCAGTGGTTGGTATTTTGCCTTCAGCAGCCGGCAGTGCGATATGTTAAGCCATCAAATTGTCTATGTGCTGCAGATCATTTCTCCCTTTGAAAAAAAGTGCCCACCATTAAGGCACTAGCAAAGAAAAACGAGCCAGAAGTTTAAGGCAAAGGGGCAGTGCTTCAAATGTACATTTTATGCTGCTAAAGAGATCCACAGTACTGTGACCAAAATCCCATTAAATGGAACACTTTCTATTTAAATCTTCCCATGACATGTTTCTGGTATTACTGTACCAGGGAGGCACATAACTGTCTTAAAGACGGCTCTTCTTTCCTTCCTTGAATGGCTCTGCGGACTCAGGCTGTCACTTCCAGTTCAGGATCTCAGGTTAAGCGCCAAACTTCTGGGCTGAACAACGCCTTACCTCTGACTGCCACCGAACCCCTTAACTTGCGTACCTTACCCAGCAAGACATGAGCAACTTAGTGCTCAGGTCAGGAAACTCAAGTCCTCACAAAGGAAACTGCGATGCCATTGCCCCTTCCCCGAGCCTCCGTGGGCCATCAGCTTTGCTGTGTCCCTCAAGGGATGAACTCCGGCATAGTGTTACTGGCGGGTGCATTGCCTGTCCTTCCCCGCTGGCAGGAAGGCCTCGGCAGCGTTAACCTGGCCAACACTGAGTGGTCAGCAATAACTCAAACGAGAAGTTTTTGGTTGCTGCTTTTGCGGTCACCCTTTGGGCTTTGGAGGCACGCTGTGGCTTCTGACCTGCACAGGCAAGAATTTCTTACCACGCAGGGCAGCAAACTGCACTGAGTTACAATTAAAGTCTGCGTTCACCCACTATTAGCATCTGACATGATCTGAAATACCAGAGTTAGCTTTCTTTCAAGGGCTGATCACAGCATCTTGGATACACTTAACGCTGGCTTACATTAAGCCGTTAAACGCTTGTTGTTAAATGCTTTTAATAATCCCAAGTGCAGTATATTCAGAGTGGAGTGCAGGAGCTGGTTCAGAGGAGCAGAGAAACACTTGCTTAACTGAATCTTAATAGATTGTCACCCCAAGCTCCCCAATTATTGATGATGTTACAAACAATAGTATAAGAGAAAGAAGGAATGTAAATTATAAACTAAAGTCTAGGAGTCTTACTTTGAACATTGAGAGGCTAAAATATTCCTTCTTTTTTTACATTCTGTATAGGAAGGACAGCTTTCTTCCTCCCAGTTCAAGTGTTTTGATGCAATCATCATTTCTACAACGTGGACAGCTATAGCACTGTTTTCATATTTACTTAGTTTGTAAAGTATGTAGAAAACTCATTAGATTTGGGATTCCTCCTAGAAACAACTAGCGGTCAACCAGAGCTGTTGTTTTAGTTAGGAATATTTTTCATTTTTGCATGTTGGTTTTGATTTTTCGTTTAGATATTGAACTTTAATTTTTGTCATGGCTTGATCAATTGTCTTCGCCTTGGTTGTCTTGCTTCATCCCAGCACGTTAGCAATGCTGCAAAAGGGAATAACTTTCAGGTAACTCTTCAGTGTCTATCTAAAGTGATTTTACTCCCTTCTTGCAGTTTACAGTGGATATCACAGTTCCTGGCAACAGTGGTAACCTCCTTGAAGGTCTCAGAAAGGACACAAAGACCTGAATCATCAGGTAAGTACTAGCTCCAAGGCGACTGATTTTCCACATCAGTCCTTAGTTGCATCGGGCAATGCAGAAGTCTGAATTAATATTCTTCTCTTCTGTGGGTGAACAGGACTCTAGCATCCTTCCTAGTGCTTGCTACATAAGAAGTAAGCTCAGCTAAAATCCCCCGAAACCCACAATCCCAAATAAACTAAGAGAAATAATATATTTAAAGGGAAGAGCATGTTAAAATATGGTACCTGTCAGGTAACTGAGCCCATACTTTGTTGCAAATATTTTTTAATAATTTTCTTGGCCAATATTACTACTTAGCAAAGCTCTCTTTTGTTTAAGCAAGGGCTTGCTGCCTCACAGCCTGTCTGCTTGGTCCTGCAGCGCAGCCATTATGCTGAATTTATGACACAACAGTAATTACTGTGCCAAACCCAATCAGCTGCTGTTTAAAAAAGAAACCCCCCAAAATCCAAGAAACAAAACCACTGGATTGTGCCTAACAATGCCGAATTAGATGGTAGAGGACAGGGAAGCTTTATTCAAGCGCTAATGTTCACCGAACTAGCAGGGACACTGGAAATGAATGGCAGAGTAAGTAGCACGCTGAATAAATGTCTCCTCCAAGTTTGCTCCATTGTAAGAACCCTTCTCAGTGTACAGTGTTGCCACAGTATAAGGCACACAGAGAGCCAAATGCTCACTTAGAGTGAACAAAAGCCTGTCTCCCGCTGTTGCTTAATGCTGTAACTTTTATTAGCAGCAAGTGACAGCAGTTTAGCCTCCCTTCCTTTTTCTAGATGATTACATTCTTAAGCCGATTGACTGTGTTGACTAAAGGCAGCTGTTGATCCACACTCTTTCCTCTTACACACACAATGGCACATGAAGAAAAGAAACACCAGATTTTGTGTGTTCAGGATAAGCTTAAGATTTTGATTGCCTGAACAGAGGCGAAAAATTGGTTGCTGTATCAGGAGCCTGGGATCCCTAAGGGCGCAGTTTCCACATGCCTAGCAAAAGCAGGTGGGGCTGCTCTGAGTTTGGGAGCCCAGAGCTGAGCCTCCCTCCTAAGGTCCCCTTCCCTTCCCTCTTGCCCCAGACATGGGGGGAAGTATGGGGAAGCAGAGCACAGCAATAGTATGTATTTGGTTGGATTTGGGCCACTAAGTCACTAACCTTATAAAGGGAAAACCCTACCAAGAAGCGGGAGGCTTAGTGAATCAAATACAAACGCAGCCTGCGGTCTTTACACACAGTTAAATGTAGATGTGTAAATGGAATTTGTTTTCTTTTTCTTGTGTGTAGTGGTTGTTAATACCTAGATCTGTTGCCACCACCAAGTCCAGGCAGCTGCTTTGCTCCACGCTCGGAGGATCCTCAGGACATCCAAAGTGGTAACTGTCTTTTTGCTAAGGCTTAGGGATGCAATGCCAGTGCATGGGGATGTGGATGGTGTTGAATGTTCAGTTCTCTGAACTTGCAAGCCATCCTTTCAGCTTGTAGATAGCACTACTATAGGGGATGGCATTAGGAAGGGATTCCTCACAACCACAAAATAGCTGAAAAGCTGGTTCTTGGAGAGGTACTCCCTTTTAAGTAACTTGTCTGTGTGAATTGGCACAAAATTTTACCCAGGAGGAAAGATGACAGTGGAAGTGGCATTGCAGCTATAATTACCCTATTAAGCTTTTTTCAAGGAAAAACATGTCTTAGATATCCACTTATCTGGTGTAAATTAATAGAAAAACCCAGCCTTTTTCTGCAAAGATTTAGGAGACAAATTTCCTGGCTCAGCCTCTGTTGGCTGCAATGCACAGTAAATGCATCAGTTAAAGGTTTCAGGAGAGGTTGATCTAACAAGAACGCTCCTGCCACTGCCTTATATCAGGTGAGAGGCAATTTGCTGTTGAAAGGAACATCCAAGAGCAAGTCCTCATTTGCAAAAAGAAAATACAAGTGAAGAAAGTAGGGGTTTTTTTCCCCATGCACAAACCAGTAAGGCAATGTGGCTGCAGTAAAAAGGGATCTAACCACAAAACTGAGATCTGCACTTTCCTCCCTGACACAACTAGGGGGTATCTGCTTAGGAGCCTCTCTAGCTAATACGAAAATGCACGCTGAAAAATTGTTCCAGGTGAAATCCAACTGAATGCAGCCAAAATACATTAAAGGGATGGTCATATGGGAAAAAATGTTTTGACATCTCAAACTGGAGTTTTAAAAAATGGTTAAAGCAAAAGGTACTTTTCCTACTGGGAAACTGTGCCACCTGTTTTACTGCTTTGGAAGCTGCAATAGGAAAAGGTTCCTTTTGTTGTGCTCCTTCTTCCTAGAAGGAAAGACCAAACAACAGATGAGAAATGCTGACATCCTTACTATCTTTTGCTCCTCACTCTCTACATATACCTAAGCTCCCATTCATATTTGTGTGACATAAGATGATTTATGCAGCTGAAGTATTGGCCAGACATACCGCTTGTAAACTGCTGGAAAAGCTGCTTGATTCTGCCTTGTGCAGTGTGAAAATGGATTTATGCACAGTGGAAGAACTTAACAGGGATGACAATTTGATAACTGACATTGTTACGGTAATTTAGTAAGAGGAGAAAACCTAGACTAGATCTCAAAAGCTTGAGTAGACATAGATCATAGCTCACTGGTAAACCATGTCCTGAGGAATGAAAGTGCTGCCAGTGTGCTGTCAAATAGGGAAATTCTATTCAATAATGAAACAAGACACATTGGGGAAGCAGGTGGCTTTCAAGGTGGTAACAGAAGTATGAGTGTGGGTCTGAGTTGGAATAAAATGGTTGAAAGGGTCAGAGTGCAATGGAGTTAGCACTGAGGGATGGAAAGATGCTTTATTTTTGTGAACATGCCAAAAAGTTGCTTGTTTCAGAAACATTTTGGAAAATTCTACACCCACTGATGGAGTGGTATGGTAAAACACGGTATTTTAATTTCAAGCCACCAGTGCCTGATTATAGATCATACAAATCTGTTTTCTGTATTTGTTCATATGCGTATCTTTGCCCCAACAGAGGACAGATGATATAAGGTGAGAAGGTCTGTAAGTCAAAAAAACCCCCGACGATGACAACCGTACGAAAGGGTTTAAAGCTCAGTTCTGCCGCTTCTCTTCACAGCACCTTCATCCATCCCTAGTGTCTTCAGAATAGTCCATCAACTGTTACATTACCTCAATTAAAAGAAATTCAAGCTTACCTACAGCAGCCCGTGTAGAATACATCTGTTAAAGCTGCTTCTCAGTGATGAGCTATTGCTTTCCAAAAACCTAGGCTAAACCAGCAGCTATACTTTTCGGGTAGGGATGGTGTCTTTTACATGATCTCTCTGCTCTCTTCACTAGGGCAAACCAGAAATGAATTATAGCTGAAGCTGAAGCTAAAACCCAAAATGAAGTGGCTTGTCTGGACTCCAGGGCGCAGGAGCTGAGTACGCAATACTTACCTGGGCCGCACCGATCTGGGGTGCACCTGCCCCTTGCAGACGCTGTTGTGTTTAAACACACCGCCTCCGTTTCCTCCTCACCGCTTTCCAAGCCGCAGTGACTGTGCTGCCTGTGTGAATGTACGTACACCAGTAATCACTTCAACGTGAAACGAAAACCCCGGTGTAGACAGAAACATCTATTTCATCACTCAGAAAGAGCTGCATCTATTTATTTTGGTTATCTCTACCAGTAGGTGTCATGATACAGCAACCTGTGAAAATTCTTGGTGTTGTAGGAGATAAAGTGGTTAAATAAACACTAATAATTATGGAATTTTATTTAAATTATTGGATGTCAGTGGTTAAAAGGGTAGTTAATTTTGCTAGATGCTACCACCTTGTTTTGGGTGTGCTGCAAATAAAAACCTCTGTCACCACCCAATTGATTGGTTTTTTTATGCCTGTGTAATATACCTGTTTCCCTTGTTCCAGAACAGTACCTGCCCTTCAGCGGGACACACTAATAATGGGGTGGGTAAGTAACTGAGGAGTGACGTCCTCTGAAGAAATTCATGATAGCCTCTCCTTTGAAGAAAGAGATTCAAAACGAATGCCGCACACATTTGGTACATGTAAGAGCAGTCCGCCTAGCTGTTTTTGTCACACATCAAAGCACGCTCACAGCCATGTCCATTTTTGTGATTATCCTGATTTCATCCTTCTGGGGAAAAAAAAAAAAAAAAAAAAAAAAAAAAAAGCTGTCTGGTGTGGGAAATTAATTAAAAGTAATGGTAATATGTCAGGTGGCTGGGCTAACTAGGATCATCCCTGTTCAGTAATGTTCTTGTGCCCCACTGAAGTTGTCGTTATAAATGTAAAAACATCATAGCAAACTATGACTATAATTGCATGTCACACTTTTTCCCTGATCTTCCCTCCTGCTAGGAGGATGATGAAACATAACAGTACTTTAAATAAGCATGAAAGAACGTCCTATTAATATCCACATTCCAGAGTCGGGTAAATGACCGGAGAGTGAAGAAAATGTTTTAGCATAGGCACACCTGTAATTTGTGGACAAGAGCTGCTGCAAATTACACGTGTTTTCTTTCACCCTCGCCATACCAGGCACTCTCAGCTCTCACGGACGGACGTGCAAGCTGAGGGTACAAATGGCAGACAGGTTCTTTAGTTTTCAAGCCTTTGCCTGTAGCGACATGTTGCAATTTAAGAAGACTAAAGTAGCACTCTTTTTAAGTTTGGTCCGATTGCTGGCCTGATGACTTCTCCTGAATATGTCTCCTGCTCCTATTGAAAGCGCCTGTTAAAATGTTTTGAGTTTGGGGTTTTTTTTCTTTTTTTTTTTATTTATCTTAGCCCTTAAAGATTGTGGTTGCAAAAAAACCCCCTACCACATTACATGAAAGGGCCTGTTACTGTTCAGTGAGGGAAGAAAAACTGGAGCATAACATCTTGTTAGAAATTTATAAACCCTCCTTTGTCTACCCTTACTTCATGTTCTCAGCAAAGTTCTTGCTCTATCTAGGGATCATGTAAATCCATTCTAGGTATTTTCAATGATTTTTGCAACCCATATTTTGAAGCTACTACTGTGTTTTTAAGGCATTTGTGTTGACAACTGAATTTCTAGATAAAGAGTTAATATGAGAAAATAGATGGAGTCTTATTAAATGGATTCCTCAGGACGGGTGGAAGCTAAAATATTTAAGAATATGCATTTCCTTTTAGTGAAAAACCCCAACCCTACAAATTCAGTAAAGGAGCCAAACAAGAGTGAGAACAAATACAGCATGAGGTTAAGAAGGCACCATGGAAGTGTACAGGGTTAACCACGAGGAGCCCATGAGTGACCTCTAGTCAGGCAAGACTTGCCTGAGCTCTTTTAGCTCAAACTCACCTACTACCCCCACAGAAACCCTTCTGCGCCTCTGACTCGGGGGGGCTGACCACCCAAGTCTTACTTGAGCGTTGGGTGTAACACAACACTGCAATAAGCACTGCCATCTGCAGAACAGAATCAAAACTGCTTAATGGTTAATAAAACTTCTTTAGTTTGACAAGTGTGGGTTTTACAGAGCACACCTCCACCATGTCATATTGTCATTCTTGAAGGAAATGAGACAAGATCACTACATTATTTTGGTATCTCAAAATACTACTCAAAATGTTACTTTGCGGGGAAGTCCAGCCTCTGTTGAATTCCTACCATAATTACACTTACTTTAAATATACTTTGGGAAAAGAGAAGGCAGTGACACAGGAGCCAGTATTGGAAATACTTACCTTAAATCCTGTTCCTAACTACCCAAGTGTTTCTCAAACAGAGAAAAGCAGCTACCATCGTCTGGGGACCTTTCTGGGCACTGATTTTCAAAACTGATGCTGCTCAGCAGCTTGCAAACCCACAGGTCTGGTTGGTTGGTTGGTACCAGACTGGGACAGTTTTTCACTTATCTCTACTTTGGCCTCAGTTTCAAAGCAATATTCTCACGTAAACCAAAAGTGAAATACTCACAAGGAGAAGCTACCACAGTGCTACCACCTGCTTGTCACGAATAACAACCACTTCAGTGTGGTTTACCATTTATTAGTGTTCACGCGGAGTCTATTACTTGGGAACTAAATTTTACAAGTGAACATTAGCAAATTAGCTAGCAGGTTTCAGTGGATGAACATAGGGTCTCTGGCACCCAAACCAAATTCTTACCCTTTTTCGAATTGGAGGAGAAACAGTCAGCGGTGAAAGAGCTTTTTACCTTCGTCTTAGAGCTGTCGGCTTTCTAGAAAGCAACGTATAGTTGGAGTATCTGGTATGGGCCTGCCAGCTCAGCCGTGGTCACTGGAAGAACTACTATAATGAGAGATGTGTAATCAGTTCTGCACTTCATCCAGGTAAGTGGTGTTATTGTTTTAACTGAATATCTTTCTTACTGTTTTAGTTGCAGTTACGACTGAAATTCTACCTCGTCGTAAGGCCATCCTGTTCGTGAGGTTTGCCAAAGCCTGAACTGGGTAAAGCTTTGGCTTAGGTGAATGCTTCTCATTTTTATAAAGATTTTATGAGCTCTTAGCCTGAGAGCTGCTCTCTGTTTAACAAGTGTCATCTCTTTTCCCATTCAAGAGAGGCCCCAATAGCTGTTATTCACAGCCTGGGACAGGATCTGCAATGTTTGAACTGTAGGTAAGTCTTTCTAATAGTTCACCAAGATAAATTTAGTGAATAAAATGTTGACAAGCAGAGTAAACTGTGCCCACTCAAAACGTGTCAAGTTGAGTCTTGACTCAAGTAACTTAAGACAAACAGATCTGGATCTGCAGAGTCCTTTCAGGGCTTGGTGCTCATCAGGGTACCTAATGCCTACTGCTTCTCTCATTGTATTGTGTCATTCATACTGTATTACCATAACAATGACATCCTCTTATTGGTGGGGAGCAATAGAAGGCTAATAAAAAATCAGTATCCCTGTTAGTATTCTCATTCTCCCTTACAGAAGAAAAGAAGAAAGTCGCCTTTTATAGTGTCTAGGATGGGCAGATGGCCCTTTTTAAGCAAAGAAGATTCATCTTCACTTCTTTACATCATACAAATGTACCATCTAGTGTGATATACAGAGTGACAGCTAATAACCACATTTCTCTCTCAATTTCTTGACAATGGAATTCTCTTTGAAGTTCCAAAATATCAGTATGAAGTTCCAGTGACAGTGATATAGGAAACTGTGCCGCTGGAAGGTTTTCTGAAATACTACTGAAACATCCCCAAACTGCCCACAATACCTGAGCTATAGCATTTCACAGAGGTTTTCCACAAACCCTTCAGCCCAAAAATATTGCGAATGCAATGATCAGCCAAAAGGCCATCGGGAATGAGAGCTTTTCTGTAGCATCATACAGTAATCATAACAGCATACTCCTACGCATTCTGTAGTAATGGGTCAAGACATTGATACCTCTGGGATGCCATCCGGAGGGACCCTGCCAGGCTGGAGAAGTGGGCCAATGTGTACCTCATGAAGTTCAACAAGGCCAAGTGCAAGCTCCTGCACATGGGTCAGGGCAATCCCCGATATCAGTATGGACTGGGGGATGAAGAGATGGAGTGCAGAGAAGTACTTGGGGGTACTGTTGGATGAAAAACTGGACGTGAGCCGGCAATGTGCACTTGCAGCCCAGAAAGCCAACCCTATCTTCGGCTGCCTAAAAAGAAGCGTGGCCAGCAGGTCAAGGGAGGGGATTCTGCCCCTCTACTCTGCTCTGGTGAGACCCCACCTGGAGTACTGCGTCCAGCTCTGGAGTCCCCAGTACAAGCAGGCATGGACCTGTTAGAGTGGGTCCAGAGGTGGGTCACAAAAATGATCAGAGGGCTGGAACACCTCTCCTATGAAGACAGGCTGAGAGAGTTGGGGGTGTTCAGCCTGGAGAAGAGAAGGCTCCGGTGAGACCTTAATGCAGACTTGCAATATATAAGAAAGACAGAAAGAGACTTTTTACCAAGGCCTGTAGTGACAGGACAAGGGGCAATGGTTTTAAACTGAAAGAAGGTAGATTTAGATTGGATATAAGGAAGAAATTTTTTACAATGAGGGTGGTGAGACACTGGAACAGGTTGCCCCAAGAAGTTGTGGATGCCCCATCCCTGGAAGTGTTCAAGGTCAGGTTGGACGGGGCTTTGAGCAACCTGATCTAGTGGAAGATGTCCCTGCCCCTGGCAGGGCGGTTGGACTGGATGACGTTTAAAGGTCCCTTCCAACCCAAACCATTCTATGATTCTACCAGGATCTAAATGATTTGGTGTTTAAACCACTAAACTTCAGTCAAAAACCACGTGGCAGTTTTTTAATTGAGCATGATTTCAAGCCCTTCATCAGCAATGTTTGTAAGGTAACAGTGACAAAGAACTTGGCAGGGAAAATAGACAGGGGTGTGCCGCTGCCTTTGGCACCCTAGTCCAAAGAAGAGGGTGGACTTCCACTGTAGGGATTGCTCCACATAGCAGAAGAAATCTGGACTCCATATACTGTAAACAAACACTATTAATAATAATTTTTAAAAAAGGAGCAATCATATGATTTTGTACTTCAGCACTGAGACTATTAAAGTTTTCTGAATGTGGACCTCAACTGTATGCTGGATATTGAAGATTTATATTAAATCTATAATTTTCTTTTCTGTTTTTCATTATAGTTTAATGTTTGCATTGAAAATAAAAAAATAAGATTGGACAAAAACATTAAAAAAAAATAGCATGTGCCTCTAATTATTAGAGAACAGATCTGCAAGTTAAGCATGCCTTGTAGCTTGTAATTTTCAAATATCAGGAGCAGCAAATGAACGCCGATAAGGCTGCCTGCCGGCTAGGGCAGTAAGAGCTTTTCTCGGCTAGAAGCTATTCCTCCACATAGCAAATCCTTCCCTCCCTGCTACAGAATATGAGAGGAAATAAATAGGTCAAGCTTGTGGTGCTAAAGCACTCTGAGTTTGCAACCACAAATAAAATTAATTTAAAATGGTTAAATAGAGACATTTGAAAAATTAATAATGCTTATCCTTTCTATTTTTTTAGTTTTTCCTAGTGCTTTTCCTGCTATGAGTGCTTCACCCTGTTGTGACCGAGTGTAAAAAAGAAACCAGCACCAAGAACCGATTAGTAACCCTACAATAACAAAACAGCAGCCTTGCAGGAAAAAGGGAAAAAGCATCTGCTTTAAGTTTCCAGGGGAGCATTAGGAAAAACTTAATTAAAATTCTTTTCTAAAACCCTTGAAAATTCAGCAACACTGTTTCTTTTTAATTAGCTACTGTGATCCACCCCCCTGCTAAGTCAGCGGTTGCCTAGACTCTCAGGGAAAATGAGGACAATCCTATCTATGTGCAACTGGTAGACTGGATCCTTCTCCCTACCCTCCTCACACCGTAATTTTACAGTTGGCTTACCACAGCAAAGGTGTACTTACAAAACGAATTATATACATATATAGTCACAATAATTAGAACTCTTTTCCATTGTGTTTCCAGACATTATTAGAAAAGGGAACAAAAAACTTTTCATAAAATATCTTTCTCCACACTCGGAGAAATTAACTGAATTAGGTGGCACAACATAAAGTTTCTATTCATAAAGCTGTTATTAATTTTACAGCCTTTCCAGGTCCTTTGTGCTCCTTTTTTCAGTGGTGAAAAAGAGATTTAAGCAGGTTATTTGGGTTAGAGTAAAAAACTATTTCTGCACCCTCTTCCCCAATATTTGATCTAGTCCTGAGGAGGACAGCTTAGCAGAAAAAGAGAATGCGATTCTTGGACTTTACGCACCACACCTGGCACATCTGGAGTGCGCTTTACTGGGACAGGACGCTGGAAAGGAGTCAGCAGACCCAGCTCGGGCATTCACAGATTGCATGGCCTCGAGCAACTCATTTGCCTTTTGTGCCCATCTTTTTTTTTATGATATACCATGCCTTATGACATCATAAGGTATCAGCAATAAAACGTGGGGTGGGCTAGAGCGGGGTGTGTGTCCAAAGTAGCCATTGCTCGAGGACTGGCTGGGCATCAGTCTGCTGGTGGGAGGTGGCGAGTCGTTGCCTTTGCATCACTTCTTCTTTTTTTATTCTTCAGTTATTGAACTTGACCCACTTTTTTCCCTCGCTTTAGCCCTTCCGATTCTCTCCCTATGCTGCTGTGGGGAGTGATTGAGTGATAGGGTGGTGGCTTCCCTGCCAGGCAGGGACAACCCACCACAGCTCAAACTGTTGTAGGCCATGGACGTGCATTTCGAAAGCATTGCTATATGCTTGCTCTATTCTTCCGGTCTGCTATATCAGATGCACGTTTATCTGTTTTATTTATTATCAGAGCCAGGATACAGGCTATGTGAACAATTGGTCTTGTCCAGTACAGCCATTTTATATTCTTACATACTTACTCCAGTAACCATCTGTGTGGCATTGCTTGATTTCTGCCATTATTTCACAATTCATTTTCATGTGCTGGGAACTGTTTTTCAATAGTGGTTGGAGACAGGGCTAGATCTTGACTTCAGGATCTACTGAGATCGCTTTTCTTTATATAGAAAAACATACGTCTTCCTTATGAATGCCTCACAAGCTGCTCAAAGCCAAATTCAGAAGAGTTTTAACAAATTTACAATAAGTTTTTAGTACAGTGCTAGGAACTTGAGAGAAATGAAATTGCTCCTTCTTTCAATGGAGTTTTACCAACAAAACTTACCTCCACTTAAACTGTAGTCAGCAGGGACGCGGGTCATTACAGCAAGAATATCCAATCCCTTCAGTATAACTCTGTTTGCCATTTAGTTTTATAGCTACGGTCATGTACACGTTCATCTGCTTTTCCTCATTCAGAACATTCATTCTCCATACGGGATGGGCAGCTTTTGAACTGTCAAATACTTGCTTACCTACGCACCAGTTTTCTGTAGCTTTTGATACTCATCGTGGCCTATATGGTGGCGTTCTCCTTCAGTGACAGGCAGCAAGGTGCCAATCTGGAAGAAAACATTTGACCCCAGATCTCTTTTCATGTATTCTGACTCGGGTTTCCCAGCTGACATCGAAAGCAGTAAACAAATCTGGTTAGTTGCTAAGCTGGTTGGATTGTCCACTCTCACAACCTAAGGTTGTATGTAAAGCTGCTATCCACAGTTGCTTGCTCTATCAGTGACAACCACCCTGGAAATCGGGGAGAGAAGAGAGAAGAATGGATAAATGACTTGTCTTCCCAGTGCAGATGTAAACCTAAAGAGACTTAACCCGCTGAGACAATGGCCAAGCTTGGTACTTAACTCTGGACGGGAATTTAGGGACATTATAGGACATTCTCCCACCATCCCTCTCTTTCCAGCAACCCCATGAAGACTGAAGGTCTTACAGCACCACTCCCAAGGAAACTCCAGGATAGTTGGGAAGACATGAGGCTGTCTCAAGGAAGACCAGCACCTGCCAGGCTGCACTGATGAGGTTCTGCAGCGAGACATCCATCAACTTGAAGCACTGGTATAATAAAGATACTGGATATAAGGATGACGCTTTTCTGAAGGCAGCCTTAAGCAGGCATACCCAGGGGGCATGCCCGTGCCGGAAGGGACTGGCCTTATCCAAACAGCAATATTTAGGCTGAGGTGATCAAGCATTGATTACAGAAGATGTGGGTAAGAGAAGTTATATCTGGATACCTGACTCAGTCTATGGCTGGAGCAAGATCTTCTCCACCTGCGCCTTTACTTCCTTAGGAGTTCAAAGCAGGCAGAGAGTAGGTGGAGCTCAGACCTATAACGGATCCAAGAGGGCAAATTTAATTGTGATGCTTGGATCTAGATTCGCACACACAAAAGTAGACAGATTTATGGTCTCTCCTTCACAGGATGGGTCTGAATTTCAGTACCCTCTTACAAGAAGATGAAGTTAAATATAGTTGAATCTATGATTGTTCCAAAGAAGAGAATAATAAACCCAATACCTAGAGGTGGAAACAGCTATAGAGTAAAAACCCCATCAGTCTGCCGGAATTTGGCACAGATAAACCACTTGAGGACTGAAAGCCAAGTATCTGTATGAGCCTTTAGAAAAGGACATCAATTGCTCCTATAATTGAAGAAGGCCCTAAATATTTCAGAGAAGGCAGCCAGAAGAAGAGGATGTGTGTGCTGTAGAAGACATACTTGGAGAACTAGCAAAGTAAGCTGGAGGTGGAGCAGGAAAAAGGGGAGACTAGCCGTAGGCCTCGACCCCCAACTCTCTTACTGCTCCCTCAAGAAAAGGAGTAATCGGGGGAGAGGAAAGAGGAGTCAGTAGGTAGAACACTGAAGTAAATCTCTTGCCTCCTCATTCTCTAGCCTCTTGTCCTTATCTGGATTTAGCAAGACAGCTTGAAAAGCAGTGAGGCTGCCCAGCTGAGAAGCATTCCTGGCTGGCAAACAGCCTCTTAGGCAAACTGCTGGTTGCTGCTTAGGTGGCAGCTTGAGGCACACTGCCCTGCAAAACAGGACTAAGGAAACTTTGAAAGCCAGGCATAGTTGTCACCCTTCTTCTCTGTGGAAAACATATGCCAGAGCTTTTCTTTGGATGAGGACAAGGTAGTGACCTGACACAAGGTACCTGCTCCAGCCCCTCCTGGCATGCAAGAGAAAGAAGAAGGTGTAGACATTTGAAAGTGGAAGAGAAGAAAAAGGCACTTGGTTCCTAAATAGACTTTTGAATGTCTGGTGAGACAAAAGCTGAGGGAACCACACATCTATGGTACAGACAAGCCATAGGCTTTCACAGCCATGGTGAGAAGATGTTAGGAGCAAATGCACCTCTCAAGTGATGGGTAGCAACTAGTAAGAATTTGCAACAATATTCTCATATCCAAGAACAAGTGCCTTTAAAAAGATATCCAATAGATTTTTAGGAATAAATGTAGAGTGGCAAAGTGGTGTTGCCTCCAGCCAACGTAAAATTATAAAATGCTAGTGACTCGTATTTCATGATTTATGGACCACCGCTTCTACTCTTATTGATGAAATTATTCATTAAAACAAAGCTCCAGCTAGATCAGCCTACTGGATTTACTCAATAATTTTGAGAAATGAGGTTTGGGTGTCTGCAGGAATTGGACTGGAAGTCCCTTCTTCCTGTTCAAAGAGAATATTTACAGCTTTAAATGCTATGTCAATTTAAATGTTATAATGTTTCACAATCATGTATTTAAACACAGAAATCTGTTTATTTACCCAAACAAAACAGAGGAAATGATTCCAGCCCTCAGGTTTTGAATTCTCATTTAAATATGTGAACATCAGTCCACAACTTAGAGATGTTTGTGTATCTATGTACCTCCAAAATACTCATATTTCATAGGCTTTTTCACATTAATATTCACCAACAGTATCACAAAAGTTCTTTTTCTTTTACATAACTGTAAGCAACAGTAATTCTAGAAACACTAGAGAGAAAAAAAAGCATAGCAATGTCCACAGTTACAAGAAAAAGTGCACATTACTCGGTCACAATCACAGTCATTACTTGGAAAACTATATGTAACAAGTAGATATAAAATATCACTGATGCCTTAAACTCATTGTCAAAAACGGAATTACATAAAATTTTGTACATGAAATAAGGCAAATTTAGGAATGCACAAGAAACTTGTTATTCAACAAAAGCTAAACAACAGAACAGATAGTACAGTAAGCATAAACTAAAGTACTTTTTTCTATATACTTAAAAATAAGCCTGCCGTAGTGCACAAAGAAAACACCATTAATGTGTAATCAATATTATAAAATAAGAAATAGAGGGATTGGGAAGAGTCGGGGAGGGGAGAGAAGAGTTTTGTTATAGTTGCAGCTGCATCCATTTACAGTTTTGTACAGGTTTTAGCTAGGCCTGGGAATTATACAAATCATACCAGAAGTGTCAATGACCTTCCTCCATAAGAATTTCGTTTAAATTAAGGAAAATAAATTAAAAACACACAAGAGTGCAAATTTTCAGATTGTCACTTGCAACCTCTTAACATTCACCATCTACATCCAATCACAACTAGAGGGACTTGTACAGGACAGCAGCAGTGATCATGGAGTTAGATGAGCTCACCGTAAGAAATCAATTTATCTTTTTTTTTTTTCTCAATGATATGCCTTTTTTAAAAAACCCTCAACTCTTTATTAATTGCTAATAAAGCTGCAATATATTACAGAATGGAATCAAGAGTGGTATGAATGCAGGAAATGCATGCTTCCTTTGGAAGGTATTCCATAGATGACAATTTACAGTACACGGGGGAAGAATTATCCAGCATCAAGAGTTACTCGTTGTAGAAAGAATATGAAGTTGGGGAGAAGGGCACAGTCAGGGGTTCAAGAGAGGAAGGGGGGACTTACAATAGCTCCTCAAAACATTTTCAGGACCAGTGAAAAAGTTTACCAAAGTAAAAATGAAAAATCTTGAATGAAAACAAAAATCTTTTGTTTTGTTTTTTATAAAAATTACATTTTTTTAAAATACAAGATCCTTTTAATTGCAATTGTGCCCTGTAGCAACAGGACATTTGGCAACGCTTTGCCATATACTGCAGCTTTAAGTCCAATGAGTCAGTATCACATTCCACTAATATTGCACTTGGATCTTGAACCATTTTTTTTTTAAACCATCACAGCATCTTCTGTTTCCTCCACTTGTTAGAACGAGTTAATTTCTAGCCACTTTTTCGATATTTATGCTGACACACTAAAACAAAAGCAATAGGCTGGACACAGTAAAGTACCTCGGAAATACCAGAGGTCGAAGTTCACTTGAAGCACCTTAACACATCACTTTATGGATCAAGAACAGTGTGGCATTATGGTAATTAACTCTCCTAAAAGACTGTGCAGTAACTGAAGTGTGTGCTCTGGGAAATCAAAATGTCATTAGTGGAAACTCTGAGATAAGACCAGGCCGGTGTGAAGGTCACGTGACTCAGTTCTGCTGCAAAATAAGGTTTTCCAGTTCATCTGCAGAACGCAATAAAAACGCGGCTGATTCTCGATACCCTGCCACAAGCTGCCTCACTGCATTTATTTCAGTTGGACTCAGCTGGGGTCTAGAGCTTGAACTACTGGAGGATCCAGAGCTGGTTGCTAACTGCCTCTTCATACTGAGATCCGTCGGACCTGCAGGTAACAAAGGAAAAGAAAAGAAGCTTCAGGTCCACTGCCAGAGACGTTTCACAGGTTTGTAGCTACAAATGCAGAGTAGCAAAATCTGCTCTCAGCTGAGGGCCAGTGAGAAGTAGCAGAAACAAGCAGTAACTGTTCAGTTACCAGTTGCCTTGACAGGAACCACAGCCATTTATATTTATATATGACAGACGCCCTTTAAGTTCTACTTACGTAACACGAGGGGCAAGTCCACTGCCAGCAGAAAATTAGCCTCTGGGGGGTATCCCAAGAGTGTAAGCCACTTACACCCCAACACTGCCCTGGGATCCGATGCTGGTGAGCAGGCAGAAGATTAATCTCCTGGGCCTTCCCCAGCTCCAGCTGCCATCGTAGCCTTCGTGGCAATGTGCACACTTGCAGTTTTTATCACAGAATATCAATCTTATGTTCTCTAGATATCTATTTTCACATTTTATGCTTCAATCAGCATGCGGACAGATTGTGAATCCCTTACAGACGTAGATAAATGGTCATTCACTTGACTAGCCCCATGTGATCACTTATATAAATAGCTGGTCATGAATGAGATTAGGCTGGTGACAATCTGGCTGCTACAGTGAGGAGTACACTATCATCTGTGGGGGCTGCGTACAGCTGGCAATATATTGCAAGGATCTTGTAAGGCCTGAACACCGACAAGAGAATCTGCAGCACTCACCATGTTGCATTGGCAGCTTATACCAACATGCTTAGCACTTTTCATCAAAGAATATTCTCAAGACCACGTATGCTGCGTGCAGAAGACAGCACTCCTGAGGGCAGTCTGCAGGTTACCGCGATCGGCAAAACCATCTGCCATCATCAAGTTCGGCTTTATGTGGAATTTCCCTGGTTGTTTGACCATAGTTATTAATCAGCTAAGATGTATGGTGCTCTGATGAGACATTTGTGTTTTCCACTTAACACAACACATTTTTTCTTCCTGGAATGTAAATTTAGACAGGTAGAATTGGACTGAGGGCTTTTTTAAACATAGAAGGATACAGATGGCAAGTATACCTATCAAGCAGTTTATTATGTGCAAATCTGGAAAAATACTGCTCATTCATTTTGACAGCGTAGCAAATCTATACTTCTGGCAGGCAGAAGATCAGACTAGCCTGACCTTAATCTTAATACTCTCCTGGAAATTGGGATCAAGTTATCCAAAGTAATGTATCTTGCTTTCCTATGAGAAAAATGTCACTGTTCAATTTCATCTGGACAATGTATGTCAATGCTAAGGCTTTCTCAGCATTGGCTCACTGGATGGACCTTGCTTCCTAAAAAGACTGGAATAATTTTAAAATTTAGCATATTCAACTGTAGAATACAGAACACACCAATTCATACTCTAGAGGTTCTCCTAAATAATCCCACCAGAATCACAAGATTCAAAAACAGACTCGCTATCTTAAGCGCTAACGGAAAGAGATGTACTCATTTCCAGAAGCTGAAGATCCGGTCATAAACCTTACTTACTTTTCTTTCTTTTACGTTTATGCAGAGATACGGCTGAGACCACAAAGAATGTGGAGATTGCCATGTCCCCACACCCACTGAAGTTAATGAAAATCTCCCCTTGAGTGAATGAAAGCAGAGCTGGGACTATGAAAAGAAACTACTCAAACAGAAAGGGTCCTATTAGATCTTATTTCCTACTATGCAACTAGCATGAACAGCACTTAGCCTTACAACTGTATTATCCAGTTTTACACCGGCATAAATGAACTGACTTTTAAATGACTTCCAGTGTACAAAGGATAAATAAAAGGACAATTAGCTCAGTGAATTTGTTTCAGTGTGACCGCACGCTGCAGGGAAACGATCACAGTGTGAGGTAGCTCAGAGGATATTTCTAAGTAAAATCTTAACCCAGCACAGAGAAGAAGGGTATACAAATCATATAAAGCCAGCTGGACTGAATGGTTGTAAGAAGCCATTAAAGACTTCTATATTTATTGAGGCGGTAGGGAAAAAGCTACCACTGACATATTGAGGGCATTGTGCTCCATATGAACCTACTGTAACTTTTATGTGCGTTCCTTGACTCTTATTCATGTCACAGCCAAAACCACACACGCAATATATGGCAGAACAGAGCTTCTGCGGCAGAGCACGTCTTTTTCTGAAATGAAACTGAAGGGCTTTTCTCATCGGTAATCCAGATTTTTAAGTGATTGAATAGGATATTAAGTTTATTTCACTCGTAAGTAGAAAATACATAGAAATGTGCTTGCTTACATCTCTGAGGTTTTCCTTACAAAAACTGATGACACAAAGTAAAAGCACCGCTCGAAAGGAAAACTAGGAGAAGACCAGATGTCCAGCATGTGTAAATCAGTGTAACTCCTTACAAGTCTGTAGGGTCACAGTGATTTACACAAATTGAAGATCTGGCCCTGCATTCCTAGATGTCCCGATTAACTACCATGAGGAAAGTTTTTTAACTCTTCAGAATATATATCTTTGAATCCTTGAAGGCACTGGAAATCCCGTTTTGTACAAGTGCAAATCTGCAGTCTGCATACACAAGGAATCATCAGGACCCAGAACTCCTCTTGATCTGGGAGACTTCTGTTGTATTCAGAGTTCTTGTATACAAAAGAAATAAGAATTTTAACTTACCCCAGCTACTTCAAACTACTTGATTTTTTTTTTAATTTCTATATACTAGGAAAATAGGATTTTACTTCACTCCCCAACTCCTGCCATGTACTTAACAAGTCACAGTGCTGTCCTCCTTCCCCTCAAAGCAAAGCCCCCTGAGCAAAAAAGCAAAGAAATCCACACACAGAGAAAAGCGTTCATGGCTATGGTTTCAGGACAGTGAGTACACCCGTGCCTTTTCAGGAAGGGAAGCTGCACGTGCTGGGAGAGAGCTCAACAGAAAGAGAACAAGCCATGCTTGATGTGGGGATAAGGATTTTAGTTCTTCTTTTAATAATGTTATGTGACCCCTACACCTCACCTCCAAAGCTTGCCTGTGACTGCCCAAGCTTTATATCTGGGAGAATACCTCACTCAGAGACTAGCCCCAGGATGTGTTACACTGGTCTCAGCTTTTAATAGCTATGATAGACACTCGCTGGCAGTATTACTGATTCTGTTGTCCAGCCTGCTATATGCTAAAAATGCTGTAACTTATCTGTAGCTTCATCAGTCATACCTGGTTGTTCAGAAAATAAGGAATAAATGCATCTTATTCTCACAGTGTAGATTTTTCCTGTGTAATTTTATGCAAATCAGCTATTGAAACATGGGAACCTAAATCTTACTCATAAATATCCACCACATTTCTTTAACCAGACAAATAAATCACAGATATTCTGAAGGCTTAAAATAGCTGGTTAAGGTAGACACTTCATGTACCTCTATCTCCAGAAGCCATCACTACAGATGACTAAATCTGGAGAAAGCTGAACAGTTTCACCACCATTTCTTTTAATAACTACCCTTACTTTAAACAGAACTATTTCCTTAGTGTACTTAACATTATTTATTAAGCTGCCAGTCTTCACAGGAACAAGGAAGTGTATCCTTATACAGAGGGAAATCTGAATATTTTTGTAATGAATTTTGCAGTGTCAGGTTCCTCCAAGGCGATACTGCACATTTTAGCATACCGCTTCCTTGGAAGTATGTATGTTCTTGGAGTTCTTGGAGTACTTCAGGACAATTAAAAATCTTGACTGCAAACATTATCAGGTTCCACAATGTCTGTGTGTGCAAGCAAAGATTAAGCATATGTTGCAGAGATGAAGTCAGGATACTTATTTTTATTTATTTATTTCTCTTAGTACATACTATTGTAACTCAAAATTGTCACCTCCCATGTTTTTATAACAGCACATTCTCTTAAACAGTGGGTCAAACAAATTGCTGAGACAGATCCTTTCTTTTATATTCTTTCAGAAGACTGAAGTATTGTTCCTCTGCCTCTTGCCGAGGCCACCTGATTGACACTTTAACACGGGAATATTTTTGATTTACCACCTCAGTCCAGTCACATAGACCTAATTTCCCCTGTGAGGTGAAATTGTTCTTGTTGGAACCACATCAAGCTGAATATGAGAACTCTTCATGTGCTAGACAATCATTTATCAAATTAGCTGCTAGGAATACCTTCCATTAAAAACACTGTGGGACAAATGGCTTCTCTGTAAATTGCAAGACTTAAATGGAACTAGTTATTGCCTCATGCACTACTCATTAGCAACATGATTTATATCAAATTCCAAAATATGGGTCAGATGTAGATGTGCTGTTACTGATTGCTTAGACACTATCAACTGTCTCAGCAAAAATCCCTAAAGAATTGTATGCTGTCACTGGGTAGCTACCAATCTTATAATTAACAACTACTGAAAGAATAATAAATGTGTCAATGACTCTCAAAATGGTTATCACTATTACAGATAATAATTTAGAGTAACAAAAATAATTTTAAAAAGCTGTATGTGCTTAAGCATCTATGCTTCTACATTTTCATTAATAGTTAAGCAACCTTCTTCATCAGTGAAGATGTAAAAAGCAGTGGCACTTAGTTATAGAAAAATACATTTGCCCATGCTTTGAAATCTCTGTTGTGTATCTGTTCTATTGCACCTATTCTCCTCTCCTCTTTTTTTCCCCATGAATGGCTTTAGAAGTAAGTATGTACTAGATTCTCATATACTCCAATAAAACTAAACAGAAACAACTATCAAAATATGCTACTTTTTCCAAATCAGATGTATTTATTATTGCAAGAATGTTTTATTGTGATATTATGCATCTGTCAGTGTTTCTTTTCCTCCCGCCTTCAAACAGAGAGCGGATGTGCCTAAAACTATTGTTTCAAGTGCCAGGAGATCTCAGATCAAGAAAACAGGGGCTAATGAATTGGACCTTTTAAGCTTCTTTCTCCCTTCTACAGCCTTCCCTCTGGAAAACATACATTCAGCTAGTTCAGATAGCAGAAAAAACTGCTGTGTTGCCTGAGGAAAGAGATGTGAAAACACAGAAATGCCTATAGCCACTGAACATCATGCATTTTCAACAATCGGCAAAGACACTGGTTTGTGATGAAATGATTATGTGAGGTCCTCCAGTAATGCTTCCTATCTACCGTAGGAGATTAATTATGTGGCATACACCTGTCTTGCCTTAATGGCTGTCTCCTGAGCTTTGTGCAAAGGTAGAACAGTAGGATATTGCCCAATACATCCAAGACATTCCATCTTCATTCCTATGGTGGGAGCAGACTAATACTTGCATATGCCATGTATGCGATAATTTGAAGAGGAGGAGGAAGGGGGAAGAGGAATCTGGGGATGATCCTAATACAGAATTCAGCCAGCATTTCCCAGCGAGAAATTCCCACCTTTGCCACAACATAGGTCAAACCATTTAACTTCTCCCAACCCCACATTTTGCCTTTTTTAAATGGGACTAAACACACTCTCCTAGGTTCCTAACTCTATCACTCTTGTTCTGTGTCTCTTCATGCCCCAGGCTCCAGCTGTGTTAGAGACAAGCTGTTTTGTCTTTCCTCTCTCTCTCCACTTTGATGTCATCAGGGTAGCACTGAGAACACAGAAGACTGTGCAAGAGCAGAAGTATAAAGAAGAGCTGGAGATAGCAACCACAGCAAAAATCCCATTCAACCCCTACCTCATGGCCAGCCATGCTGCAGGTAACCCAGTCAGCACTTTAAGAATTAGCTACATACTGGATATTCTCAGCTGGACTTTTTTTTTTCCTAGTTTATTGCCAAAAAGCCTCTACTGATCATGCAAATACCAAGATTTTACAGAAGGTTACAACTTCACCAAATTTGAGGGTGCGGAAATGAGGCACCCTCCCTACTTTCACATGCAAAAGTGGACAAGAGTGCTCGGCCCTCCTCTCCCTGCCCCAGAGCAGCACGGCCATGCTGATCACTGGGGCTCAGCAGCATCAGCTCCCGGAGCTTCCCCCAGCTACCCCGTCATCTTCAGCAGGGCTGCACCGCCTGAAGGACCAGGAGGCAGAAGGACTGATTTGCAGGTGGGTAAGAGGCCTGGCTAAAGTGGGGAATGGCTGGGAGAGTGCAGCCCTTCTGGTCCTCTAGAAGGGAGCAGCAGGGAGAGGTGAGCAGTGTGGTGGAAGTCTGGCAGCTACCGGCCGGACCATGGGGCCATTGGTCATGGTCTGCAGGCCTGCCTGTGGGAGAGGAGGCTGGAAGAGAAGCCTGCCAGGGCTCAGGGTTTGCTTGTGGTGTGAACATACTCGGATTCAGCAGGAGGACTTACCTGAGCTAGAAGGGGACTGGACGTTTGTGGTGCCTGGGATACAGTGCTGAGTTGCAGCTGTGGTGGAGGTAGGCTGCAGATCTGTGTAGAGAAACGGAGACACAACAGCTGCTTTGTCTTACCATGACACGAGGGCATGTCCTGCATGGCCAGTCTGCCATCGAGTCTGAAACACCCTCTCTTTTTACACACACAAAGGGAAAAGACTGACATTTCTGCCTAGAAACCAGGCAACGATGCAGAAGAAACAGCCCCAAATCACCTCCAGAAAACCCAGCAATGGCAGCAGAAACACTCTCCACACCTCTTAGGGAAAATGGACTTCAGGAAACGAAGTGGTTGTAGAGAGCAAGGCTCCGACAAGCCCGCCCTGGCTTCAGAGAGGGCTGACAGCTGACAATCATCCAGAGAGGGCGGATGGCGACCCACTGGACAAAAACACGTGGGGAGACGAGGCGATCCCGCTCTGTCAGGAGAGGCTCAGGCAGCATGCAGGGACTTCAACAGCTTCTGGTGGCAGCAAGAGATTTTGCTCCCAACAGAGCAGCCTGTCTCCTGTCCTCACCCTCCTGCCCCCAAGCTGGGCGTCCCTCCAAGCTCGATCCAGGTGTGATGGAGCGGGGCCAGCTGAAGTCTTTGCGGCTCGCTAGGAGCTGGCAAGAAAATTTTGTTTACACCCACTGGGCTACCACATACCCACCTTGGAGGTTCTCCATTTAGTTTGGTAGCAGGAACTGCGTTAGCCTTAAAAAAGAGAGCTGTGGAAATCCACTCTTCTCAAAGAGCAGCTCTCCTTTAACATCTACAAGAATCAAGGACGACATGCCCAAAGGCTTCTCCCCAGCCCACGAACAGGCTGACAGAGGCTCTGTCAACCCACAGACTGCTTGGTGATGGGGTGAAGCTTTCCAGCTGAGCTGGCTTGGCCTAAAGGGTTTAAAAGCAGGGGAAAAAGAGACCTTGGTGCTGTAAGCCCAAGCCTTTTCCTGCTGTGCTTTTTTCCTGCCCACAATAAAGGAGGGGTCACTGTACAAGCTGTTGTGTTCTGCTTGCTCATATTGAGCAGTTGCATGAAGGCTTGCCCCATACAGTTGTGTAAGGAGCTAATTATGGTTCTGTAATGAGCCATGTGGAAGGACAGGCTGAGGATGGAAGCACTGCAACAGCAGGCACAGAGAGGTCCTTGAGCCAGAGCCACCAAACAGTTGGGCGAGCAGATAGCTAAGTCTGTAAGATGGGATCAGAGTAGGGCTGAACTTTACAGGGGAGAAAATAATCAAATTAAATGAGTCACAGCATACAAAATACACACATCAGTTGGACTACTAGATAGGAAAGCTAATTGGACAGTCATGATATTACTGTGGGGAAAGGTCCAGAAATAGGTATTCAAGCAGTGAGTTTTAGCTAGCTTTTGCAACTTCTCCTTTTTTCTGTTTTAGCAGATACACAAAACCAGACTGTATTTGTTTATACACACATCCTGACTGAGGTGTATATTTATTTTTACACTAGGAGAACATTTGTAAATGTGACAAGAACATTTGATGGGTTACTAAATCGAAAAGGAAATGCATTCTTAAATTACTTCTTAGGTCCTGAAAACAATTTGCAAGCAAATATCCTATTCTCCAGAGAGGGAACTCATTAACCATTGTAACAGCCTTGCATATGTTTGGAACAAGAGTCCTTGAAACAGAATAATGATTGCAAACAACTGTCCTGTGAGGTCTGTCAGGAGGGCAATGGTTTCCCCTCTCAACTGCAACTCCATCCACTCCTCGTAGTCTACAAATGAAAAAGCAAATATCCATGGACATATCAGAGAGGATTGACAGAGCCCAAAGAACTGGCCTCCAAGTCCTCCCATTTCTCCTGCAGGGAAACCAGCTAATGGAGCCAGAGCACTTTACTTTCAATAGCCAAGAGATAATTAGGTTGGCTACTGATTGCTTTTGTGTCAATGAAACTAAGAAATTGATGGAGTTGCCTTTCCACAACTTGCCTAATGATCTTCCCGAAGTGGCAGGTGGGTCACAAATCAGCAGCCAGACAGACTGTTAGCATCAACAACTGGTTCCCAAGTGCTGGCACACAGACTTTCGGTTCACGGAGCTTACGTGCTTTGGATCCTGTAGGATCCCTGTGCAGAAGACGGACACCTTTGCACAACGCTCCAGCTCTGCACAACCATCTGGGAGAGGTGCAGTGGTTTACCAGTCTTCCAAAGTAAGAGGACATACAGACAAAATTTTCCAGTGCAAGTAGGGAAAGGCAAGGAAGAAGCATGTTTGAGCATATGTCAGTATGCAAACCGTAAGCATCCACTGGTCCCTTCACCCCAGCGATGCTACACAGGGAAATGCAGTGCACTGCACAGTTCCCTAGCTGCGTTAGCTGTGCAGCATCTGCCAGTTCCTGGATAATCACTGTTTGTCTTGCAAAACCTATCTTGAGCTTTAATTGTGAAAAAACACTGGAGTCCTCTACGTTAAAGGTACAAAGAAAATGTTGCTTCTAATTAGAAAGCAACACTAATTTTTGATGTTGAATTTGTACCTCATTTTTTAAAATTGCATGCTGAAGTGACATAGAATACTTTTACCTAAATCCCACAATTCACTGAAAAATGGGAGTTATGAAAATATATCGTATTACAAGATGTTTGAAGGGAAGAACAAGTACACAAAACAGTTGTGATTCCTCACAGTTTAAGATTATGTAAAACAGGACAGTTCTGATAGCTTCTTCTGACAAATAACACATGGGGAGTTTAATCCTACTCTTAGTTGGGTGAAAGAGCAAATGTCAACTGTTTTCAGTGGGAACTGGCTCGGATCTTCTCTGACCACAAAGTAAAAGACAATTTTAAAGTTCTTGTGCATTTTCCCAAGAAACCAGATTTCCACGGCCTGTCTTACTCTTATGAAAATATTTGATCAGAGATCATATTCAGTACTTCAGATGTGTTTTTCATGCATATGGAAACAATTGTCATCATCATTCACTCTCCTTAACTCAAAGACTTTTGACAACTAAAATATTATCTTTTTAAAGCAAAAATGCAAATCATTCACAGACCTTTGAGGATTTTGGGGGTGGGGGGTGAGGAAGCAGACATGAATGAAGGTCACCAGGACACCACATACCAATAACTGCTTGCAGGCTGCAGCCCTGATAGCATTTTGAAAATTGCTTAGCATGTTGAATATAAAGGCTGTAGCTGAACAATTACCACCCTGCCTAAGTCAGCCCATGTACCTGAAGCAGCACTCTCCTCAGCCAGAGAGGGATCAGCCAGGACAAAAACCCAGGGATTTCTCCATCCTCTGAAACATTTTTTAAATACCATTCTTGGAGGCAGGAGACCCTCAGTCTTCCAGAGTAATCACTTTTCTCTGACAGACAGACAACACCCTTGTTATCAGCATGGGCAAACCATTTCCTTTGCTCTGAATTTGCAGTAAGTCAATATGGGGGACTATTTAAAACAAATAATACAATTAACTTACATTTGTTTGTTACAGATGCTTGCTAATGTAAGAAGAAAGGAATGTTGTCTAAACAAATGACACCACTGTCTTTTTCAGAGGGGCATACAACCTTATGGTGACACGTAATGACCTGCATCATTTTTAGTTTAGAATATAGATTGATGTGCTGATTTCTCATTTAACACTTGTTATGCCAGATCCTTATCTGCAGTAAATTAAAGTAGCTAGAGAGACCATTTGAGAAATCTAGGTCAATTCATTTCTGTTATAATATATGGAGTTCAGTGTTTTCAAACTCCAGCCCCAAAGATACTAATGGCCTCATTTTGTGATCAGTATAGGAGAGGACAACAATGACAGGGTAGGTCCTCATAAAGTCATGCAAATCAACTGAAGATCTAACCCAGCATTTTTTCACTCAGCTTTGTTAGAGACTTCAGGTTCAGTCTCGCCCTATTGTGAATTAGTCCCTTGAAACTGAAAGGAGACTAGCATGCAGTGAGCAAGTATTTTGCTCAGCAGTAGCTGTTTGCGGGATTGTGTACCTGCTCATTATCTGATAATAGCCTATGGATATTGAACCCCTTGGACTAGCTTTCTGTACAGCAGGGGGAAAAGTACACATGAGCACATATACACACAGGCACATTTTGTAAGGAAACTCACCACTGCTAGAAGCATCGTTGAGATTTAGCAGCCCACCTCCGAGCCCTCTGTAACTATGGTAACTGTAGGTCCCATTTCCATTGATGTACAACACCTCCTGTGTGCTGGAAACAGCTGATGTTGAGTAAGTGACCTGGGCTGGCTCCTGTTTGTACTGTTTGTCAGCTGGAGCAGCCTCATCCTGCAAAAACAAGGAAAGGTTTTGAATTATCGTTACATTTTACCTTGCACAAGAGGGTCTTTTTCATTGTTAAATCTCCACATCTATTGCTTTTAGAAAAGTATAATACATGTTATACTAGCACAGATGTGTTTCTGATTGACCAAATATCAGCTGAAAAGAAACAATGGAAATAAGCAAGAATACAGGTTTCCTACAAATCTGAGAATATTTGTTTATTTGTGCTCCACAAGCCAACCATACTGTTTCTCAAGGAGAAGACGCATCCTCTCACCCTGAAGAGCTCACAGTCGCCTGTAAAACCCAACTCCGTCCAGAAACAGTGTGGGAAAGGACAGAAAAAAGACATTACTTTCTGAGTACAGGAGTGACTCTTCCAAGCCAGAGAATCATATCTTTCTTGATAAGACAAACCAATACAGAATGCACCAACTACTTCTTTTGATGTATCAGCCTCAGAAATGACAGAAGGAATAGAGGAACGGAATAAAACAACATTTCCTATGTTTGCAGAGGGCTGAGTAAGTGTCCATCCACACAAGGGCTAAGTAGTAAGGATGCCTCTACAAACGTGACTTGAAAGCACTTGTAATCTGTGTATGAGCAGTGACTGTACACCATGAGTTCCCCTCAATGCTCCCTGTTTGCCTCTTAGATGCTCGCATAATATTGAACAAGATTTAGCACAATGGCCCTCCAACTTTCCCCTAAAGGAGATCATGTTTCAGGTGAAAGTGTATTTTTCCCCATCTGCACTTACCATGGCTACTGCTTAGATCACCTCACCTCCACTCATGATCACAGAATGCCCCTGTGGCGACTTTAGTAACGACAGAGGTGAAAAAAAGAAAAGCATTAAAAGAAGATTTAATGCTTTTTAGTAGTTAGAAACAAGGAAAACTATCAGTGTGTGACTGCTCAGCCCACCACAGGGACCTGAGTGCCAGAATTTCTGATCTAGTCTGCAAATGTATTTGAACTTCTTTTTGTTTTTTTAACTTGTAGACTTTTTTTACGGGCCTGATTTTACACTCTTATCTGATTAAATCATATTTCAGTGATTTCAAATAAAATGGAAGATCAGTATTTAAAAAATAGAGGTGAGAATGTTTGCAGACCTTTTCAGAGTAGTTAACTGAAAAATGATGTTAGAATTATCTCCCCTTTGTGTAAGATTTTGTCCATTTGATGCCTCTCTCCTGCACAACCCTTTTATAGTTGCTAAACATACCGAACTTATTCAGAATGCTATAAAATATCTCAAACCTTTTTTACAGTGTTTACTTAAAAATAAGAATGTATATACCAGCACAGAGGGATCAAATAGTTCAAACAGTGTCCAGTCTCTGTGTTGAAGCAAAAAGGGTTCTAAAGCAGCCTTCCTGTCTGCCTTAGGAACAATCGTCGGTTCCACCTCCCATATAAGACACTACCAACTTTTCTGAGACGAAGATATCCCTGTCTTGTAGATACTTATTGGTGAAAGAGACTTGGGCACAACTGAGATGATTCAGGAGAAGGTATATATATTATTAACAGAAATTTTAATATTTAATACAGAACACTGAACCATCAGATAATTAATTCCATAAACAATCAGAATGGGGCCTCTTGGGCACTAATATGAGCTGACGCAAAGCTTTGCATTTTTAAGAGAGTTGGCCAAACCAGTCTCCTATGCATTTTCTTAAGTAATAATAGGCTTAAACAAAGGGCCAAAATTGCAATGTATTTTTGCCAGGAATTCAACTTTAATATAATTTACTTTTTACCTCCAAAGGTCATTGCTGTCTCTTATAAGAGCAAATGTATTATTTTCTCTGAGAAAATATTTATAAGCTATACAGTAAAGTTCTATTTTGGCAACAAAGCTTAATTTATCATCCAAATCTTTAACGCTCTCAAGGCTGAGATGTTCTGTATCCTTATGTTTAAAACTAGATGATACTTCCTGCCATAGACTCACTCAGAGTCTCATTTTATTCTCACAAAGATCAGTAAGGGATCTTCTGCAAATTTATCAAGGACTGGACTGTGTTCAAGGGATGCAGTGCAAAGGGGACTAACTCCTATAGCTGAGCAGAGTATCTCAGGGCTTGTCTCCTTGTCCTGACTGGAACCCACAAATTTGCTGTCCCTGAATTTACACGTCCTCCAGAGCCCCGCTAGTCAGTGCACTGAAAACCTAACAGTGAGTTTCTTGCAGAGCTGATGCACTGAGCTTCTAGCAGAACACAGCAAGCACAGCCTGGCCGGAGGGCACAGCAAGGGCGCTTGGTGCACCTTGGTGCATACCAGCCCACGTGTTAGAGCACATGGCCAAGAAGTGGGAGACCCGAGTTGTGGCTCCTTGTTGCAATACACGGTGAAGAGGTGGAAAATTTGGGATGCAAGGTCTTTTCTAGCTGTGGTGAGGAGGGGACCTGAACTCAGAGCTGCCATCTCCTAGCAACCAGGCTCAAAGCAAAACTGCAGTGGGTGTCGTAGCTGAAGCTGTGCCACTGTGTGGAAAGAAATGCACAATTCATAGGGCTACAGAGATAGCAAAAAAAAAGGGAGCATGACTCAGTTCCCTTTCAGAGAAGTGCTGCCCTGGGAGGCTTCCAGCCCCGCTCCCTTCCAGCTACGCCCTAACACAAAACTCACAAGCTGCTCTGAGGTCGGGAACCCAAGGCTGGGGCTGTGCTGCTGAAGGGGGATCTTTGTATCGAACTAATCACAGCCCTGTGCAACACCGTGGCGTGCCATAGGCTGGGGCTTGAGGTGGAGCCCAGGCGTCCTGGTGGGGAAGGCACTCCTCGGAGGGGTGAAGGGGGTTGAGGAGGATGCTGAGCCCAGGACTCCTGGTTCTGTGTACGAGCTCTAATCTCTCAGCCACTATACAAAAGGTGGCTTCCTCTAAATATTACATATATATTTAGAGAGCAGACCAATCACCTGTACCTAAATGATACATTGCCATACATTTCAGACCTGAAATCTAGGCCTCATCTAAGTGCTTAGATCAGTGCTTCAGGATGACTAAATGCAGAAGCAGGGCACGATTTTTGGCGAGTGTTTTCTGAGCAGGCTCAGGTGTCAGCTCTACTGGTAGGATTACCAACCATTATCCTGGTCCCAGGGGGTTAGGTGTTACCTCTCATACATTCCCCTGAGATTTAAGCATTTTTCAGAAATGGTTCATACTTCAAAAGGCAGAACTGTCTCCTTTTTCCTTGCAGCCACACCAAGGATAAAGAAGCCAGGCTTTCTTCTTCTTGGGAAGAGAGAACATGAATATCATATTCACTTTTGCATACCTGAGATTTCTTCTGCACAGATTTATTCTCTTCTTTCTTTTTATCTTAACTGCCTTTGCTTTTAAACTAATGTAGAAATTAAACACACATAGTGCTGTTTGAGAACTGGGATTTTTTTAATATTCTGCGTTAGTCGTTCAGCACTTCTTGTTTCCCCCTATATTATGTTTACATTGGAAAGGCTTAGTAATTTATTTAAGATGTTATTTAAAAATATTTTAATTTCATAATAATCAGTAACAGTTAACTAACCATTTATTAATTTGTTTGGCCTAACTACCTGGAACACATGCTGTTGTAATTCATAACAAATTTATAAAACCTGTGAAGTATTATCTAACCATTTTTAAACTATTTATAATTTACCTTTAATAAGAAGTATGAACAAGATGCAGATAAAACATTTGTCCATCTAGAATTTGACTTATACCATCTCCATTTTGTATATAGCAATGGAAATAAGTCATCCTTCTAACAATATTTCTCTTCTGAATTTATTTTGGAGGAGAAGTAATTTAAGACTTGAGCATATCATCTGGAAAATGATGGCAATCACAGAAATGCAAAAATACCTTTTAGGTACAAAAGCATGCTAAAATACAAAGTTATCTGTTCACTTGAAAAAGTGGAAGCATGAAGTACATACTGTGATCCTCAACTTGGTATATATCAGAGATATCTATGTCTCAGTTTTATGTCCAGGTCTGTCCTAGAACACAGTTTTTTCCTTAAAAGAGCAGAAGCAATTTATTTTATTTTATTTTTAATCATGGAAGCAATTAAGTAACCCTCTAAGGACAGTACATACTAAGAAAAGATTTCATTAACTATTGCATAACCTGTATATTGAAGAAACCCTGCTCCGCTCTGACTGGTATTCTGAGCAGCTAATGAATAGTTTAAAAGAAAATACCATCCACAGCAACACAGATGCTAGTGCAGATTGTCATGACTGTGGTACAAAGAGGGAGGCTCACCAGCAGCGTCCCAGCCTCCTGCTCCCCCTGCCAGTGGAGGCACAGCATACACATTTCTTTTGAAAAAGTCTGTCCTTCTTGGAAGCAACTCTAACAATGCCATTGCTCCTTTCTGCTCCCCATCTCCTTCACCACCACCAAAATAATACAAAAAAGTAATAGCTTGTTAAAATAAAAAGCCCTGGCAAGTCTGTGCTACATTGAGTTTTGATCCCATACATACACAAGTGTCAGAAATTCTGTGTATTCCCATTAAGAGAGAGAAGAGCTATTGCCTTGGCTCCACTGTTAGCAATAGCTATTGCTAACAGGTAAATGTAAATCCCAAAAGGGAGTGTGTATGCAGACCAACTCACATGGACAATGCTAGTTGACCATAAAGCTAAAAAAACTTCTGCAACAAGAATATAAATGGTAATGTTCCAAAAATGGCAAAGATGGCGACATGCACTTAACTACTGCTTTCATGAAATGCAGTGTCTACCAGACTGACAACAACTCTGAGAATGCCAGCTTTTAACTGCCCCTATGTCAAGGTGATTTCTTCCCACTCAATTAGAAAAGACACAAAAAGGCAAACACATTTTTGCCTCATCTTTCATGATACTTTCTTTTTTAATATGTTAAACTGAAAAAATGTGTATTGCTTGTTCTTCTTGTCAGTAAACACTTCTCTTAGAATACCACTTTGAGGTTAGGAAAACTCAAATGCAGATTAGTCTTCAAACAGATAGGCAAGCCAGGAACCCAATATTTGCATATGGTCTTCCATTTTTTCAGCAAAGGAAAAAAAAATTCATTCACATGAAAAAACAAAACATGCTTTCATGTGCTTTAATTTTTTTTTAGCCTCAATAGCTTGTAGTATGGCTTTAGAAGAAAGGAGATAATGTTTCATATATTTTTCCCATTTGGAACCCACCAATTTGTTTCTATGATTTTTGAATCAAGAGTAAAATAAATAGAAACACATGATAAAACCATGCAGCAATTTTCAAAGCATACCAAATTAATCCTCACAATACTCCTGTTAGATAGGACTTTTATCACTGCTTTTCAGATGGTGAGATTCTGTCAACAAAGGCAACCTTAAGCTAGCATTACCTAATATGTAAAGCGCTTGAGTTCTGCAACCATAATAACATAACAGGCTTTTCTTTGTGTAACTTAATTTTTAAAATAATAGGAAGAAACTCAGAAGTTCTATCATGGGGCACCCTGCTGAATCTGCAGGGGACTGTGGGGCTGGGAGCTCTCTGCCCATCTCAGCTCTTGCGCAGAGAAGCAGCTGCCGGGGTAAACAGCTGTCATGGTCTGCATGGAGCAAGGTTTTTAAAGGAGGATGAGCCACAGGATTCTTGGCTCCCATTGCAGGGCCCAGAAGGTGGCCCCTTCTTAGACGCCTGGAGATCACCGCTGTTTCCCTGCCCGTGACCTGATCATGTATACCTTGTGCTCTGTCTCTTCAAACTTATTTCATACTGTCTCTTCAAAATCCCTGACTCCCCATCCCATCCTCCTTGCTTCTCCAGTTTCATCTTCTACCCTCCATCTCAGTTTCAGTCTTCTCGCCTAGCAAACCCTTGAAAATGGCTTAAGTTTTCTCTGAAAGAGTTCAACAGATGGAAGACATACAGAACAGTAAATGTAATCCCTGGGGGCTGAAGTCATGAAATTATTGCCAAACTGCATACCTAGTATTATAATGGAAAGTGTCAGGTAATCTTAATAAGTGATGATACTACTAACTGCTTGGATGACACACGTTGTTCTGACAGAACACTGGATCTTTTATTAGCTTTAATTACATTAAATTAATTCTCTAGTGTTTGACCCAGCTTTTAATTTTATGACCAATATCCTGGAAGCCTAGACAGCTAAACATTATTTTGGCACGTCACAGTAGGCTATATTTTCCTTTAACACTGCAATAAGGCTGTTGACTCAGTGTGCTTAGCAATGGTGGAAATGGTATTTCTGCAAATGATGGATGTGAGTTTTCACTTTAGTTTTGGTTTCCATTGCACATTCTTTCTCCCCTCTCCAGTTGCTAAGGTTTGTGTTGGGATTACTACTCACTAAATAAAACCTGTCCAAGACTAGGGAGGCCTGAACAAAATGAAATAGATCTACATAATTCACTGAGTTTGAAATCCAAATGAAGCTTCACAGCAGTCCTTTGCATTGGCTGACCTTCATATTTAAAGTACTGCATATTTATAGTCCTTTAAAAGGACGACATCATTTAATATTGTAGGAGGTGCTCTTACAGCTATGATCTAAGCATGGAGGCAAGGTAAGGTTTGTAGAAGAAGGTAGTACCTTTTCCTAGACCAGGAGGAGAACTTCTGTGCCCAAAAGCTGATCTAATAAAAGATACTACCTTCCCCAGAAAGCCTTATTTCTCTTCCAACACAATGAGCAAAAGCCAGATTTTCAGTTGAAGTCAGCAGAGTTTCAGTACTCACAATGAGAAAAGCCAAGCATTTGCTACAGGTTCCCTGATGAATTTGTGCACAGAAAAGTTAATTCGTGTGACCTGTTTGCCATGCTGGATCGTGCTTTCATACCTCAAAACTATTTTGAATAAAGTTCTACAAAATTTCCAGTCCCTGTATTATATTAAGGAATTATTAATCCAAAATTAACATCTACCTGAGATTTCAAATCATCACACCAGACCCATAGCTGAAACCTGAAAATTGAATTGCTAGAATCTTTATAGTCTGCCTAGGAAAATATTTAAAATATACCACAGATATATTTTATCTGAGGGGCAAAGTTATTCTCTGATAACTTTCCAAGACAGATATCTATATTTTTTTATATATATATTTTTATATATATATCTATACTTGGGTATTTCTCCACCTCTCAGGCTAGTCACAGAATTCTTTAAAATGATGCATCCATTGACAGTCCCATAACCTGTTGTCCTGTCCTGTTGTCTATCATCAGGACAGATAGATTTAAAAAATAATTGCACCTCTGGACAGATTCCTTCCCCTTTAAGTTTAGTTGTCCTTCATAAACAGCATTCCAGGTCTTCGTCAGAGGATAAGGCACTAGAATTATGGATGAGGTCTACGCACAACCAGCAGAAAGACCCCTGAGGTTTTCCCCAGAAGTACTAAGAGTAAATTTGAGCAAACTGGCTAAAATAAAACACAAAGTCAAGTTCAAATAATATCACAGAACTCATGCTAGATATTCTTTAGATTGGGATGGGTTTTGATAATTCAGGGTGGACTTAGCAGTGAAATCAAGAGGGCCATAATTGCTGTTCTCGGGCATGCACACTATTTCTCCTCTGGTAAGGAACAGCTGGGGGGACTGCACAGCTTTCTATTTCCCACCCTCTGTTATCAGATCTAGACCATGTTTTTCTCTACCACTCTCTCTGCATTATTTTCTTCGCTTTTACTTACTTAAATCAAGTATGTAAAAAAATGAGAAAGCCTGTTCTTGTGTGACATACTGCTCAATTTGTAGCTCAGTTGGAGCTGGGTATTCCAGCTAAGCTGAACATTCATGCTTTAGCTGTGAGTCTATCATCTCATCATTTCATGGAGAGACATCAGTCTCAGCTTAGAGTTTTCTGGCTCCTGCGCAGAGAAGCAGCTGCCACGGTAAGCGGCCATCATCATCTGCACAGAGCAGGGCGTTTAAAGGAAGATGAGCCATGGGATTCTTGGTTCCCATTGCAGGGTCTGGAAGGTGTCCCCTTTTTAAACACCCAGAGATTGCTGCCTCTCCCTTGTCTGTGACCCGTAGTGCATACCCTGTATCCCACCCTCCTTGCTTCTCTTTATCATCTCATCATTACATGGACAGCACATCAGTCTTAGCATAGAATTTTCTGGCATAGACGTAACATTATATGAAAAAGTGCCCCTAGCATGCAGATGCAACTGTATTGAACATGTTACTGCCAGAAGTCTAGGTATTAATGATGATTTTGCTATGAAGTCCAGTACAGTATCAAAATGCTTTTCCTATTTTAGATAAAAAATGATAAATATAATTTTTTAGATGGTGAGGAAATATTGATGTAGTCTAATTGAGCTAAATCAGGTGTAATACAGAGTCCAGTTAGGCATCTAAACTCCCTGTAATGCCAATGGTGATGTGGGAACTTGAAGAGCACCTATCAAAATATTAAGTTAGCAGCCAAAAGTTCAAGGACCTCCAAACTGTCCTCCTGACACAGGGTGTAGAGCCAAGAAAAGAAAGCACCATGCTTCAGTTTCAGATTAGAAGGGCAGTAGGTTCCTTTTGCTTTCAGGTTATTAACACTGAAATGAACTGCCAGCATCAGTGCTGTCACCAGGCATCAAAAATGACACGAGCCAGTGTTCAACAAGAAATGAAAGCATGAGACTGACACAGAAAAAGAAGATCAAAATGAAAAGGTGCTATTGTGTAGAAGAGAGAAAAATGAACCTCAGTTTTCTGCATTTCTCATAGAATGACACATTATTTATATACTGGAATGGGTATGTTAACCTTAAATAAAAGGTTGGTGTTTTCACATTGCAGTATTTGAGTCTTGTTTTTTCACCGCTGCCACTTCACCTGCAGAATAGAAAACTTTTTTGGAAGAGGTACTCAGATGGTTGTTGCAAGGAGCTGTCGGAGAATCACTTTTGTTGGAGCAATAGCAAAGCAGAGGGATCATTTTTCATAGCCTGTCAGCTTTAGCCAGTTCATTATCCACTGTGATAGCAGAAGAGCAACATGAGCTTTCAGAGGTCACCAGTGCTGCTGGTTGAGCATAGATGAGCTATTCCTACAGTGTAGATAACTGTGATGAAAAGTCACTGGGGAAAGAGAAACTGGATTCTTCTGAAGGACCATGTCTCTCTCTGTCCAAATGTAAAAGGATAGCATTTATCTTATTCTGTGGTGCTTGAGATAAACTTACTGTTCTTTAGTGAAGTTCTAGATAGATAGCTGATTTTTGAATGCACTTTCCCTGGTGTGCTTTTTTCCATCAGGGACAAAGGAATGTTAAAAAGTGTAACTCAATGTAGCAATCACATTTGAGGTGCACTAACGACAGAAAGTGTCCTGCAAGTTAACTTTCTCTATAGCTCCTGCTGTTCTTGTCTTAGGTTGCAGTTATCACCCTTCATAAACTATTTTGTAAGTTATATTGGACATGGTCATGCTCTTTATTTTTCTAGAGAATTTTAATGTATGAAAAAATTTAGTTAGCTAATGGTTTCACCACTATTAATTGAAAGTTGTCTCAACATACAAGACAGGTGCATAGTGCAAGACTGTATAGTGCACTGCAGTGTATGCACAGCAATGACTTCCTCAGTGCAATTTTAAATAATGCGTCCAACGATGGCCAGCACTGGATTACAAAGAGCTACAGGCATGTAAGAGGCAGAACCGGAGCTGGTTTGAGTACATAAACTGTGCCAATGCCTTTGAGTTTTGGCAAAACTCCTATGGGCTCACGATGTATTTCACAAAATACATGTGACATTTCCCATGGAGAAAGTGGTCCAAATTCAGACAAAGGGACAAAGGTGCCATGCAAAGAGCAGAAGAATCTTCAGGGCCACCATCTTCTGCTTTGCAGAGGAACACCAGAGGAGAGGGGGCAGGTGGAACTTTTGCTCCTCCCTGTTGTACCAGCAGAGAGATTTGTTAGGGCCCAGGCCTCATATAGAATGTCTTCCTCTCAGGATAGGCAGAAAACAAAGGCAGATTTTAACTCTGACCTACAGAACAGCACAGCATGGCCCTTGCCTTGGGCCTTATCATGAGTTATGGATTTAGGCCTTGCTTCAGTAGTCAACCTTGAGAATCCCCACCTCCTCTATTTGCACCTCCCCATCCACTCTCAAGTCAACATTTTCCTTCAAAGGAAAGCCAGTTTCGGGAGACTGCATCACCGACTCCTTCAGCCTGCCACAGAGGATGGGACCAGAGAGAATATGAAAGGGTCCTTTCCTTCCCTGTGACACCTCCATAGATCTCTCAGCTTAAGATAGCTCAAGGCACAGAACCATGGGAGCAGGCTTGCTAAGCCTGCTCCTAAGAGAGCTCATTTGGTACGTGCCTGATCGTGAAAGTGAAGCACTGCAATATGAACTCCAGGACCTAGGATGCCCCTGCTGAAATTAGATTAGCTGAAAATCTGAAGAAAATAAAGGTAAAACTTCAGTGGAAATGATGTACAGGTTATCTTATGTTTATTCTCATGTTGCTGCATATCCCCTCTAGTCCTTTCAAAGCCAATTTCTTTGCAGTGGCCAGCATCTTGCAGAAGAACATGGCTACTGATCATTTTTGCTGCTTCCTCATTGACAGGCAGTACAAATGGAGGAGTCTGAATATCTGACCTTTCTTCCAAACAGAAACAACATAAACAGCAAGAAAACAATGTCATCTTTTCCCATCCCAAGAGCAGTTTTGCCTGCAGGTAATGGTGCTGAATGAACCAATGTATTGCTGAAACTGATGCATGATGACAAAGGCGTAGCAGTACTTACTGCTGAACCGAAGGATGCAAAGCGAGAGGAATTCCTCCTTTGCGGTATATTCCTCCCATTCAGAACAAGCCTTGCTATGCCTCAGGCAGCTCCACTTTTATGACCACAATCAAGCATTTTTGCCCGTATTTTTCATACGTATGTGTACTGTCCTCAAGAAATTATCACAGTGAGGCACTCCTATAGGGAGAGACGTTTCTGTTCCCCCTTGCCAACATGCCATTTTTTAGTGACAACGATGGGCTAGATCAGCATTACTCCATTCAGTGCAGGAGGACTGTGGCACCAGGGCACCAACAGAGAAAATTTTTAAACTCGTGAATCAAATGTTTAGGGAGCATGCAGGGGAAAGTGTGTAGGAGTACTGGAGCAATGCTTGTGCCAGCTTTGCAGATTTATTACTACAATATCATCACGGTCAATATAATTAAACCTCCCACTATAGGTCTCTTCATCTACTGCATTACAACTGGTATCACTCCCACCACTGACAGCACATTTTCTTGACACAAAACAGCTTTCCATACACCTGCTAGCTCTGGGGTATGGAGATGCAACTACTCAAAAGGACTTTATTGGAAAATTATGGAGTATAATTTGGACTTCTGAGTGCTTTTTCCTATTTCTCTTCTGCTCCACATTTTCTTTTAATATTACACATATTGGACTCTGTGGCAGGGGGAATGGACCAAAGCACCTTATATTAGATTCTAAATGAAATTCTTCTTCGTTTAGAAACAGAAGATGATAGCCTAGACATGAAGCATTTGAGGTCAATCTTGAATTAACTTCCTCAGTTTCAACTAATTAAAAATGTCTGTGTGTTCTGCTTTGAAAAGGAAAAAAATAAGCACGCTGGAGATTCCAGCATATTGCCATATTTACAGTATGGTGTCTCTTCCACAGGTAAATTCCAGTGGGAGTTATAGATGGCTGTCTTTTAAGAAAAACAGTTTTCTTGTCTGTTAGAACGTGAGCAATTACTTTTTTGCATGCACTTAATGACTGGTTCTTGTTTTCAACAGTATGTTCAGATATTTTGAAGATATTTTACCCCGTGTTTGATATATTTGATTGCTAATTATTTTCTTTCAAATCTGCGTTAAAACTTGAACTGCATGTTTGTGAAAACCAAAATTCTTTCTATGAATTCAATGCAGGATGTCTGTTTTTGAACACTGCCCCAGGTACAACCTGACTTTTACAGTTTAAAAAAAAAAAAGAAAAAATCTTTTAAAAATAAAAGGTATTTTAAAAAAACCCTGACCTCCCCACCCTGTCTCAAACTATTTAGTAGAAAGAAAATGTTTTGCTATTGAAGAAGACCTGCTCTAAATTTTTGACAGAATTTGGTGCACATCCTTTAACTGCCTTACTGTGAGGGTTCTGTATTTTAAAAGATTCAGTAGATAAGAAGATATTTAAGGCCTGTATTTTAAAAGATTCAGTAGATATGCTTTGGGTTATGGCCTTTTGATTCCACAATCATCAAACCAGAGTAGCATAAGCCATTGGAAGAAACAAAGAAATGAACTTTGACTGGCCTTTGGAGGATGCACTTTCTGATGTGCTTCATTAATGGAGACAGTAAAACTAATATGAAATACCATGAGTAATAAGCATGAAATTTGTGCACTGCAGTACAAATCTATTCCCCAAATATTCTCATTTCAGGGGAGGATTCTTCTGGCACAATGCCTGGGCTGCTGGCCACAGCCTGCTTGGCTGCCTTGCCCTGTGCCTAGCCTCTTTAGCAGCTGGTGCTGCTCCCAGGCAATGCATTCAGCTCCTGCTCCCACTGCTTATTACAATTTTTTTTCTTAGAAAAATATGTTTCTAAATTTAGTTTAGGGACATCAAGCCAGTTGTTGAATCACAAACATGCTCCTGCTACCAAACATAAGCAGTCTGTGCATACATTTCTACATATATTTTCTGCATGGAGAATTGCACTGTTCTAACTGAGGAATACATCTGAATCCATTGTGCAACTGATGCTTTGTATTTAGGAGTAATTTATGATTGTTAAGAGTCTTCTAAATTTACTAATTCATTAACCAAAGCCACTCTTGAAAAGTAAGAGTTTGCACATGCACCCTGAGTTTGCATTGATTTCATTAAACTGGCCTAAACTCTGCATGATAACAGGGATTTACTCACCAGAAACATTATTCCCTGCCTGTGCTGTAGGCAGGAGGGTCTGTGCAATGAAATCATTAGCTAAACACAGGAAAGGAAAGACAAAATCATGCTTTTAACATACTTGTCTCTATGCTAGAAACATCTGACAGGCAAGAAAATGCTTCACATTTAATATCTTCTTGCCACATGAAACGGAGGGATAAGTAAAAAGCTCTCTTTTCCTGGCTTTCTACACGGTAGCGGGGAGAACAAAAGCCCTGGCTCCAAAACCTCCATCTTTGGGCCTGAGGAGAGAACTTTTATATCTACATTTCCACCATCCTTTCCTCTTCTGTCTCCTTGGCAGGAGATGGATATTAAAGACACAGGGCAGAAGACTGTTGTCCCTGTTCATTTTCATTCCACCTATGGTAGGAAGGGGGATAAGGTTGTTTAAAACTTCCTGTCCAAGAAACAACCCAACACTTCATTTCTGAGCCTTCAGCTTTATCAACCTCCAGAACAGAAAACTTACATTGGCATCAATTTTACTTCACATTCAAGATCTTATTGCAGCTTGGAGTGTTTAAAATGTTCTCTGAAACCAGCAGCTTGAAATTCAACCATATACGCTCAGCACGAAGAGCCTGGAAAAATAAAGCATTTTCTGATTTAATGATCTCTGTGTTGAGGTAAAAAATTAGCTGCTCACCTTAGGGCCTCACTGTAAATCCAAGGCATGAAATTATTTGCAATTGCATGCCTTGCACATTATTCCTTTCCAATACATGTAGCAAATTTAATGTAGGTTGGGCTGGAGCGTGGAGAGAGGGGGGTTGCCCTGTGATACTCGGCAGTCCCTTCCAGCTGCATCTGCTAATAACAGAACCCTATCCAGCACTGCTGAAATCAGGAATTTTGCCACTGACTTGAAAGGCAGCAGGATTTAAAATTACAATGCATACCGCTTATTTTCTCCCCCTTGACAATATGGCCAGTGCATTCTGGGTAGGAAGCTAAGTTTCCCAATACTAGTACATAATTTGATCTCTTGACGATAATCCACATGCAGCTAAATGGTGCCTGCATAACATTTTGTGCCTCAGTGGTTAAAGCATTTGGAATCACAAAAGCAAACCAAAGACCAACTCAGAAGTAAAATAATCATTAGGTGGGGAAATGATGGAAGTGAACAAGGCCTGAAATGCAAACTAGCATGTGGGTACTCAAGGACATTACAGTCATCTTAGTGATCATTTTGAACACAGGTAAAAAAGGATAAAGTACTGAAGTACAGAAATCACTCTGATCCCTACTAAATACCAAATCACAAAGAGATGTCTGAATACAAAAAGCTATTATTAATAAAGCTTCTGTAGTGTAAGAAGCATCGAGCTCTTTGTAAGTTAAAGTGACTTTTGCCTCTTGCGGTTTTTGGTATTCCAATTTCTATTTGTTTGCTTTATGTTAAGTGAACTATCTGCTTCCCTTTGCTCTTTTCTATTGTCTAAGACTCTGCAAGCCTCCCATTCTGAAGTAAAAATCACTTTGAGCTGGAATTTTTCAGGTCTTATGTAAATATACAGCAGAGAGAGGACATGGCCCCATCCCTCCGCACTGCCCCGATTTGTGGTCAGCATGGATGAAGTGCCTTTTCTTTCCCATCCTCTAGAGCAAATTAGGCTCTGTGAAACCCAAGAGGAAGGGAACTCCTGATGCTTTCTCCTCCACCTCTAACAAGGATGTATAGTTGATGTGCTCTTCCTGCATACTGAATAGCTGTGGCAAGGACTCCACCTCCCTGCAACAAAACCGCTTCTTCATGCTCCCTCTGAATTCGCAGCTTTCTGCCACAGAAGCACTGCCTCAGCAGGGCATTCTCCAGTGTCCACTGGGAGGTATTTTTGCAAAGCTCCCTTTTCTGTAACCAATATTGTCCAAATCTGCCCTTGATACAAAAACACATAATGTAAACAACAGAATAAAGAGAGCATTTAAGAACCCTACAATTTGTTTCTTCCTTCCTCCTGGGAGCTGCAGTACGCATTGATCGGGAAAGAGAACAACGTACACACGGGGACACAAATATATGTCCTTCTTCCTTCTTTCCTGCTGTATGAAGGGTAATACAGGAAATAACTGCTGAGTGTGTCAAGATTTAGAAGCTGCGCATTAGTGGCACAGCTGAAACACAAATTCTCTGTCCTCAAATTATGAAGGTTCAAAGGTGTCTTCCCCCGCACTGCTAAAAGCCAGATACAATGATCCTGAAATGGAGGTCCATGCCCTCACTGCAATTCAGATTTTTAATTAGTTTCTTCCAAAACAATTTTACAATTACCTGTAATTTGTCCACCAGTAATTTCCTTCCTTCTTAACAGAGACACAAACTGCTCCTGGTCTGCATCAGCCAGACTTTTTTTTTTTTTAATAAAACTGGGCTTGAAGAGTCTTTCTTTAGGTCAACCCCCTTGTTACATGCAGAGAAACAGCACCAGAAATTGTTTGAAGGCAGATCATTAACATCTCCTTACAAATCTCAATTTCTTTAAAAATGAACATTTAGGAATTAGATAAAAATGGAAGGAAACACAGTAGCGGTGATTTCCAAGTGGCAGTACATGTGCACTTTTATTAATATTCAGATGTATTGCATTAGCACAGAACCAGTACCCAGTCTGCAACCGGCACTTGTATCAAGCTGCTCTATTCAGGTTGCTGCTATGACAACTATCCAGAGGCAAATGTCAGGTCAGCTCCCAGCATATGTGTCTAGGCCATAATTGCTTTGTCAGAAACCTAATAGCCACCTACTCCTTCTCCTCTAACAGCTAAAAGCAATATTGTTAAAATTACTAAATGTTGCAATATACTTAACACCCTATTCATATCCTACTAAAGCACTGAAAACTTTAGATTTGCCTTCCTTTTATCCCCCAAACTAGAATGGGGGTGAAGAATGTGTTTAAAGTGCCTATTTGCAAATTTACATTAATTTATGTTTCAGTGTAAACCTGGGATCATTAAACTTTCTCTTCCTTGGGGGTTAGACATTATCTTTCACTCCACCACGATGATTACTGATATTTAATTTGCCCGGTTACAAATCACAGCAAGGAAAAAAATTAAAACTGTCAACTTGATGAGAGGTTTCTTAAAAAACGCATTCAGTGTTTATCATAAAGAACTGCTTCATAGCATCATAGTGCATGATAGTCTGTGCACAGTGCATAGACTTGTTCTTATCAACTTGAAAAGCTCAAATAATCAAAGATATTTTTCTATTGAGTTTAGCTTTTATAATTAAAGAAACTGGTAGCTTCCACAAGACTCAGAAATATAACCTGCACATTTATCCTAATCTTATTTATCCTCATCTTACACACCCCGACATTTAACGTTTACATTGAGGGAACTTTTTTGAGATGCCTAGCAGAGAGTGAAATAATTGAAGCAGAGATAGAGATGAAGTAAGTAATACTCTTGCAACTGCAAAGTTGTCTTGCAGCCATCTCCAAGTATGATCTCTTGTGAAGAATTAAAGTTAGTCTGCGTATAACTGGTTTGTTCAGTGAAAGGGAAATTGTCTCCCATCTGAACATGGAGACGTACACATATCCTAATAGCTTCATTGTATTACCTCCCATTTGCCTTGTAGATAGATAGTGATAAAGAGTAGTTGAATTAAATCAAACTAAAGAAATTACAAATTTTACAACAAAAGTGAAGTGAAGGTATGAGGACAACACCTTTGTCAGGCTATACAGTTGTCTGACTTGTTATTTTCAGCTAGTCTCTGGAATGAAAAGAAACTGTACCCTTTAAATTCACATTTAAAAAAATGAAAATGCAGAAAGCCTTTTTTTTATCAGGTATATTCTATAAAATATTGACAGACAAGCACTCTGCGAAGAGCCTACTACTTTAAAAAGCACTAGCTCTGGCTGAGAAATGCCTTTGTTAGGATGGGAAATATGTAAGAAAACTTTCATTTTCCTCTGAGCTTAAGCTCTCTTTGGGCCAACTTGTCATTTGCTATGTAACTACAAAAGAATCATACGCTGCATGCACGATTACTTGGGGCATAAGGATGACAGAAGTGTACGTAGCTCACTCCCTTGGCTACCCAAAAAATTCTGCATGCTATGGTAGCCCTTCAATGACACTACTCACTGAAATGGAGGTCAAATTGCTAAAATAACATGGACTGAGTCCAGGGGAGAATCCAGTCCACTGGCTTTGCAGTCATATGTGACCACTACTCTCCTATCTACAAATATAATAATGAATTCTTAAAGGTCCAGATTCCTAACTAGTACAAAACAACATGGTGGCAATGAAGCTACATCAATTTTCTAAATGGTCTGGCTAACTATACACAATACGTCCATGGAAAGGTTCATACACTTCTACAGACATAGTATTCTATGATTCAGTTCTTTTCCTGCTTTCCCATATTCATTCTCCCTCCTTGCTCCCAGGTGCTCACATTTTGCCTTGATCGCCAAAAACTTCTTATTTCAATTACAAGAAAAATGCTCATTCATAAATTTGCAACATGACAGCATGCAAAAAGAATCAATTCTAAACAACAAAACAATTAAACAAAAGGCAGCTGTTGTAAAAACCACTTGCATCCAAATATGGGTGAAGGCAATTTTTTCCTAGTACCATTCTTATTTGCTTTTCCAAAGGAAGATTTCACCTTTTCATCTCACTTAGTAAAAATAAAGGGGCAGGTCCTCTCGCATACTAATGTACATAAATCTTCCCTTGAAGAATTTTCATTGGTCTTTTTGATTTCAGACAAGACAGTAACAACACTAATCCACCTCCACTTTCCAGAGTACCATAGCTCAACGCTGCTCCAGGCTGTTTTATGATGAGGTTTTATAAAAACTACACCATGCACATACCTGTTCGGAAGAAGCAGAGACTGACAACGATTAAGCTCTTAAAACAAAACTTCCATTTCTGTGACTGACAATAAGCAGAGCCACAAAGCCAAAGCCTCTGCAGCAGCAGCCCACAAAACAGGCATCCCAACCTCTGTTCACTGCCCAGGATGATAATGACCAGATGACTTTTTCCAGATTTTTCTACTTATTTAATCATTCTTCTTTTGCCCAACCAAGACACAATTTCGTTTGTAAAGTGAAGGGCACAACAAATGTTCACCATATGTAATGAATGCATGTAAAAAGGGCTGTATTTTAGCTCTACTTAATTTGTTTCATGACTCCTTTGTTGATAGTAGTCCAGAACCTCCACTTCAGTGCAACTGCTTCACACTGAATATTGCCAGAGATGTAATAAAGATCTTGAAGGATTATCGCAGAAAAGCATCCCAAGATATCACTCAGAAGCAGAGGAAATCTTAAGGATTCAGATAATGCCTCTTCTGTCTCTGACTGAAGCAAGTCATAGCAGTTCAATCCAATTATTGTTTCTACATTTTTTTATCAACTGTGATGAAAAAAGTCCTCAAAATTCAAGACTGGAGTTACCCTTTCTCAGTATCCAGACTCGATTTGGAGAGCAACACAAAAGCTCTGCATTGCCTCTGTACCCACTGTCTGATCCAGACTGTGGAAAGATCAACCAAATCCAGCCCAGCGTCATGAGCATTTCACTGTTTGGCAGGAGTATCAGCAAACCTATACAATTTCATTATATAAACCTACAAAATTTTTGCAAGGGAATAAATTACTTTTAATATCAGGCAGAATAAAAAAGTGGAAGTGACAGAACTCTTCAGTCAGGTAATAGGTACCAAATATGTAACTCCTCGGCACTTAAGCTACTGGCCAACCAACAGAGCTTGATCTCAAGATAATGAGAGTGCACTGAAGCTAAAGAGAGCACTTGAGTAACATCTAACATGGTCAGACAGCCAAAGCATTAGAGTCCAAGCTACCATGACCTAGTAAACACATTTATATTCCTTACACAGAAGTCTCAGAAACTGACAATGCTTTTATTGTTGCAGTTTCAAAAACTATGGGAAGTTACTAGCTTCCTGACAGACAAGATCACATTGAGTTTCCCATTACGAAATAAATTATTGCTGTGAAAAAACCCTAATTTTGAAAATAAGTAGTTGATGCCAGTGAGACCAGTTTTCATTAACTTACTTTTAAAATTGGATTTTTGCAGGCAGAAATCTTCAGCCTTGAGTTAGGAAATACAAGACCACGTGAGTGGAATTTAAGGCATATAGGTAGAAGGATGGCTTCTTCCTCCTTCAGACTTAACTGTATCAGACTTAATATCACTAGATCAGGGCTATATTAAGCACTGCAGCTATCAGAAATACTTCTAGAAAGTCATTCGTAAGATGCAGTATTTGTGTGTGCGCAGACACACACAATTGGAAAGATTTCTTCTGAAGAGATAACAAATCTGTCCATAGGATTCTAAGTATATAAAGCCAACCCTTCATGTTTAATACTTGTGAAAGAAACAGCTCATAGTCATGAGTATGGTCAATACTCTAGCTGTTCAAAAGAAAAATTGAGCTCTTAGAAGTTTCCACCGTTTTGACTTTTAATCTGTTTCTTTTTGCTGAGCAGTAATTAAGATGGTTTTTCATCAAACCACTGTTAAAATGAACACTGTAGGCAAAAACATATTTAGTTTGGAAATTCATATTATTTTACCAAAGCACAGACTTCCATTAGGGATGTACATGCAGCATGCTCAGAACTTCCTGCTCAGGGACTGTGTTGTGCCAAGGAGAGGAGGAGAAATGGAGAAGAGGAGGAAAGAGCATAAACAAGACAAGAAAATGAATTCAGGAAGCTGCTTAAGTTTTGTCTTAGCTTCAGGGTTGGGCATAACACTCATTGTGTTCTTACTACATTCACATTTTATGGGTAATATTCTGTAAAAGATAGTGGTGGGGATGCAAATTACACCTCACTTTGAGGCAGATCACCCCTCTGGAGAATAAAAGGCAGACCTTCACTGTGCTGCATGCAGGAATAAAGCAGCTTTAATGCAACACTTCCATTCAGCTCTGAGGGGAAGTGCTGAATGAGTGCTCTTACCAGATCCTCTTAACAACCTACTTTCCAGGACTGTCTAACGCTTGTCCTCCATTAGAAGATCTCTGGATATAATTTATGAAGTGGTAATTTTCATTATCCAAATCTTATTTCCCCTTTCCTCCTCCCAAATTTCCACTGAAGGGTCCCTCAAAGCCTGAGTCCGCCCATTGGTATAATGCCCAATTTTGGAAATTTACATTTAAAAAGGAAAAGTAGAGCCATGTTAACAAGAAAACAAGGTGTTTTTTTTTTTTTTTTTTGAGCTATGAAACAGTAGAAACAACATGCTGAACTGAACTTCGTCAACCTTTCTCTGTTTAAGAAAAAAATCCAATGAAAATATTTCATTTTGGGCATATGTAAGAAAAGTGAAGGAAATTTAAAAGTAAGTAAAAGGAAAAAATAGGAAGACGAGAAAGATAGAGCCCTTTTACCTATAAGGCACTCTCCCTGGATGTGAGGATAGAGGTCCACTTCCCATCTCAGCATAAGAACTGAGCACAGTAGTGTGTGTTAAATACCCCACTCAGAAATATTCTGGAATGCTTTGCTCTCAATCTAATCTACTTTGTTAATGTCACATACTTGGAGTAAATAATTAAATTTCAATGGAACTGGGGCTAGAACCAAGATTTTCTACTTCTCTAATGACTTAACTATTCTGTCCTGCAGAGTAAATTTCTCACTCTTAAGTTTTATGAAGCTACCTAACACACACTCCTATAATTTTTTCTAGCCAAAACTATTCAGCAAATCTATCCTGAATTCACAAATAGTTTTGCAAGCACCAAAGCTACATCAATGCAGCTAATTTACTGATTGCTGAATCAAATGGCTGGTGCTATTTGCAACTGTCTCCACAGTGTTCCTGGAACTCACTGCCAAAAAGAGGAGGGAGCTGAAGGAAGCAGAACCCAACACCTGTTCTTTGTAAGCAACTTTGCTACTTTAACATCACAACTGTAATTAAGATGATCAGTTTGGAGCCATTCTGCCTACACATTTTGAATTCTGTAAGGAAAAGTAAAGACCTCTCTCTCCCCTCAACAACTGCTACCAAATCCTTCCATGACAGTAACACCACAAATAAAAGAAAGAAAAATCCTATTAATAAGCTTTTTTATTTCTGTCTACAGTTCTAAAATTGTTTTTCTTCAAACAGCTCTCTGGCTCCCTGGAGAGTACTACAGGATACTCATCTAAATCACTCGAAAGCTCTGCCTCACCCTGGCTGGACCAAGGAACTGAGCCACTGTTTTTGTGAGTACTGAGGACAAGTTAGTCTCCAGCCAGTGCAATGAAAGCAACTGATGTTTGTACAAGTCTCTTCTAGTTCTGCCTGGGGTAAGCACATCGACTTTGGAGCTTTGTTCTTTTTTTGTTTTTTAGTTGTTACTGAAAAATCAGAGAACAAATGAGAGAATATAAAACCTGCACAATCTGTAGGAGCACCACTTCTAAACTAAGTCATACTTAACATTACCGTACTTTGACATCCCATGTGATCTGTAAATCTTAAGGCAAATGTACCGCAATTATGACAATACTATCAAAAAATGTAACAGCAAAAAGAAATAGCAATATCCACTCTCAGCTCCTAAGGTATCAATGTTCTAAGGATAGTAGTAGGACTCTTTATTCAGTTAGGGCAGGACCTGAAAGAACTCAATGGACTATGTATAAAAGAAAAATGTTCTTTTAAAAAATGTCCTTTTCCACAAAAAGTTTGTCTACCATGACTGAGGCATATTTTGGAGCAAGTGAGATATTGGACTTCATGAAAATCATGAAGAGAAATAAAGCATAATGATCTTTGCAATAAGGATGTCAGACGTTCTGTATCCGTGAAGCAACTAAATAATCAAAGCCTGGAACAAGCTACCAGTTTGATTTTAAAAATTGAAAGAAAACATGCAATTCTCAGCAAACTAAAAATAATTAAATGTACTAGAATAGATGAATAATCACGTAAGAAAAAATAAATACCGATATGAGCTTTAAAATCTCACTAATAAGGTAATTGACAGCATTTTGGTATATATCACAATAACTTTTCTGTTTCAGGCAAATAGGTATTTTCAGAAACACACTATTTCACCTTACATTTACAAATGCATACACATTTTGAAAGAGAATATGTGCACAGATAAACACACTGACTCATAGATACATGCATCATTTCTGTTATTTATGAAAATTATATATACTGTATGTTCTGTTCCTTTAAACTCTAGTAAGCAGATTACACAATCTGCCCTCAAAATCTACAACCGTTAAAAAGCAAATATATAGCTTTATCCAGCTGGACATTATAAACATACTAGGCACCCTCATACAGCTTATGTAAATATAGACAGAGACATGCTTGTGTATTCATTTAAAGAACTACAGCTTTTGTATTTTAATTATTCTTGCTAGCAAGAAACGTATAAGGGATTGCACCACCCTTCTGCATGGCATCCTATGTAAATGAGTCCAGTGCATTTATAAATATGGATGTGGTAGACCCCCAAACAACACAGTACCTGCTGTCTATCCAACCGCATCCTTTTTGCAGCATTTCTGCTTTCACTCTCACAGGCGGAAGCCAGGATACTCTCTGCAACTGCTGAAGTAAGGTGTGAGGGAATAGGTCGTGACTATGAGAGAAAAAAGAAACACAGAAATTATTTCTAGCATAATCCCCGATATCCTTTTTCAAAGCACACAATACCGTCACCTAGGCAGGAAAGTCCGCTCATTGAAATGTAGTTTATACCAACAAAACAGGGAAATGGAACTTGTAAAGATGAAAAATGAAACTAGTTAGATGTTAAAGCTGCAGCTGATCCATAGATCCATGAGAAGCCCTTTCCCCCCACAGCTCTATTGTCCAGTGTGTTTAGTCTGGCTCATTAAGCTGTACTTTGAACAGACAGTGGCATATTCTCTGCGTTCCAGCAGCACCCTGGCCGTCTGATTCTTGTTAAGAAAACTGAAAGGCTTTT